>NC_058101.1:208442000-208795000 GCF_020171115.1 Neogale vison
CCGTCTGTGAAGTGGGAGCGATCACTGCTCTGACATCGCCAGGTTGGGGGTGCACGGAGCAGCCAGCACGGGCCTCTTCTTCCTCAACTCAAGCGTCCAGCTGCGAGAACACCATGTTGCCCACGAGGCGGATTTCTCGCTGAGGGTCTGAGCCGTGTCGCGTTCCGGCCAGCCTCCCGCCACCTGCTCTTGGAAGTGCTGACGCTGCGTGGGGCGTCTCTGCAGCCAGGCGGGCAGGGCTCTCTTCGCTCCTGGACTTACAACAGGTCCCCGAGGGAACTAGGGCCACCGGGCCTCGGAGGCAGGGCACCTGCCAGCTCAGCGCTGGCTTCTGAAGGCAGAGCACGAGTGATCTGGACGGAGGCGGCAGAGATGGGCAGGGAGCTGCCCCAGCGCTGGTAACGGCTCTCTGCCTGGTTGCTCCTCCCCGGGGGCCGTGGAGGTGGGGCTCGGACTGCCGCTGATCCGCTCCGACCTCCCGCAGATGCCTACCGTGCGGAAGAGGGGCCAGGGCACACTGGGGCCGCCTCCTGCCCGCCTCACACACCCCAGCATGCACACACTCACACTCACACTCAATGCACACGCTCCTGGGCACGCAGGATTACATGTCTGCACAAACACGCGGCACCCTCAATATGCACACACGGGCGCCGGTGTCCTCACACCAGCACACGACACGCACACTCCTGTGCACACTCACACAGATACACGCAGGTCACTTGCACACACGTGTGCATGCACAACCACACATGCACATGTGATCATACCCACAAAGGTGCAAGTGTGTTCATGTGTGTACATGTGTGTACACAGCTAACATGTGCGCAGCTCTGCCCGTGCAAGTACGCACATCTGTTCTTATGCTTACATGTGTGTGCTTGTGTGTGCGTGTACTCACCTACGTGCCTGCTTGTGCAGACGCATTCACACACATACACACGTGTACACTCACACATGGACTTAAACGTGCACACACGTGTGCGCATACCAGCCAACACAAACCAAGCTCCTTGTTTTGTAACGGACCGCATTTCAAAACGTCCCCCTGCCCGCCAGTCATCAGGGCGTGTGTGGGCAGCCCGCAGCCTCTGCCATTGCACAGGGAGGCCCGCGCGGGGCTCCGGGCTCTGCACACCTCAGACACTCTTCTGGGACGGCGCCCGGCGTTCACGGCAGCAACTGGGGAGATGGCTGTCCCCGTTCAGCAGGGAGCCCTGCAGACGTGACATCCGCTTCAGTAAGAGCTCACATATCACACGTGAGTCTGCTAAGACACCTTTCTTCCTAATGCCCAGAACGTGGTTGGTCCCGTAAAATGAACACATGCCTTCCTTTCTCAAAATTTTTAAGATCCCTTGACTTTTCAGCCTGATTCTCCTCTTGGGAAGAGAGTCCTTTGATTTCTTTTCCACTGTGCAAAGCACTAGTTCCTTTCCTTGTCTTGAATTTGCTTTTTTTCCCATCCATGTAAGGGTCTCTGCTCCCAGGATTTCTGAAATGGTGAAGTCTTTAGCTCACCCAGGCCATATGTGATCTTATCATCCCCCTCGGCCTTCGCCTTCTGAACACAGAGACAGCATCCCTTGTTCTTAGAGAAGTGTCCTGTGACAAGCACGTAAGTCTGTGAGCTCCCCCTTCACTGTCCGTGTCGCCGCACGCCTGGCCGTCTTCACGGTCAAGGTGAGGGTGAGAAGACAGAGCGCCGGCCCTGGCTGCGACAGCTTCTCTCATCTGCTTCCTGCGGAGATTTACTCTGGTCCAATGAAGGGTCTCACGTCCCCTCGGTTCTGAGATGAGGAACAAAAGTCTCAACAAAATTCAAGAGATTCCTTGAGAGTTGCGTGGTCCACTCGTAGCAGACTCTGGCCCCAAAGCTGTACCCTCCTCCTTCACCAGGAGTGGGAGAGCTTCCTAGAGCAGGGAACGTGGAGACTGGACGAAGGGAATGACGTGCTGTTACCTGGTCGTGTGTTCAGTCACTCACAGGGCGTGTGTCCCTGGCTGTGGCTCATGCACGTCTTGTGATTTTGCTGTTCATGCCGCCTGCTAGCGTGCATGGGACCTTGAGCACCTCCCGTGGCGCAGCCCTCACAGCCATCCTCTTCGTGCTGCCTCGTGGTCCTGTCGTGAGCAAAGAACATGACATTTACCCGCTGCTGCCGCCCCCCCCGCTTCACCCCGCCCTGTTTCGCACGGTCAGTAGCGCGGGGACGAACAGCTCTCACAGCTACCAGAACCGACGGTGATTTCCTTAGACTAGAATCCTGGACGAGGAATAAATAACACGATGTTCTGAATATTTCCAAGATAGAAACCACCGCTCTGTCCATTACAAACATCTTTCTAAAACTGTACATGCGCATTGATCCCCCCAGTCATGCATCCATCGAACTCAACCAGAACTGTAAAGCGTAGCGATACTCTTGGTCCAGAAATTACATACACTGCGACTGTGTTCGTAAAACGCGCACAGACGTGCGTCTGTGCCAGCATCGTTCATCGTGGCAGAAAACCGGAAATAACCAGATGACCCCTCCATGGGAGACTAAATAAGTCGGGGGGTGTTCATGAAATGGGAAACAAGCAGTTCAACACAAATCTCGCATAGGACGACGTCTTCAATGTGGGGTGGTGACTGCTGTCTTCCATGGAAGGTCACGACAGTAACAATCCCCATGTCCAGGAGGGTGAGTGTGTCAGAGCTGTGACCCGCGCACAGACAGCAGCAAGGTTCGATCGGCTCCAGATGTAACTCCGGAACGTCTGTCCTCCTGTGGTCACCTGTGTCCTCATCTCGCTCTCCAGCCATGCACCACAGAGGCGGCGTGACCTCCTGTGTGCGTGCGAGGTGCTGCCGGTCAGATGGGGGGTGCCCAGCCGTGCTCCGTGGCTCACGAACTCACCAGGAGCCCCAGGTCCGGCTGTCCCTATTCTGGTCACAGAGCCGCAGAACAGAGCATGGCGCTGGAGTCAGCAGACACCGGCGTGCGTCCTTGTTCTGTGCCCCATGAGCTGTGCACCCCTGGGCAAGTTACTCACCTTCTCTGAGTCCTCAGCTGTTCGGAGTGGCAGGAGATCACAGCAGGGTGTCGTGGACGCTGCCTGCAGCAGTGCTTACTACGCTCCTGGCACAGGCCTGGCTCCGGCCAAGCCTTCAACAAGCAGCAGCATTGGCAGCGTTGTTTCTCTTGGCCACTAGTCAGAGGTCAGTGCTCGGCGGCCTGAGCTCGGTCATAGGGCAACCATAAGGTATAGTCACCGACTCTCCAAAGTTCTCACAGAGTGTCAGAATGGTTTTGTGGGTGGTTTGTATCTTGTCCTCATGGTAATCACTAATGTCTTTAAGAGAGAATGTGGTTATAAACATTGGGGTACAGATGGCCCTTCTTTTCACGACATCTGTGTCTTTGGGGTAAATGCCCAGGAGTGCAATGGCAGGGTCATAGGGAAGCTCTATTTTTAATTTCTCGAGGAATCTCCACACTGTTCTCCAAAGAGGCTGCACCAACTTGCATTCCCACCAACACTGTAAGAGGGTTCCCCTTTCTCCATATCCTCTCCAACTGGAGTATTCTGCCTCCATCAGAAAGGACGAATACCCAACTCTTGTATCAACATGGACGGGACTGGAAGAGATTATGCTGAGTGAAATAAGTCAAGCAGAGAGAGTCAATTATCATATGGTTTCACTTATTTGTGGAGCATAACCAATAGCATGGAGGACAAGGGGCATTAGAGAGGAGTAGGGAATTTGGGTAAATTGGAAGGGGAGGTGAACCATGAGAGACTATGGACTCTGAAAAACAGTCTGAGGGTCTTGAAGGGGCGGGGGTGGGAGGTTGGGGTACCAGGTGGTGGGTATTATAGAGGGCACGGATTGCATGGAGCACTGGGTGTGGTGAAAAAATAATGAATACTGCTACGCTGAAAATAAATTAAAAACATTTAAAAAAAAAAGAGAGAGAGAATGTGGTTTACAACTTAGGTGTGACATTTCCGACTGGGGTCAAGGTCCCCCAGCTGCAGTAGGTAGCATATACTGGGACACAGGAAAGGGACGTTGCAGCAGCCCAGATAATCTTTACGGTCAAACTAACCTTCGGTTCCGCAGACTTCTTGTGCCGCGAGTTTGGGTTTTTGTTGTTGTTTGTTTGTTTGTTTTAGAAAATGGACTGTACCAGCAACCCCTCATATGTTCCTCTGCCCCTCAGATGGCCCCACAGCACTTGCTGGGTTTGGGAGACAATTTGGGCAGATAGATCCACAAGAAGGGTCCGTGCGCAGTGCGAGCCTTCTGCGCGGTTCTGACATGGCCTCGCTGGGCACAGTCCCATTAGCAGATGCAAGAGACCTGTGTGGAGGGGCAGCAGGGAGATGGCCTCCGTGTTCCCAGTGTATGCTGAAATTCCTTTCCGTGTGTTTTTGTGCGTGGACGCAGCCACCACCGTGAATCTAGTACATCGCATGTGTGTGGTTGTCAGCTCCCTCTGGCTCCTGTGGTACTCAGCTTCTTCACGGTAGGGCGTGATAAGAGCTTTTAAGTCCTATAATCACTCAATCCAACAAAGCCTATTTTTTGCCTTAGCGGAACTAAGCAGTTTTATCTGCATACATTTGAGAGATCAGAGTGCAATGCTGAGTTCAAGTAGTTATGTGAAATTTGATGAAACACAGTAACAATGTAATTACACCATTGTGAATGCAGTCCCCTTTTTTGTGACCTTATGGGGTCAAGTGCATCTCTGCACTAACTAAATGCATAATTAGTTATAGCAAATGAACACACACACACACACACACACACAGAAAATAGTCGCTACCCAGGTCCCTTGTCTCGGTTCTAAAATAAGATATTCTGTGTCACATTAGGTGGAAACAGCCACAGACTCGGACACGGAGAGCCGGGGCCTTCGGGAGTACCACTCTGTCGGCGTCCAGGTGGAAGACGGGAAGCGGTAACTCAGCCCCAGCGCGGTACACGACGTCCCCAGCGCGAGTGATCTGTTAGGGACCCGGCTGCACACGTCTAGCTCCCGCTGACTATCAGTGATCGTGCCGTGTGTGGGAACAGGGTCAAATAGTTACACTTTGCAGTTTATACTGTTCAAGTGTGTATTAACATCTGCCCATGTCTTGCTCCTGTGAGAGGCAGGGGAGTAATTCTTTCTCAAGTGATTCACTGCCCAGGAAAGCAGAGGGCTGACGGTCTGAGAGCCGGAGCTCTTCCCGCAGAGGGAGAACGGGGGAGCTTGAGACGGAACTGGGTGCACATCTCCTTACCTAATAACGTGCAAAGTAAAACAAAGGCAGAAAGAGAAAGAGAAGGAAGGAAGTTTAAGACCTTAGCATACTGTGGTTTCAAACTATAAAATACAGAGGTGTCTATGACAGTTTCGAGAACAAGATGATTACTTTGTATTAAAAAAATACATCTTGTACATTTCATAAAAAACTAATCTAAGGAGAGGATTGTCACATCGGCGGCGTCCGTTAGCCCGGAGTCCCGGGGGACGGTGCTCATGGTGGTGGGCGCTGGGACCCAGCCGATAAAGCTTCTGATTGCAAAGAAAGCTACAAGCTACTGGCTTCCCAGCTTCCCTGGAGAGCACTTGGGCCGCAGACAGCTTCTGTGCGCGGACCAGACCTGCCGCCCTCCAGCCTTCCGTCCCCATCATGGGTTCCTTCTCTCCTCCTTTCCTCCAGCAAAGACACCAAGAGGCAAACTCATTAGCTGCAGACACAACTGTTGCCGGAGGAGGGCTCTGTTGGTGAGAAGCCAAATGCAGAGTCAGGGATCTGCTTGGAGTCACCCCCTCCCCCACACACAGAGGGTTCTCCCCCGCAGCGTCCTGACTCCCGTCATGAGCCCTTTCCTGCTCATCCTTTCGGTAACGGGCAGCGTGGGCCTGGGGGCCGATCTGGCTCAGAAGCCTGCTCAGGTCAGAATCTGGATTCCTTTTTTGCATAAAAGACTTAACGGGGATGATATTAAGTTACTCAGGTAGGAGAAGAGATTCACGTTCTGAAACGAGGGGTGCAGAAGTTACTTACATGAAGGAAGTGACCCAGCCTTCCTGTTGCATCTGCGCAGCACGGGGCAGGTCTGTCGAGGGAAGGAACCGCGCCACGGCTGCTGGGGACAGAGTGCGTCACCCTCCCTGCTCCCTGCAATGCCCGTCCGTCTTCAGGGCCGTTATTTAGGCATTGAGACTTGGATAGATGTGAGAGGTTAATTATTTACAAAACCCAACGTTCGTTTGCAGCTGAAATACTGAAAGAGCAGCTGTAGGACCGGACGGTGTCTGCCCGCGGGCGCTGTCCTCGCCGTAGGCAGGCGTGTCCCCGACCAGGTAGGCATGGGCTCTCCGCAGAGTCAGCTCTCAAAGCCTCCCCTCTCTCTTCCTTCCCTCCCCCGCAGACACGGGCGTTTCAAGCGTTCCAACAGTGTGACCGCCGCCGTCCAAGCCGACTTGGAGCTGGAGGGCTTCCCGGGACACGTCACCATGGAGGACAAAGGCTTGCAGTTTGGGCCGTCCTTCCAGCGGCATTCGGAGCCCAGCACGCCCACCCAGTATGGGGCGGTGAGGACTGTTCGGACACAGGGGCTCTTCAGTTACAGAGAGGACTACAGGACCCCTGCGGACACTGCCAACCTGCCACCGCCGGACCCCTGGCTGGAGCCGTCCATCGAGACGGCGGACACCGGGAGGATGTCCCCGTGCCGGAGGGACGGCTCGTGGTTTGTGAAGCTGCTGCACACGGAGACACAGCGGATGGAAGGCTGGTGTAAGGACGTGGAGAGAGATGCAGAGGAGAACGACCTCTCGGAGGAAAGTAAGAGCTCACCCCTCCCCGGGCTTCTTAGCGCCGGCCGTTGGTCAGTAGAGTGAACGGGCAACGGGCAGGGGCTCAGCTCCCGGAAGGCGGGGGCAGAAGCGCCGCGGCTGGCTCAAGGGGACCCTTTGGGGTCTGGTGAGATCGTGAGCCCGAGGGCGCTGACCGCGGCGTGGGTGGGGTGGTTGAACCTCCTGAACTCTCGCCGTGGCTGGCTGTGGAGGATGCCCACTGGCTTCCAGAATCGTTGCTACGCCATGTTTCCAAGGGATTGAGTTGGCTTTGCTTTTTTTTTTTTTTTTTTTAAGATTTATTTGAGGGAAAGAGCACGAGCTTGAGCAAGGAAAGGGGCAGAGCGAGACTCTCAGGCAGACCCCACAGTGAGTACGGAGCCTCACCCGGGTCCATCTCAGGACCCCGAGATCACGAGCTGAGCTGGGGCCAAGAGTCAGACACTTAACCCAGCGAGCCCCCCAGGCGCCCCTTGAGTTGGCGTTACGCCACAGAGAAGGTTCAGATGAGTAGAGATTGAGCCGGCCAGCCCCACGGTGGTGCGCCCAGCTCCCCATCACCGTGCTGGGCGCGAGTCCGTGTGACCTCCTGACCAGGCCCGCAGAGCACAACTGCTCCAGCCCCTTTCTGGCTCTGACGGGCCTCGGCCTCTCGGGAGAGAAAGGGACAGCAGCCCTCGTTCGGCACCTGCCTCCCACTGACCTGAAGAACCCTGTCTTGCGCATTGTCAGAGTCGCCGTATGTGATTTCTAAACAAACACCACCTGTCTTTGTGGATGGACCAAGGATCCGAGAGTCATTGTCACCTACCTGGAACTAACATTGCCTTGACCAGGATGTGGTTTCACAGAGGCGTTTCTGAATGTCTCGACTCGGCAAGTCATGCTCTCTCTTTTCTTCTCCCATGAATTCCTTTGTCCATTTGCTGGACTCGAAATTCTCAGGCTCGAAGGATGGCCGGCATCCCTGGGAATTGTGCGCGTCCGTACGTGTCTCGATGCCTGCTGTGGTAGGGCCTGTCCGCCCTGCACATGGAAAGACGATGATGAGATTATGTGCACTTACGTAAGACTAGGATTCCTGGGGTCCAGAAAGCCCAGAACCTAATTGGCGTGTCGATCGCTCGCTGTCAGGACTTCCCTGTGAGCCTGGGAAGACAGACATACGCCCGTTCTCCTCCCCCACACGCGTCTCCTCAGCATCCCGGCGCACACGCTGCTCACCGGGGTGGGTGGGAGACCCGGGGTGTTTCTGAGGGAGTGTGTGGTCGTGGCGAAGCACTGGAACGTGCGCCCCACCCGGCTGCGGCTGATGCACGTCTCGGGCGGCTCTCGTGCGTTGGTCCAAATGTATTACCCGTCCAGGGCACACTGAGTGCAACAATGACTCACAATTCTGATATTTAAAAATCACTCATCTCACTCGTCGGTCTGTGTCTCTGCTTGGCGAAATCAGTACTTAATCGCTGCAGGGATTTTCAGTCTTTATCACAAAGACAAAACTTGGAGAAAGTAAATTGCCAAAGTTGATGCGAAATCGGAGTCAGGCTGTGGGCTCCCGCTGTACGCCTGGGGTCGGTGTGCATTCTTCCGGGGCCGGGACGGGCGGACCCGCGGGGTGGTCGGCCAGGACGTGTCCCCGCCCTCCCGCAGCAAAACCCCGCAGAAGACGAACTTGTCCGCTCTAGCTCCGTATGTGTCTGTGCGTTTGGTCCTCCCATCATTTCATGTTACATCATTTAGGACACATCCATGAAGTTTTGGTCCCCCTTTGTGGGCAGGACAACAGGAGACACTAGCCACTGCTGTGTTTGGAAGGAGGCCCAGAGCTTTCGTTACCTTACCATGATTTACCATATTTAACATGCCCTTTAAAATAATGTAGTAATTTTATTATAATGTAATATTATTTCCCAAGAATTGTAGTTTAAAAAGGGGTACTGTTTTAAAAGAAGAGAGCCCTACACCAGGACGTACCGAGCACGAATCTGTGACAGATCTTGTGGGCGGGTCTCTGCACAGCCCGCTCAGTGCTCACCGCCGTGCACTGGGGTGCATGGAGAGGGGCATCGCCACCCTAACAACAAGGACACCGGGGCCCAAGGAGGTTGGCATCTCACTCCAGATCCCACAGAGTACGGGGAGGGAGTCGAGAGGCAAGGTCAGGATGGTTTCCTGTCGAAAGCTACGCTTTGTCACTGGGCTGCCGGAGGCTATCAGATCCCCGGGCCCCTTTACTGGCACCCTCTCCCGGCATCGCCTCCTTCCCGCCTGTGCTCTTGTGGACTACCTTCTGCCCTAGCATAGAGCATGTCGAGTCCCGGTGCTTGGCCGCTTGCTTCATTCTGGTCTCCGGTGGCTGCCGCACCCGCTTGGGCTCCAGACAGAATCCCTGGGCAGATAAAATGGAGACTTAGCTCATCATTGCTCGGCCACTGGAGATGAAGAGGGAAAAGGGGGCAAATTCCTTCTCAAACTAAACACAAAAGATCTAACAGTTGGAAGGCTTCAGCCCTGACGCACTGTCCTGGTATGTCATGAGTGTCTTGTCATCAGGGCATTCCGGAGAGTTCTGTGAACAGAGCTATAAAGCTACTTTATACAGAATTCCGTTCAGTGCCCAGCAGTGACCCCCACCGGCCATGAGAGTCCATCCTCATGGGAAATACAGTACTCGGACTCCGGCCGCCGTAATCGGAGGCGTCTGGAAAGCACGTTCTTCGTCAGTGAGCTGTAGCAGAAAGCGAATTTCTGCTGCCCTCGATTGCATTTCCCTAAACACCTTTCTTGAAGTTCTGGGATCTTCTTGGATTCTCTCGTTGCTGTAAACATTCAACAGATACTTCCTGAGTACGTGCCTGAGCCAGCTGCCACCCCACAGACCGTAGGCTGACGGGGAGTGACCAACAGTGTAGACAGAGACTACCATGCCCGGGATCAGTGAGACCGGAACAGAACTATGTATACCGAGTGGAGAACCTCCCCCTCCCCCCGTGTAGTGGGAGACATGCGGATAGGAGCTTAAGAAACTCACAGGTGTGAGATGCTTTCACCAGCGGAAATTCCAGGAAGGCTTCATGGAGACGGTGGCATGATGCTGGGCCTCAAAGGGGCGTCGGATTCGCCTGCACGGCAGGGGAAGCAGAGGGGTGGATGTGGGAAGCCCCTCCACGGACAGGAGCCCCTGTCTCCAGGCTCCTTAAGAGGAACTTCACTTTGACATGGACTCGGCACTTGCCTGCCCTCAGGGACATGCATTCCTCCGAGGACAGGAGGGCTGTGCGTCTTCCCAGGGCCGCGCCTCTGCTGTCGTGAGAGGTCTCTGCCTCCTTGGGTGTGCTGAGGCTGTTTGCTGCATTTGCCTTCGCCACCCGTGTCCGGCACAGCGCTGTGCTGCGGAGATGTAGCAGGAACAGGAAGAGGAACGAGGTGGACGGTTGTCAGGGACGGGGACGGTCACGCTCCTGTCACACCGTCTAAACGCTCGAATCTAACCCCCCAGACCTCCTGTCGCCCTCACGTGGGACCCTGGGAGCATCCCCCTGCCAGGCCTGGAGAGTTCAACTAATGATTTGCTTTGTGTGCGCTTGTCCTAGTTCTGGTTCGTGACTGAACATGACGGCTTTGCTAGAAGACTCGGCTGCAGAGAACAGAGAGTAGATGCACTCGATACTTTCTGTGATTTTCTTAGTTTCTTTCCTGAAGTGCAGACGTGCGACCCTTCTGTGGACGAGGATGACACAACACTTTGGCTGTGGTCTTCTGTGCCATTGGCACCTGAAACCGGCGCCCTATTAATCAACGTGAGGTATTTCCATAAGAAGTGTTAAAAAATCAGCTCTGATTCTTGCACTCGTTTTGAGAACAGAAGGTTACTGGTGAGGCCACCTTTAAAAAGCAGATCACGTTGATCTGGCTTGTTAAAGCAGAACTCTGAGCTCCGAGTAGTGAAGCTGCCATCACGTGCACTGATTTCTTCCCCACTAGTTTTATCGTCGTGGCTCACTGCACTGATTGGCTGAAGTGAGACCCGTTCGGCCCTGCGTGGTCGATGAAGAGCATCTGGAGCCCACGTAAATACGGTGCAAGTTAGTCCCATCCGTGCGGCTGTCCTCTTGTTAAGTCATTGAAGACCCGTCCCGGAGGGACTGGAAACCATTACTATACTCACATGTGGGGACTTTTGTATTACGTTAAACCCAAGTGGGGCTTAAGCGATTCCCTCGTCTGAGGGTCTCCCTTTACCGGCAGAGAGAGGGGGACCCCGGGCTCCCAGCTGTGACCTCCAGACGGGGCCACGCCCAGCTCGTAGACAACGCAGCGGGCACGGGGACGAGGGACATTGGCTCAGAGCCACGCTGAGTGCAGGGGCACAAGGAGGACAGGGGCCGGAGAGAAGCCCCCTGTGTCTGTAGTTTTGTGGACAGCTCGTGTCAGCAGAGGAATGAAAACTGCAGAATCCGACACGACCGCGGCTGCCCCAGCCCTGGGGCCCGGCAGACTGCGCAGCTGCCACCGCCAGCCTCCCGACGGGCTTCTTGCAGGTTCTTGCGCAGCCCGGGAAGGTGCCCGGGGGGGGTGTCCCTCACATGCCAGGCTCCAAAGGGCCACGGGACACTGGAGTGGGCAAAGACACGTGCACATGATAAACACGAGAATGGTGACGCGTGAGACCTGCAGGGGGGACGTCAGCGCAGACCGATTTTCCCGCGCCCGTTCCGTCGGAGGAAACCAGTCCTGGGGGAGCCCGAGAGACCCGGAGGAGATCAGCAGTCCCGTGATCTCTTCAAACGATGCAGATTCTACAGAAATCCACTTCGGCTTCTGGAAGTGCAAGTGTTGTCCTGGCATTTCATAGCAAATTTAGAGAGAACTGGAAATTCTAGAGGACGCAGGAAGAATGAAAGGGAGCTAACCAAACTTCCTGGGGTGTCCGAGGCCCGTGCCGCGCCCGGCTCTTCCTCAGTCCACGTTCTGGGAGCACGGACGCTCCCCTGCGGCTCTGAAAACCAAGTGTCGGGACTGTGACAACATTAGGGGAGTAAAGTGGAAAAGAATAAATTGAATTTTTCACTTCCAGTTCTCAGCAGTTATGGGAAGCTATTTGCATGAAAGGTACCGGGTGAAGCTCCCCGCTCACCCGGCGGCAGACCCTCTCGTCGCTGGCAGCCCCCTCGTGGCCTCCGCCAGTTCCCCGTCTCCCGGCCGTGGTCATCTTGCGCCTTCAGACTACCCCGCCTCACGCGGCCGTCCACCCGTGCTGAGTTAAGGTTATAAACTGAAGTGCTTTGTGCGAATACGTCTGCTGGGCTACATTTTAAGAAGACTATGAAAATTAGGGACTCAAACCAAGTTATATAAAACTGACGGACTTCTCGTTACTGTCTGAGGGAACCTGGTCACTACCAAGGAGACTTTCGTCATCGCTTCCATGTCTTCCGGAAGGACAGCCTGATCGAAACCGGTGTCTCCAAATCTTTTCGTCAAGTCTTACAGGTGACGGGGTTCACACGTGCAAACCCCGCACTGCACAGCCAAGATCATCCCTGTGCCCGGCCGCAGTGACAGCAGAGCTGGGAAACGTGTTCAGTTTGGGGATCAAAATGTGAATGAAGGGGAAGTACCCTCACCCCTCCTAGGAGATGCTCTGACTCTGTCCTGCGACCTTTCTCCCTGCACCTACCAGTCGTCCCTGAACTACCCACTCCCACGTACCCCGTCCCTGCACCTGCCCCCCCGTCCCTGCACCAGCCCCCGTCCCTGCACCTGCCCCCCTGTCCCTGCACCTGCCCCCCGTCCCTGCACCTGCCCCCAGTCCCTGCACCAGCCTCCCCGTCCCTGCACCAGCCCCCCGTCCCTGCACCAGCCCCCCCCGTCCCTGCACCAGCCCCCCCGTCCCTGCACCTGCCCCCTCCGTCCCTGCACCAGCCCACCCCATCCCTGCACCAGCCCACCCCATCCCTGCACCTGCCCCCTGTCCCTGCACCAGCCCCCTGTCCCTGCACCAGCCCCCCCGTCCCTGCACCAGCCCCCCCCCGTCCCAGCACCTGCCTCCCCATCCCCATGGCTGCCCACCGCCCTAATGCTGCACCTGCCCACCACCTGTCCTCAGGGCACACTCAGTCCTGAACCCCAGCACCCTCCTCCTCCCCCTGCACCACCTCCCCACACCCCAGATCCTGACCACCACTCCAGGCCCACTGCTGCCTGGCAAATCAGATCGAGGAGGAGGGTCTGTGGGGAGGAAAGCCCCTCTCGAAACAGATTGGCAGAACACACCTGGGCCTGGGGATCAAGAAGCAGGAAAACATTTTTTAAGTCTGAAAGGATGCTACGGTGTTTTCTGATTTATTCACTTTTATTAAAGCCACACGTGTTAAACTTGTTAATATTTGAGAAGCGGTGCAGAATTAGACGCGTGAGGGAATGCCTCCCTCCTTCGGAATGATAAGGACGTGATGGTCGCACAGGACAGGGCAGGTGACGGCCGGCTGCGGCATATCTTCAGCTCGTTCAGGAAGATGAGCACGCGCGCGGCGAACTACTCACTGCTGATTCGCAGTGAGGCGGACACCTTCCTTTCAGATGCTGCGTGTGTGTGAAATCGTTCATAACAAAACTCCAGGGAGCAGCAAGCTGAGGTCCTTACAGGCAGATGAGAAAACAAGACAAATTGAATTAAGCGTTGAAGTCCATCGTCTTACTCTGGAGAAAATCATTTTAAGGACACGGCATGCCCGATGCCGGCACCTCGCTTTCGGGGGAATGGCCACCGCTGCCTGCGGGGCCACTGGTGCCCACGACGCGCCTCTGGCCCACCACCACGGGGTCGCGCCTGGGACTTCCGTCCGCACGGCTTCGTAGCACTTGGTCACGTGGGGTGGGGGCCCGTCCCCCCCGTGGTCTCTGGCCCTCTCGTCCAGCGCGAGGTCCCGGGGGGAGCACAGCAACGGCGGGGCGTGGCTGGGGAGCACTCGGCTCCTCCACGCGGGTCGACACACACTGGAGGAGTCTCCCAGATGCTCCGCTTAGAGGCCGCCAGTTATAGTCACTTGCGTTTGGGAAATGGTGGGGGCCGTGGGGGGAGCCGGGTTTACTCCCAGACTCAGTTTCCCCTCTGTGGACACCTACAAGGCCTAGACAGTCGTGTGTGCCCCGCAGACCGGCACAGGCGCCCCCAGGGGCAGGGGCAGGGGCAGGGCAGCCCTCCAGACAAGAAGCTGGGGACGCGAGCTTGTCCTCGGTGCACCTCGAGCTCTGGTCCGCGCTCTTCTTGAGACGGGCCTGGAGTCCAGAAATGGTGGGTCGGCGCAAGCCCGCCTGGGAGGGCGATGTTCCTTCCTCCCCTTCCAGGACAGACGCCTCTCCAGGGAAACAGCCCCTCTGTAACCGCCTCCCACCTGCCGTTAGCAAATACAGGCTCCCGTGGTGCTCTTGGCAGGAAGGCCCGAGGTCACAGCCCAGCCACTGGCCCCCGAGAGGCTGCCTCCACTCCTCGCCACATGCACTTCGGAGGGTCTGCAAGAGCGCCGAGGGGCAGCCAGAAGCGAGCCGGTGGGGATAACCCGCTCCAGCTCCACGACGCCGCTCTGCCGAAACCCTGTGCATAACTTGTATTTGTCTCAGGGATGGAGGGGGGCCTGGGCTCAGGGTAAGGAGGCAGGAAACGGGTCCCCACAGATTCCCAAATGCTTTTAGATTATTCTGAGTTGGGATCCGCCAAAGCTATTAGTTCCCAAATGATTATGGCGCTAATGCCTGGCAAGGACTGGTCCGTCTGAGGACGGGGGACAGAGGCGGCAGGCGTTGGAGCCACCCAAAGGTCACAGGACTGGGGCAGAGACCCGGCACGTCACACACACAGGCTTGCATTCCCCCGAACTCCATCCCGAAGTGTCACCCCACGCTTCTTCAGTGTGTTAAGTTCTCTCCATGGACAAAACTACAGCAGTTACTTTTTTTTAAAGTGGCATTTGTTTGCTTGAAGTCATACAGCTTAGAAATCGCTTGGAGACTTCTTGTCATGTCACAGTGGGGTCACGGGGGGGGGGGGCATCGTCACCGTGAATGTCCGTGGGGAATCAGTTGGCGAGTCGAACGTGATGGGAGCCCAGGCGGTGACAGTGACTTGGCTGCCCACGAGGCCCCACGGCTGGTGGCGGGATTTTGGACAGAGCCCAAGGCTGGGAGATGACGGTCACAAACACACCACAGCCTCTCCGGGCACAGCTCCTCCCTCCGGGCGAGACGCTCTCAGAGCCCCAGAGATGACTCCCGTGAGTCCAATGAGGTCACAGAATCCGACGTGATTTCCTAGAAATTAGGAAGTAACATCTTCATTTTTGTGGAGGCCATAAAAAGTCAGGACTCGATGTCTTTTCTGTTCCTACCTGCGCCTCACCGTCTAGCTCCCCTGAGCAGCGTCGCTAGGAGAAGAGCCTCCTGCGGTACGGAGCACCCTTCCCGACCACACCGTCCCAGCGCCGACCGTCAGAGCCAGCTGCTACTACCTACACCTCGTCCCCTTCCCTCAAAACCCGGACACGGGCCGGCTGGACAAAGCTTCAGTCCGTGGCCGTGCCCCGCACAGCAAACTCGAAGTTTTGACCTTCAGGGAAGGGGGAGACTCACTCGGGCATTTGAACTTGACTCCTCGTGCATCACTCTTGCTTTTGGTTTCTTGCTGACCCAGTTGTAAATGTGTTTTGCTTGTTCTGTTCACAGTTCTCGGTAAGATCAGGAGTGCCGTGGGGAGCGCGCAGCTTCTGATGTCCCAGAAATTCCAGCAGTTTTATTGGCTGTGCCAGCAGAACATGGTGAGCAGATCTCAGGTGTGCTCGGCCCTTGGAGGCAGCCGAGGGGGCGGGGTCTCCACGCTGCCCTGCCGGAGGCTCCTGGGGGTCTTGGGGGCTGCAGAGCAGGGAGCAAATTCGAGCAACGTCCTGGGTTGGGGTTCGGGGTGGTGAAGAGGCCACTGTGAGGCAGTGCTGGGGGAGGGGGGCGCGGGGACAGCCCCCAGAGCCCTAGGGCGCCTTTCCGCTGCACGGTCCACTTGCCCAAGACCCTAGGAGGGAGGTGGGATGGGAACAGCTGTGATGTCCCGGACAAAGACCGTGACGAGGGGAGGCTTGACCCAGCGCATTAACAGCGACATTCAGAGAGATTGGGGAGAGACCGTAGAATAATTGGGGCTTTCTGTGTCGTAGTCAGGACAGAAGGGACTATACCAGGAACATACACACAGCACAGGTGGCTTTAAACTCGGCTCTGACTGTTCTGAACAGCGAAGAGAAAGAAAACCCACCTGTAGGTCGACGCTTACTTACAGCATCTGTGTACGCGCGCGCACGCGTTCTGTCTGATGAAAGCGCATATCCATGGGACTTTCTTGCAGAAGTAACTAAGGAGCTTTCACATCACTGTTCAGACTATTTTATAAATCCATTCGTGGATTTCTTTGAGCGCAAACTTGTTGAAATCAAGTAGTCTGTGCACCATAGGAGCGACGGTGCCCACGGTTTGACTTTGTTTTGTTGTTTTGACTGGCAAGGAGACGCGAGGTTACCGAATGTTCTCACACACCAAAGGAGGCAGAGTGCATCAGAGCTGCCGACTCACCCCTCTTGATTAGGGTTGTTCAAAAATGTGTTTTCTCTAGTATTTTCCAGTTAACCCCATTGGAGTTCATCCCAAAATGTACAAAGTGGCCCCCGTGTCTCCTGGGACAGGAGATCATAACCCCCGTTAGGAAGTGGGGGCAGGAAGGGTCCGTGCACCTTGAGAGGGACGTGCGGCCGCGACGTGCCCAGCTTTGGTGTTGGGGAGCATGTCCTGCTTCTCCCTGTCTGACGACTGTCCTTAAAGGAACGGATTTAGGCAGTTACTCAGCTTTGTACATGTCACCTGAGTTGGGTAAGCATCGGTACTCACCGTCGTTAGGAACTCACTACCTAACGCACCCAACAGGCAGTAAAAACATGTAAAAACGTTACTCGAGCTTTAAATTGTCCATGTCCTGTGTGCCAGAAGCAGCTAATACTAGATTTTTTAATCATCCATCCTAATATTTTGGATGCTTCTTACACATGCCCAATTGCATTTTATTCTAACCTTCAAAAAGTCCTTTTCTGAGCTCTAATATACAGAGTGTGGCTGCTTCCTTTGTTTTGGATTCTATCTAGGATTCGAGGGGGAGAAAAAAAACACCCACCCAAACCAGCCGGCAGCAGGGGGCGCAGGAGGGGCGGGTGTTTGAGGCGGCCTGGCCAGAGAGAGACGCTGGGGCGCAGGCAGATACCGCGTCGTTAGCTGGAGGATTTAGGCGGCTGACCAGTTTCACGTCAAAGAAATGAGCCCAGAAGACAAGCCAGGGCCCAGGACATTCAGGATGGAGAGCAAAGCAGCATGTCCGAGGCAAGGGCATCGGGTACTGGATGCGTCACAGGGCGCAGAGCCGAGCGGAAGCAATGGCCCTTGCACCCGTACAGAACACGGGCCTCCGGGATGGACCAGGAGCCCGGCATCCCCAGCCGGCCTGGGAAGAGTGCGCAGTCCCTTCCAGACCTACGTGCCACCAGCGGCACTGTCCCCTATGTGCCCTTTGGAGGACGTTAGCTGGGAACACGGGAGCCAGAGTCCACGCTGTGGGGGCCTCTGCCGGCCGAGCCAACAAACCCCAAACTCTGCGGAATGAGAATTTAGCGGGGAAAGACGGCACTGTGTCGCGGTGCTGGGGGAGGGGGGTGGTACGGCTCACCACGGGCATGCGGCCATCCCCACCCAGGAGAGGGCAGAGGATGGGGTACGGAGCCTGGGTGTGCCCGGCGGCTGCACACAGCCGCACCCCTGCCTCGAGAGCAGCCGAGCGGGGCAGCGTCCGCCCTTGGGTCTCCCGGAGCCTGCATCTTGCTAGGAGCACTTCCTTAGCTTTTCCTTTTGAGGACATGACCCGGGCCCAGCAACCTGACCTCAGAGATGGGCAGGGTCACTGTGCTGCCTCCTGCAGACACGCTCAGGTGTCCCCCTTCCCAAAGCCACAAAAAGCAAAGGTTCGTCGGGTTGGTGAAGTCGTTCAGAAGACTTCCACAGCCCCCCTTCGAAACTCAAGTTCGACGGAACGTGCCTCCCAGGTGTGAGAAGCCTCCTCCCGCCCCCCTTCCATCCCGATGGCCGCAGGCATGTTCAGGGTCCGGTCCCATCACCGTCACTGCCGAGTCGCGGCCCCAGCTATCACACGGTTGTGCTGTTTTTCCTCAGGAGCAGCAGCTGAGTCAGGCTCCCACACGCGAGGGGACGAGCCCCCTACGGCTGGTGGACGGAGCTGCCCCCGTGAAGACACGTCCCTGGAGGCTGGCTGTCCCTCTCACCGATGCCAGTATCCCCCCGGGCTCCGCGGACACACAGCTCGCTCCCCCAACCTTCACTGGCACAGGCTGCTGGTGGGTCACACGGCAGGCTGGGGGCCAAGCGATCGTTCTGATAAGGGTGTCAGACCAGCGTGATGTGGACTGAATGTGTCCCCCAGGGTCATGACGTCGGGCGATGGGGCCTTCAGGCTGTGAAGAGGTCATCAGGGTGGAGTCCCCATGAATGGGGTTAGTGTCTTCACAAAAGGGACCCCACAGAGCCCGCAGCCACCCCCCAAGTGACACTGCCAGAAATCGACCACCTGGACAAGGGCCGCCCCCCCAGGACGCGTCCACACGGGCCTGAGCTGAGATGCCCAGCCTCCAGCACCGCGGGGCTCTGTCTCGCCGCCCTGATGGACCTTAGTCCATTGGACCTTTGACACAGGCAAAGGAGAGCTGACTGGGAACAATTCACAAGTAAGATGAAATTTGCACATTATAAGCAAATTCACCAAAATTTCTCAGTTGAATCTGAGATAGCCTCCCACTGAATCAAAGACCCCACCCGCGGAAACACCCACACACTTAACCCGGGGTCCCAGCCCCCTGTGCCTCTAGGCAGGTACAGTGCGAAACAGCCAGCCTCGCGCGCACAGGGCACGTGGGCGGACAGAGGCGCGCTCGTCTCGGAAAGCCGTCTGAGTTGGATGCAGCCCGCGCCCTGGGACGGTGTGCGCCTGGGGCCTGGCGTGCGGCTCTGCGGCCTCCCCTATGCGTGGGGACCTGTCGGTGAATCCACTGTGCACCTACCTCGGACGGGCATCCCCACCCTCCCTCTGCGGGGGCACAGCAAACACAGGCGCGTGTGTGTGTCCGCGCTGGCCGTGGGATTTAGCGCGAGATGTGCCGGAGCGCACAGAACCGGCTCCAAACCCAGGCTCACCGCCGCCGAACACGAGTCCCTGTCCCGCGCACCAGTCTGAGCAGCCCCCCAGGGAGACCGCAGCTGCCTTGTGGCTTTAGGAACTGCCCAGTGTCGGGAAACTGAGCATCACCTAAGAAAGAATTTTCGAAAGGAAGCAAGGAATGAACGTAGTGCACGCATCTTCTTTAACGGGCATTGTTGTTCTAGAGCGGCTTCAGGTTCACGGCAAAACTGAGAAGGAAGAGAGATTTCCCATTCCCCCGCCCCCTACAACATGACCCGCTTCCCCGACAGAATGTGCTTCTGTTGTAATCGGGGACCCTTCACGGACACGTCCCCGTCACCCGGAGTCCAGGGCACACGTGAGGGTCATTCCTGGTGTCGTGCGCTCTGTGGATTTGGACAAACATACCGTGATGTGATGGTGTCGTGCAGAGAAGTCTCCCTGCCTGAAATGTCCGTGTCCCACACGCGTGTCCCTCCCCACCGCCCCAGGCAATCTCTGATCCTTTTACTGTCCCCACAGTGTTTCATCCTCCAGAATGTCACAGAGCTGGGATCACACACTTTGTAGCTTGTCCATATTTGGGGACATGCAGTGTGTCGGCAAGTCCCTCTGCAAGCTCACCGGGCCCTTGCGAGCCCACTCGAGCACTCGCATTGGAGTTTGAATCCGCGGGCGTCTCCCTGGCCCGACGCCATAAGAGGTGCGTGCGGGGCAGAGCGGGCTGTAAACTGTGCTCGTGTGTTGGCAGGACCCCAGCGCCATGCCGAGACCTACGTCCCAGGACCTGGCGGGCTACTGGGACCTGCTGCAGCTGTCCGTCGAGGACGTCCGCCTGAAGTTCGACGAGCTGCACCAGCTCAAGCTCGGCGGCTGGAACGTCGTCGGGTCGCCGGAAAGGAAGGTAATTGTGCCGGCACCTCACGCCCCGGCCCGGCTGCGGGAGTCACTCTCCACGCCATGGGCTCCTAGTCTCAGGTTAGCGCCCCTGCGTCAAGCCGTCACCGGCACGTGTGTGCGGAGGGGATGGAGTCAGCGGCCGGGTGTCGGAGATTAGTCTCTTTCTTGCTGGGTCTCGTGGGCTTTAGCCCCAAACCAGAAGCAGATCTAGAGTTTCCCTTCGTCCGGGTCTGCTTTCTGACCTGTCCTCACCATGCCTTTGTCGGGGTCACACGCAGGTGCTTTTCCACAGGGGTGTGTCGGGCCTGGTCACAGGGACTGCTTCCTGTTGAGATAAACATTTCAGTTGCTTACCTAAAACATCTCAAGCTTCAGTGAGTGGCTTGATGATGTAAACTCCCTCTAGATCTCGCAGCCTCTCCCTTGAGTACCTGCGTGTGTCCATTGAATTTAAACCCTTAGGGTCACATCTTCCCTTTGGATTTCATCTTTAGAGGACTAACATGTGGTTCTGAACCAGCAATAAACACACTGATTTCCTATCACATTTTAAAGATGATCTAAGTAAACATAAGATAGACATTGTCAAAATAAAATAATGACATGAAGCCAGCGTGCCTGGAAGGCGTGGCGGTAGCTGTCGTACAGGATGGAGGCCATGTGGCGAGCCCGAGCAGAAGCCGTCACTGACCTCAGCGCCGAGCCCACAAGGGTGCCCCCCGCCGTCCTGGAGTTCTGGGCTCGATGCCATGGACACCACTGCCGACCGTGACCAATCACACAGACGGTGGGGCAGAGCGGGGTAGGCAGCCGTAGGCGCTCTGTGAGCCGGACAGCGTAGGTAAGCAAGTGCCATCAGTGCTCTGGGTTTGAAGTGAAGGAGTCCCAAGCACAGCGGTGCGAACGTGGTTCTAACAAAACACTACACATAGAGCTCCGCCAGCAGTCCGAAGGCAGGCAGGGACCCTCCTGTGGTTCTCACTCTTCATAACTGACAGCTGATACCATCCCTCCTGCCTGAGCTACGCACAGGGAACGGCCCTAGCCGAAGACCGTCTCTTGCTGGGGGCGGACACCCCGGTGTAGACGATGGGCAGCTCGTTCACACCACAGAGGCCCCACGCTCGTGTTTCTTGAGCGAGTCCATTCTGTAGATCTGCGGCCACCTGGTCAGCCCTCCCTTCCCCGGTACGCTGGAGGCTGAGAGCCCCGTGCACAGCTGAGTGTCCCCACAGCTGCTCCCGTGTATTTCCCGCAGCCCCTACTCCAGGCTCCCGAGCAGAGACGAGCTAAGGGGTCACGCGCCCAGCGCAGGAGCCAACTTCCGAGAGAGCGGAACGTCTCCGTGAACCAGTCACCCCATCGTCTTAGATGCCCGCCCGAGAGCCAGAAAGACGGTGTTGCTTCCAGTCCAAGCCATTTTATTTTTTTTTAATCTGGGGAGAGGCAGAAAGGGAGGGAGAGAGAGAATCCCAAGCCGATCCCACACCCAGTGAGGAGCTCAGCTCAGGCTAGATCCCACAACCCTGATACCATGGCCTGAGCCCAAGCTGGAAGTCAGCCACTCAGCTGACCAAGTCACGCGTACCACACCCCCTGCTTTTTAAAAACCTCTCGGTCCGAGCCATTTTAGAGTAAGTCGTGGGAATAAAGTGTCAGACAGCAAAGCTAGCTTCCTCCCAAAGCCGACACCACGCAGCGGAAGATTTGGCCACCGGCGTCTGCCCCGAGTGTCTTCCCCGTACCCGCAGTCCGGCCCCTCTGGGTTTCTGTAGAGGCTGGAGGGAGAGAGGGGGTGGGTTCCCCCCAACAATGAGGCGTCGGCTCAGACAAGAAGGGGGTTCTGGTGCCTTGTGCCAGGCGCTCTTTCCTGGGAAGGGGCCCGTCGACTCCGTAAAGCCCTGTCAGCCATCAGCACCGCCCGCCTGCAGTCCAGCCTTTCCAGTTAGGGCGCGCGGTGAGTGACGCGCAGGGTGAGGGACACAGACGCGCCTCTGGAACAGTGACAAGCACTACATACCACATGCGCTGCCCGCCTGTGGCCCGGAGCCTTCTAGAAAAGGCCTACGCCTGTTTTTGTGACTTCATTAAGAACATGAAGTAATCGTGTGCGTCTGTGTACCATCTAGTCAACGTCAAGGGGTTTTAGGGCCCTAACGGGGATTTGGCTGACGGCCGCGCACGTAGGATGGTTTCCAGGAAGGCCCTTAGAATCCGGAGTCCGTAGGAAAGACTGCCGCGTGCGACAGGGTGTCAGGGGTCGTCTGCCACACGCCCCGGGCGCTCGAGACCTTGGATGGCAGGCGTGGGCCGATGCTTGATGACGGCAGAGTTCGCTGCTCTGGGCACGACATCGAATAAAGCAGAGACCAAGGACACGGGCAGTGTTCGGGGGCGGGTTTGAGTTCCTTAAGTGTGACGCCGTCACCAGACCCCAGTACCCACCGAGGAAGGCTGTGGGAAGTCACGGGCAGGGCCACCGGGCAGGCGGCCAGGCCGCGGGGTGGGCCCCGGGGCTGGGCCAATTTGGGCCCTCGAGGGGTGTCCCAGGCCACTCGTAGTCACCCCCGCCTGGGGCGGGTGCGCGGGCAGGTGCTGCTGTCCTCTGATGGTTCCACTCTTGACTTGTGATGCTTTTCAGGAAGAAAGAAAGGTGCCCCCTCCGATACCAAAGAAGCCCCCCAAGGGGAAGTTTCCCATCACGAGAGAAAAGTCCCTGGACCTGCCGGACAGACAGCGTCAAGAGGCCCGGAGGCGGCTCATGGCGGCCAAGAGGGCGGCATCCTTCCGCCAGAATTCGGCCTCGGAGCGCGCGGACAGCATCGAGATCTACATTCCCGAGGCCCAGACGCGCCTCTAGGGACGGCCGTGGCCCTCGCCACCGTCCTCCCTCTGCTTTGTAACAGAATGCTTGTACAGTTTCTCACCGGCCCGGTAACTTCCCTCCCGTTTCTCCGCCGAAGCCGCCGTCGTGCTCTGTTCCGCGCACACCGGAATGCTTGGACTCCGCGGCTCGCCGAGCTCGCGGCGAGAACAGCTTCCTCCTCCTCGTCCTCCCCCGGAAGGTCTGACTCTCCGTCAGCTGTGACGGCGACGCGTGGGGACACCTCCCCGAGCCACTCTGTTCTCAGAGGATACCAAGAAACACCTCGAGAGATGGAACCCGGCTGACATTTTGTTATTTATATTTTTATAAATCGTGCGATACTAGAGGCAAGAGTAACAAATAGCAAAATCAGTGGGTACCTCTCACCGGTCACCAGACCCCCCGGGGGAAGGTGCTCCAGCTCGAAGGGCAGCAAAGACAGACCCATCTGCCCCCTTCCACCGGGGGGTGCTTCTCCCTAAACCCAGCTGACCCGTCGCCAGGGTCCTTGTGCCAAGTCTCGGGTGACGAGAAGCCATCTCTCCAGGCCCCTGGCTCCCTGCCATGCAGTTCTCCAGAAACCCAGGGGATTCCACGTCTGAACCCATTCAAAATGCCCAGCACAGCGTCTACACCATCAAAAAACCCGCTGCCTGTTCATTCCCACAAGGGAGCGACCCGTGAAGAGAGAGCCAAGTCGGACGAAAGGCTGGCGGTCCCAGCAGGCGTCTGGAACGGAACGGCGCGGCGGTCCTTCTGACACCGAACTCCGTGTCGGTCGTGGTCCCTTGTAACTTACATGGCCCAGTCTCGGCTCTCCGTGTCCCCATTTCTGTACGTGTGGTTTTTTACAGATGTATATATATCCTCCAACTGTTCTATCCGTTCACTCTCCAGGGTACCCCCCAAAAAGTTTGCTTGTTTAGAATGACAGTTGTGATGTTGTACAAAGTTTAAGAAATATGAATGTGAGTGGTAAGTATCTCAGTTTAAACGGTAAAGAAGAAATGCAGTTTACGTTCGTGTTTCTCCAGAATTCTTTTGTCCTATGCAGTATTGCTAAAGTCAGGAATCTATTTCTTGCCTGTTTTAAACATGATGAAGAAAAAAAAAGGTTACATATGATTCCCAGCTGTAGACTCTAAGAAAAGGGATTAGTTTTAAGAATTCTGGTTGGCACCAGAGAGAAGCAGGAAGGATTCGAGTGCGCAGGGTGCCCGTCGGTACAATCAGATGCAGGCGCGGTGACTGTCCCTCCAGCGCTTCTCGTGTCCCTGTTCCGACACGTCTCCGGAGGGAGAGCCTGTCGCGCTTCTCCGTCCGACCCTGAGCTCGGCGTCACACCAGGCAAAAGCAGGATGGCACCTGGAGGTGGGTGTGTCCCCCAGACCCAGGCCTCCCCGCGCCCTGGGGGTTCCGTGCAGAGCAGCCCCGCTTGCCCACTGTAGCACTTTTTCCCTCGGCTCTACCGGCACTTTACCTGTACCCATCCCCGCTTCGCTCGCTGGCGTCGGCAGCACCCAGTGGGTCCCGGCCGCCCCCAGGCTTCCCTCCCCTCACACTCCACATTCCAGAAGCTTGGGTTCGTGGGGGCACAGTTGGTATTAAAGCATGTTTAGCTTCAAAGTTTTACTTTTTTAAAGCTGAGTAGTTAAGAATTCCCTGTAAGTACAAAACCCTGTAAATTGAGCCTCATATCTGGTATATTTTACCAAACAGCCTTAAAATATATTTGGAAGCAAAAATCAGTACGAATGTATATCCTTGAAAAAATGCAAAAAAAAAAATCCCTGAAATATTCTTGTATCAATGCACCCTCCTTCCCCAGAGTATTGAAAGCGTTCTTTTCTACCTGAGTAAACACCTAAATCCTGAGTAAGGGACAATAATGATGCTTCTCCCTGTAATCACTGTACTCGTTAAAAACAAGCATACTCACAAGTATTGGCATTTTAGACTTAAAAATGATGTATTACTTCAGGTGAAACGCTCTTTGGAAACAACCCAGAGAAGTGAGAGGAAGCGGAAGACGCACACGCGGAGGCCAGCAGCGTGCCTGTCCCCGGGCGGACTGTTTCCATGCGCTTGTACGAGACATAGAACGACAAATTATACAATTAGACAATAATTATTCTATGTCCCAGATTCTCTGATCCTGACTTCAACGAAAGTCTTCACTGAATTTGGCTTTTTTTTTTTAACGTGTTGTATCCTCTATTTTTATCTTAAAATCCCCATAAGTCTAGGCCAAAACATCTGAGATGAGCAAATTAACCTACCACTAAATTCAGCAGCAGCCGCTGATGCACGCCGGGGGACGTGTGCGAACCCCGGTGTGGTCCACCGAGTCCCAGAGAAGGTGGTGTGACGGGCGCGCAGCCGCACTCCCTGACGAAGTGCAATACGCCAGTTCTCCCACGGGTGACGTCCCCCGCAGTGCCGGCGGCGAGCGGCGTGGGCTCGGTGTGCGCGTCCAGAACAGGAAAGCTGTCTGGGATGCTGCGTCAGTGCGGCTAACCTCCTCCAGGCCCTGCGGGCACCGCACCCTGCGGAGCCGCGGTGTGACCCGTCACCACGGTGCGGAGGCGGTTCGAGTGAAGACCGCGCCAGCCGGAGAGCATGGCAGGAGACGCCCGCACACCGCGCCCTGTGGCCATCGTCACGGAAGGGATCTCAGGGTTCCCGTGCACCCCGTAGCTACGTTCCTGGAGGACACAGCCTGACTGTTGGGACCCTGCGTGGGAAACGATATGGCTCACGGCCACGAGCTGACGTTGCCCCACTGAAGGCTCCGGGTGACTCGACACCGAAACACGAGGACGAGGAACAGCATCCTGATGTCCCCCAGAGCCAGAGAAGCCAAATGTTACCTGTCCACAAGAGCACTTTCCATGTAACCCACCCCACGCCGCCTCACCTGTCCTCACCATGTGCCACGTAAGCGTTGCGACCCGTCACGACGTTCTCAGCAAACGTGTGGAGCCGTCCCCGCATGGTGTAAAGAATAGAACTGTGGGATGATACCAAAAATTCACATTTCTGTTTGAAAGGAGCCATTGCTGTGTTCCCCTCAAGGTCAGTACTAAAGACTTCTAGAGCGTTGAAGAGCAAAGTGTATCATTAGAGAAAAAATTACATTTAAGGGTCCCTCTTGTCAAAAAAAGCCAAACCAAACCACACATAGCCACAAAATCAGTGACCCACAGAGTGGAGGGTCCGCCGTGCAGGCTCCCGCAGAAGCAGCCGGCCGTGCCGTCGGAAGACAGACTGCCGCAGGGCTCGTGGCCGTGTGCGCAGCCGCCCTCACCTCGAGGTCCCTGTCCCAGCCGGCCCCACCTTGCCACTTGCCTTCCTGAGCACGGTCTCCCTCCCTCACGTCAAGCCCCCACGCTGTGTGTTTGCTCCCTCGTGTGGCCACCGATCACCGGGCCCGACAGTCACCCCTGTGCCACCGCGATCTGGGCCGGGGTCTCCGGAAAGCTGTGGCACTGCCGTCCCACGGTGACTGCGGAGTGCACAGCTGTCAGGACAGCTCTCTGGTTTGGGCCAGAAGCCCTGGTGGCGAGGAGGGGTCTCAGGGGGTCGTGGTCTTTGCCAGACTGTCAGTCAAGCCAGATGTCTCGTGGCCCGGGGTTTTGGAGGCCAATGGAGCATCTCAGGGGAGAGGCAGCCATGCTGAGCCCCTTCTGCCGGGAAGAGCCACCAGCCCTGTGCCCAGAGCCCTAGTGGACAGAAGGTCCGGCGGCCAAATCGGGGAAACGCTTAGGAGCCCGTGCATCCCCAAGCTGAACAGCGTCCAGGCTGGTGTTCGTGAGCGCGGGGACCCAACCTCCTCGTGGGGCCACCAACAGGAGACACGGACACGTGACGAGTCCCGCATGGGGGCACCCAGGAATGGCCTTTGACCCCCGCTTCTGAAAACTGGAACGCTCCTGCCATCAATCACAGATTCTGTTCCCCCCAGAATCGGGCCTAAATGGCCAAATTCCACCTGTTGCCATGTGCTGCTTTCTTCTCAAGCCTTGACCACGGGTGGTTTTTTTTTTTTTTCCCTTTCTATTGCAAATATAACTTGCTAATCAGGTCGCTGCGGGCCAGGGTGCCCACCCTGGACTCCTTTGGAACTTCCTGCGGGTTCTCTCTTGTTTTAATCTGCGCATTTGTTTACACTTTATTTGAAAGTTTGGGTCGAATACAGGAGTCCAAACCTTGAAAACAGATTAGAAAACCAGGAGTGGAGGCGATGGAGAACGCAGTTGGCTGCTGAGGGCTAACCTGGCCGCCCCTGACTCGGTGGCCTGCCTGGTCCGGGGCCCAGGCCATGCTGACGGTCAGGACGGCGTGGGCAGTGAGCGAAGCGCTGGAGGAGGGGCCTCACACACCCCTGCTCCACGCCTGGGTGCAGAGCAGCTGCAGAAAGTTCTGGAAATGAATGGCCAGCCGGCTGTTCCCATACCCCACCCGGCTCCAGGTCATACATCAGCCAGACGAAACTTCACCTCGGTTTCCTGCTATCCCTGGTCTCCCTCACAGATCGATGGGGAAGCCTGAGGTCACGTGGGCTCTAATGTCCTCCGAGCTCTTCGGGAGCAGGAGTGAGCAGGAGTGACCGCTGAGCCGCCGTGGCCCGGCAGGTGTGCGGTGCTTGCCGGCGCCAGGCCCCTTCGTGAGTATCCAGAGGACCTGCGCCAACCAGAATTGGGCCGTGGGTTTTTCACCCTCACTCAGGCTCTGTACCCTAGATGCAGGGAGAGCGTCCGGGAAGCACGGCAGGGATGAAGGTCGCGGAGGCGGGGATGAAGGTCGCGGAGGCGGGGCACGCCGGGACGCAGTCGGGCAGACGGGCAGGACCGCCGCCGGTCGTGAAGCTGCCCTCGCAGCCCGGCGTTCCGCGACGGCTGTTCCTCACTCTTCGGAGCACGCGCAGGTGGTCCGTGGGGACACGGCAAGAAATAACCCTCTTCTCCACCCCGCGGCGTTGAAGAGCATCCACACGTTCCTGATTTGCTCCCCTAACCCCGGCCTTCTCACCCAGCCGCAAAACAGGAGACGGTGTCGAGCGTCAACCAGGACACGCGACAGACGCCTTCTTGGCCGAGGAAATGGCAGTTAATACTCTGACCTACTTTTTAAAGCATTTTGTACGTCCACGAACTACGGTAACGCAGGGTTACCACCGTCCTTTCTTAGATTTTATGTGACTCTTCATCATGGGTGCTCATTCCGAATCTGAGAGCTTGGGGTCCGAGCTCTCGTGTATTCGGGGGGGGCGGGGGACGACAGTCGCGCCGCTCCTGTGCCGACTGAAGGACAGACCGATCCGCTCCAGGAGACGGTGGTCTCCATAGGCCGTGCCCTGCACCCTCCGCTAACACGCACGACGGAAGCATGAAGGCCGTGGGGTGGCACCTTCCGGAGGCCGCGCACCCACTGTCCGCTCCTCCCCGACTATGCCCGCCCCCGCCCCCGCCGTTCCAGCGTTAGGGTCAGATCACGGTAAAAGGGCTCAGCACGTGTGTCTCCCCCTCCACCTCATCCCCGGTTTGCTGAACTCAGAGGTCTCCCCACCACCAGTCGCGACCCCGAGGCTACTCTTAACTCTGATTCCCAAACGCTAAGCCACTTTGCTCTCGGACAGGCCCTTCTTGTCGGGAGACCCGTTCACCCACCCGCCTCCATGTTTCATGCCAAAATGCCCAGGTGTGGCCTAAGGACTGAACTCAATGCCTCCTCTAGAAATTCAAGGAATGTTAGAACCAGGAAACTAGATGTTTAGTTAAAGTTTAAAAACAAAGTATATAAATAAATATATATAAATATATACACATACGAAACCATATCAACAATGACGGTGAACAGAGTGCCAAATATCCAACATCTGTACAAAGGTTCCCTTCCCGGAATTAAACTATTTTATGTAATTCTCTTTCTCATGCTTTTACAGTTCTTTTGATAAGTTCTCTTCGGTCGCATGCAGGATACCGGACGTGAATGTACAATGTATGCTCTCCACCGCCGCCCTCCCTGCTTCCGTCCATAACCCCTTCTCCGAATGTGGGCCGCTTCTTTGAGGCTCTGCCGCGTTCGGTCCTTTCCGTTCTCCGTGTCCGTGACCCTCCCCTCCCCGCCGATCCCGAGAAAACCGAGCCCGCCGTCCTCTCCTAACGCCTCTCTGATGATGCCTCTCTCACTTGATTTCTGTCTTGTAAATAGTTCCGCAATTAAATTTTTTGAGAAAAGTGATGTTTACTTTTTATTGGAGTGACTTCTCGTGTTATTTTGAACCCGGAACAAATTATAGAGACCAAAGAGTTTTATCCCAGAACAATGGCACCCTTCCCCCATGATTTATTTTGTTGTTGAAATATCCTCCGTTTCTCTACCTACTAAGAAGAAATGGACGCTTATTAAGGCTACAGATTTCATATGTATGCAGAAATGCACAGACTAAAATGAGTTTGAAATTAATAAATAGTACGGAATTTAGCTAATGGTTGTTTTAGACTCTCTTGAGTTGCACTGAGAAGAGCCACGTTGTCAGGTCCTGACGCGGAGTCCCAGCCAGGCTCAAGGGAGGCAGGCGCCGTACTGTGCCTGCAGCAGCTCAGCCCCGCCCGCATCGGGGAGGCTCTGGCCGCCCCCAGCCGGCACAGACGGGCCCCGTGCTTCATCTCTCCGGGACTGGAGCGGGCCATTCCCCAGGCTGGTTAAGCGCTGGTTCCCCTGCAACCCACGTGATCGGTCCTGCCTGGGCTTCCTTCTCTCATCTGTTGCTGATGTCCATGCAGGGGATCCCTTCCCGAGTCTGTCCCTCCAACCCCCAAGGACACGAGAACAGAGGTCCTGAGGAAGAAGATCTCGAGCTCAGGAGGCCCGGCCCCTATGTTCACTGGGGACCGCGCTTCGTCCGCTTTCCTGCCCTCCACCCGCTCCACCCGCTCCCACGGACATGGCAAGATGGACGGAAAAGCCTCTGGTGAGGTCGGGACGGCCGAGTCTCCTCCAATTGCCCGCAGCGAGGGCGACCCAGTGGGTGGAGCGTCCTGCCAAAGCCACAGACCTGTGGTGAGACAGGGCCGTCTGGGGAGGGGACCCGTACAGGGGTCATTCCCTCGCAGTGCACTCGGCGACAAGCCCGACTTACAGACGTCTCGGCCCAGAGAAACCACGTCTAGAAGACCCTGAGAACACACACCCGGCAGATGCGTTCTCCACGGACCCCGTTACTGTCTGTAACACACTTGCAAAGAGCAAAAGGAAGGCTTTGTACACACGCATTGTTAATCCCATAATTCTGCCATGAAAGTTTTACTTTTTTTGGCTTTATGCTGAAAAGTTTACACTTTTATCCACATACATTTTAACATTGTTTTCCCAGAAGTCAGCAAAAGTGCAAAGAAAGTTCGATGATATTCTTTTTATTTATTTATTTAAATTCAATGAGCCAACATGTAGGCCGTCACTGGTTTCAGAGGCAGAGGTCAGGGATTCATCCCTTGCACAGAACACCCAGTGCTCACCGCACACGTGGCCTCCTTAATGACCATCACCCCATCCCCCAAACCCCTCCCTTCTGAAACCCTCAGTTTGTTTCCCGGAGTCCAGAGTCTCTCACGGTTGTCTCCCTCTCTGATTTCTTCCCCTGTGGTCCTCCACGCTATTCCTTACGTTCCTCGTAGGAGTGACACCGTATGATCATTGACTCTCTCTGCTTGACTTACTTCACTCAGCATCATCTCCTCCAGTCCTGTCCATGTCGATGCAAATGGTGAGCATCCGTCCTTTCTGACGGCAGAGTCATCCTCCATTCTGTGTCTGGACCACATCTTTTCTATCCATTCGTCTGTTGAACGGCATCTCAGCTCCTTCCATAGTTTGGCGACCGTGGCCATTGCTGCAATGAACATTGGGATGCAGGTGCCCTTCTTTTCACTCCATCTGTATCTTTAGGGTAAATACCCAGTAGTTCAGTAGCTGGGTCATAGGGAAGCTCTAGTTTTAATGTCTTGAGGAATCCCCACGCTGTTTTCCAGAGCGGCTACAGCACTTCGCATTCTAACAAACAGTGCTGGGGAAACTGAACAACCACAGGCAGAAGAATGACACTCGACCGTTCTCTGACACCACGCACAGAGATAAGCTCAAAATGGATGAAAGACCTCAACGTGACGCAGGAATCTACCAAAATCCTAGAGGAGAACATGGGCATCATCGACATCGGTCACAGCAACTTCTTTCAAGACACGTCTCCAAAGGCAAAGGAAACAAAAGCGAAGATGAACTTTGGGGACTTCATCAAGAGCAAAAGCTTCTGCACAGTCAAGGAAACAGTCAACAAAACAAAGAGGCAACCCACGGAATGGGAGAAGATATTTGCAAATGACACTATAGACAAAGGGCTGATATCCAGGATCTATAAAGAACTCCTCAAACTCAACACATACAAAACTGATAATCTCATCAAGGAATGTGATTTTCATTTTAAATGTGTGACTTCTGGCTTGTCCGCTGTAACAGACTGACTGGGCTGGTGTACGGTGTTGGTGCCAGGGAAGACAGGGGTGGGGGGTGTATACAGGGCCCTGTCCTGTCAACCAGAGGCTCCCCTGAAATGACCTGTCCGTTAAGAGCAGCAGCAGCAGCGAAGCGAGGAGCAGGATTAGCACGAGTCGGCGCAGCTGTCTGCCTGTCCGCAGCTCGCTCTCCGTCACCCGGTACTGTATGGGAGTTCCTTTTGAAAACTCGGACACTGGAAAGATTTCTGCTGTTTATCTTCGTCCACGTTTACTCTGTGGCTCGGAAGTCGGCGACACTTAATGTGTTCAGACCAGTGTCCCTTGATTCTTCGTTATGGCGAAGGGCCATCCGCGGACGCCGTATGGGGGAAGGAGCCGCGACTTCAGACACGGAAGGAAGCCACGGCTTCGCAGACATGGAGGGAAGCCACGGCTTCGCAGACGCGACTCCAGGCCTTGCCTCCCGCCCCGTAGCACCCCCTCGCGTTCCCAGGCGCACCTCGTGCAGCCCTTGCTGTGGTTTAAAAAGGACAAGAGGGATGTTCTCCAAACCAGTAGTGCCAGTGAAATCCACTTCCAGGTGATCTCATTCCACTGCTATGGTCTTTTGCAACTTGGAGTGTGAAAAATCCTATTTTCTACCAACGACATATTTTGCAAAGAAGAGGGTCAGTGACCGTGAGGGCCACGTTCAAAACACACGCACCTTTGTGAACGACCCATGGGCTCGTGCTTTTACCAAGCTCATGGGACAGACACCCCGCTGGGCTGTGAAGCCCGGTGGCCTCTCAGAGGGCCCTGTGTTCGCCCGGCCCGTTCCTCTGGCCTCTCCCATGCTCCTTCCCTCCTCTCTCCAAATGCAGGTCCTTGGCCTGAAGCACATTTCCTCAGGAACGGAGACCCCGCTCAGACCAGTCACGCGGTCCTCTGCGGCCCTTGCTCCCTGCCAGCCCCGGCACCGTGTTCCACGGAGCTGACCCCCACCACTGCCAAAGCAGTCCCAATCCCCAAAAGGCTGTTCTGGGTTCAAGCGCCCAGGCCATGCATTCTCTGAACCCCTCTCCCGCCACCAACCATGCACCAGAGTCCCCGCTACGACAGTCACCAGCGGCTGCGAATTTCTGCCTCATTCAGCATCACAGCTGTGCCGTGGCCCCTGCCCCACTCCGGGTCCCGTGGACTCATCCTAATGAGCTTTCAGGTGACCTCAGCCATGACCTTGGAGTGTCGCCTTCTCCTTCCCAAGCAACATGATTGCTTTCTTCTTTCTTCCCCTGAAATGATGTTCCTCCTTGTAGCTGTCGTCCTGGGTCATACTAAGGCCTGGGACCCAACCGTGAGCCTCCCGAGCACGGGGACAATATGGGATCGCTCTCTGGTCTCCGACTCCCAGTGAAGCACGTGGTAGTAAACACACACGATACTCTTACATACACTTGAGGGCGACCATCGGGTGAACCCATGCGTCTAACTCTTCTGTGTCCCCGTCGGTCACTCACGGGTTCATGATGTAGTTACTGGACACCATTCAGGTACTGGGCGCTGTGCTGGAGAGAGTCCAGTAGCATTCTTGGTCTGCGAAGAGTCACAGATGCTCCTCTTTTACTCTCGATCCCCCACGCCGGTCTGTTACGGTTAGGAGGCTGCTGGCCAAAGAGCGGAAACTGGGAAATCAGAAAATCTTACTCCGACTTGCCAGGGCCCGGGAGCCGGAGCCGGGACGGATGCTGGAGGCACAGCTGGGGGGTCTCATCCGAACAGATAACAGTAAGGAGGCCTGATCTCGGTCCCAGAGGGAGACATGACCTTTCTCCTCAGGGTTCAGCAAGCGCCGGCCTGAGAGGTGGCCGGGGAAGTCGCAGGTATGACACTGCCTTCTCAGGACACCGGACGAGACCAGGCATAGGAAGGACCCCAGAGGACGGCTTTCCCCGGCAGCTGTAAGCTTCCGCCCTGAACAGCAGAGATTCTACGTGCCGGGAGGTCCCTGGGGGGGCAGGGTTTTCTTAACCTCTCTGTCGACGTCGCCCTTTCTGCCTCCGAGTCCTGTGCTCTCCATGATTCCCACAATTCCCTCACTGCAGTCGCTGTCAGCGCGGGGTCTGATAGTGGCCCTGGGAGCTGAGCCACGTGGAGGGGGCACGGGGGACTTCGCAGCCGGGTCGGCGGACGCGGGGCTGGCCAGTCCGCACCAGGACGGAGGCGCCCGGCACAGGCTCCCTCTGCTCGAAGGTGACTTTCCTTTCTTGACGTTGGGTCTGAATCCTGACGACTCTTCGACCTTCTCTGGCACCCGCCACATTCTCCCCGCCCACCCTTTCTCAGCCGTCTTGTACCCACTAAGGATATTTGGTCTGTAATTCCGTAAACATCTGCAAAACGTGTCGGATGGTTGATTCTCAGTAAGAGCTTGTTTCCATTGTATTCGAAGAAAAAGGTGCTTTCCTGAGAAGCTCTGAACACATCAAACTGCTACAGGCTTTTGGATCCTTCATCTCGAGTGACCAGTTTCCCTGAGAGAGAGCCCATCCCCCACTGGAATCAAGACTGAGGGAAGCTTCCGGGGGTGAGACACAGACCCGGGTTCCAAGGCCCACGATCCGCGGACACACCGGATTCGGAAGCGACAGCCCGCTCTCCCCGGGACGCCCGTGAAGACGTGGAACGCGGAGCCCTCGTCTGAGGTCGGAAACGGACACCCGGCAAACCCGTCTGCGGATCCAGGCATGAACACGCAGCGGCCCAGGGCCGGCAGACTGGCCAAGGTGACACGTCTTTCGTTAGAGCTGCCTGGGACCTCTTGGCTTCCGGGAAAATGGAATGAGACGCCCCCGGCCCCCCAGCGGACGCAGGCAGGGCGCCCAGGCCGTGAAGCCGCCCTTCCTCCCGGCCTCCGCTCCGACTGCCCGTGACGAGTGTGAAAACCGCCACGAAACACCGAGTTTTGAGGTAACGAACATCGAGTCGATGTTGTTTCTGCTCAGGAACTTAAGTGCGCAGGGATCGGTAGGACAACACTACGGCCGGCTCGGCACAAGCTGACAAAACCGGTTCTCTGTGATCGTGTACCGTCGGCTCCCTTCTGACCTGGCCGGCCGGGCACGGCTGTAAACTCTGTAGACTCTGTAGACTCTACCAAGAAAGTGAACGTCGTCCACGGAGGAGGGACAGATCTTCCATTTTAATCCTTAGTTAAAATCGACCAGTCACTGCCTCTCACCAGCTAGAGTTTGTGTGAAAATCCAGCTGACACGGGAGCCTGGACAGACGGGGTCACCCGCACGCTTCCATCCACGGACCCCCAGGCTCCTCCGCCCCACTGCAGCCCAGCGCCCCAGCACGAAACGACGAACATCCCCGCCAGGAAGCTGGGCGTCTGCTAGTGTAGACCGTGAGGATTCACCCATCAGGCACAATGGGGTCCCGTGCAGGCGGGAGGTTCTCCGCACTAGCTCCGGACTCAGCGAATTACAGATCTAATGCTGGTTTTAATGCACAGACAACTTCACGTTACGTGTCTCACACACCTAAACCTGCACACGAGAGGAAGAAGGAACGAGGGAGAAAGGGGGAGCCCAGCCAGCTGGACGCTGGGTGCAGAATGGAAAGGGTAAATATCATCCTGTTCCCGTTTGCCGCAGCCTCTGCCTGGTCTCGAGGCAGGAGATTAGCAAAGAGCATCTCAGGTTTAATTCAGTTGCTTTGTTCTTATAAAAGGGGAAAAGTAAAACTCATAGGGAATCGTACTTGCCAAAGCTGCGTGAGCCTCGACCTCACCTCAGGCCGGCTCGGCTCTCGAACCCACTGGACTCCGTTCAGTCGCCCACAGGGGATTAAGTCCAACCTCCACAGTGCTCAGCACGAACCCACTATGAGGGCTCCTGTCTCTCCCTGCAAAGGGCTCAGCTCTACCCCCCACCACAGGACTCAGCTCTGCTCCCAGAGGGCTCAGCTCCCCCCATACAGCCTCAACTTCCCATCGCCCCCAAGGGACTCAGTTCTCCCCATATCGGGCTCACCCCTGACCCCTTGCAGGCAGCGTGCCCTGCCCCTCCCTCACCCAAACGTCTCCATCTATAGAGCCAGCAGCTCTTGCCGCAGGACCAGGCGGCGGCCACAGGTCGGCCCTGGTGGCCGCAGGACCGGGGTGGGGGGGGCGGTGCTGTTTTTCACTGACTTCTTTGCGGCCACAATTTGAGAACATTCTGCTTTGAGCTCACGGGTCTCTAGGCAGGCTGAGCCAGGTGGTGCGAAGTAACTTCTAGGTCATGATTTTCAACACAAAAAAATTCACTATGGGATTTCGCGGCAATTTCCCAAACAAACCAAAGCAAAACCAAACCAAACCAGAACTCCAGCTCCCAGTCCGCTCCGTTCCTCACTGGGTTAGCAGAATCGGCTCCACCCACGCACCTGCCAGGAGGGAAGGAAAAGGCTTTTCCCACGGATAATACATCCGCATCCGCAAATTGTGTCTGCATTTTTCCATACGCAGCAATCAGGGATTGTGTGGCCGAGATCTCTCTCTCTCACACACACATTACCAAACCAAGAGAGAAAACAGACCGCGGGAAGAGCTCGTGGGCATTCCGGAGTCGGAGTAGGATGTGTGTCCCCTGCAAGTGTGTGTGACTGAAGTGAGCAGGGCGGGGGGGGGGGCAGGCGTCGCTGGAGGAGCGACACCTCCATGTGCGTGAGCGCGAGCGGACGTTCTAGAAAGGAAAAGTGAAGAAGTGGAAAAGGGAACGGTAAAGCTGAAACCCACTGTGAAGGGAGGGATCGGGTGGGGGGCGCAGAGCCGGCCGAGACACCGGGAAACAGGACCTGAGACAAGCAAAGATCACGAGGGGACGGGACGGCGGGACTCACAGGCTGCGCCGGGGCCGCGCGCGGATCTGGATCTCAGGGTCGCGCGTTTGAGCCCCCGGGGCTGTGGAGACTACCGAAAGATCAGTCCATAAAACTCCAAAGATGCGTGTGATTGCGGTCCCAGAGCGAGAGAAAGACAAATGGGACAGAAGAAATGTTGGAAGAGAGAAGAGCGAGCGGCGGCGTCAAGGCCCAGCAGAGGACACGAGGGGAGGAACCAGAGAGCCGCGGTGGGCTGGGAGGCTGCTGACCGCCGGGCCGGGGGGCCGGAGAAGGCTGCCGCGCGGAGCAGCTCCAGGAGAAGCGCCGTGCTAGCAGGAGCACAGGACAGCACCGCCATGCGGCCGTCCCCTCTCCCTCTGTCCCCACACCCCGAGGGCATTCTGCTGTCCCGCGGCAGGGAGGCGCACGGTGGGGACGAGGGGCCCCAGCACTGTTCCCAGCTCCTCCCACCCCCTCCCACCCCTCCCTCTCTCCCCTGGGCTTGAGCTGGGGGAGCTGGTTTGGTCTGCAAACTTTCTGAGCAACTGCTCTTTCCCTCCCTCCCCTCCTCTCCCTCCTGGGGCAGGGATCTGGGACTCCTGCTCCGGTGCTCCTGCTGAGGGCGTGGGGCAGGGAGGGCATCCAGTGGTCCGGTTTCATTTAGGGGACTGAGCGAACGCCCACCAAGTTCGCTCAGCTCCCAGGAACGGGGAAGGGGACGGGGAGTTAGCGTCCAAGGCGAGCAGAGCTCCAGTCCGAGAAGGTGAAGGGTTCAGAGCGTGGCTGGGGGTTACTGCACAGCACTGGGAATGTGCTTAATGCCACTGAGTTTGACACTTAAAAATGGCTAAAATGGTAAATTATATGTTATGTGTGTTTTACCACAATGAAAAAATACACTGAGGTTCCTGTACGTGAGTCTCGTCACTGTTGAGGAGAGAACCACAAACGTGGGGAGGACTGGAATAGCAGCTGCCCCGTTGGACTGAAACGGAGGAAATCGGTGCGGGCTCGCGTGGCTCGGTACACGGAGCTGAAGATGCGCGCCAGGCGCCGGCACTGCGGGTGCGTGACGGGGGTGACGGGGGTGACGGGGGTGACGGGGGTGACGGGGGTGACGGGGGTCACGGGGTGACAGGGGTGACGGGGGGTGACAGGGGTGACGGGGTGACGGGGGTCACGGGGTGACAGGGTCACGGGGGTGACGGGGGGTCACGGGGTGACGGGGGTGACGGGGGGTGACGGGGTGACGGGGGTCACGGGGTGACGGGGGTCACGGGGTGACGGGGGTCACGGGGTGACGGGGTGACGGGGGTGACGGGGGTGACGGGGGTCACGGGGGTGACGGGGGTCACGGGGTCACGGGGTCACGGGGTGACGGGTAGGCTGCACGGAGGCGTGGGTGCTGGGTCGGTGAACGGACAGAGACAGAGAAGGTAAGAGCCGGGTGGATGGGTAGATGGATGAGTGAATGTGTGGATGGACGGACGGATGGACAGATGGATGGACGGACGGACGGATGGATGAGTAGATAGACGGATGGACAGAAAGGCTCCCTAGGCCATGATGGGCCCCGGGAGGGCTGCGTGCTGAGGGGACACGTGGGCCTCAGCGCTTCTGAGCAGTATTATGAGAACCGTCAGTCCAACGTGGCTGCTCCAGCGTCTGCCTTCCAGACGGCAGGGGCGCCCCCACACCCCCAGCGGGAGTTCGGATCCGGCGTGAAGGGAAGTCTGAGGGACGCAGCTCCGGCTTAGCTAAGCCGACACAACGCGGCCGCCCCGGAGAGAAGGTCCATGAGTAATAGCGATAAAGACTCGTGAGGACCGAGGACCCCCCAGGCAGGGTCTGCGCCTGGCCGGATGGGGGGCGTAGTGCTAGTTCCGATGACGACAGATCCACAAGGTCAGGAGAAGGCAGCCCCTGGGCTGGGTCCTGGTGGCGGCAGGACCCCAGGAAAGGCAGTAACGTGAGCCAGCCCACGGGGGGGAAGGTCACCATTGGGACAGGGAAGCCACGGCCCAGGTGGCATGGCAGGATCGGGACGCTGGATGACCGCTGGTCCCTCAGGGCCACGGGGAGGGGCACTAGATTGTATGCAGGTGACACTCTGTCATTACCCTCAGCATCCAGCACGTGACCCGGCACAGAACGAGTACCGTAAACAGAAGAGACCCCTGAGCTCAGAGACATCCGTCTCACGTGTTAGGAAGGAAGGATCCCAGCATGAGTCCGGCAGCATCTCTCAGCGCTGGCCCCGCCCGGTGCAGGTCTCAGTAAACATCGCTCGAGGGCTCCGTGAGTTAGAGAAGGAAACACCCACTCCTTCCAGGACGGAAGCCGCACGTCCTGAGGTGGAGCCGGTGACGGAAACGGTCCAGCAGTGATGCTCACGCCCAGCCCCGAGGCCGCACAGGCAGAGACTCAAGCACGGAGATGCACCACGGTCAAGAAATACGTTGGGTGACTTTGGCTTCCTCTCTTAGGACGTATGACACGGTGGCTTTGGTACTGGCTAAGGATCAGGTGCCGCATGGACTGAGGCATGACCTCCACGCTCGGCTTCATTACTCTGTGTCACCACATGCAGTGACACATGTGGCATCTGTGACAAGAAACACTGAAGGTCGTAACTCTCCCTGACTTCCAAGTGTACGATAGAGTATCGCGAAAGATGGTCAGTCACTGACCTTAAAAAGGAGGTAAACGGAGTCAAGATCAAAACCGTCAAAAAGAGGAGCTGAATCAGGCCACGAGATGAATCACCACTGAGGAAGAGCCAGTCTGTGTGTGGGCAGGGGGGCCGCAGGGGGCTCGGGGCTGCGCACGGGCAGGGGGTCAGGAGAGGACAGTTCATCCGAGTGTTGACATCAGAGCAAAGGAAGATGGGAGCAGACGCTGCCCGAGCCCACGTAACCAAGCTCAGTTCAGCTTATTGGTGAGACGGCCCCGATCCGGGCCGTTTAAGAAAATGCCGGCCTTACTGGTTTCCTGAAAAGCAGACACTGGTGGGAAAGCCGCGTGTCAGCCGCTAAGTGCTTGAGGGTACACGCACCGGGCTCTCCGTCCCACGCCCAAGGTTCAGACCGCGAGTCCTGCCGGCCCGGCATACCCTACCCGCATCCCCGGCCGGACGCTGTTGCAGCCGGAAGTCTGTTCCCTGAGCGTCCCTCGGAGGTGCTGGCCAGGGGTCGCCCGTGGCGGTGACTTCCCGCGTTGCCGGGGACTGTTTGACACGTGAGCGTGTTTAAATCTTCAAGCTCTGGTGGTTCCCATTGTGTGACGCAAGAATGCCACGAGGACCCCCTGCCACCAAGTGCTCCGGGAGAGCAGGGTCTGAGCCGGCCGTGCCTGACCGCCAGAGGCCCCTGCACGCCAGGCGGCCACCAGCACTGTTCCACGTCGTTGCCACAACTCTGGGCGTGCTGTCAGCCTGAGCATGACCCGGCCCTGCCGGCCACAGAAGGTGCCTGGCCGTCCCTGTGGGGCTTGTCACGGCCACACGCCTGCGCGGGTGAGACTGCCGCCCCCAGAATGTCAGCCGCACCAACCGGAGCGGAGCCCCCCACCCCGCCCCGAGCTCCCCCGTGGCATTCCTACCGCGGGGGTCTGCAGTCTCCCTCCGCGTCCCCGGCGCAGGGCCCTCCCGGAATGATGCCTCCCGACCCATGAGTTGTCAGCATCCGTGCACCTTCTCCCCTCGTTTTTGCCCCCCCCCCCAGAGAAGCAAGACGGAAATAAGGCTGCCACGGCCGGTACAGAGGGCAGGAGGACAGTGCAAGACCCGCCTGCGGTCCCTGAAGGTGTTACCTGTCTTGTTTTCTGTGCCTGGATCTGTAGGAGTTCCCCGCCAGCGCCCCCCGACCCCCACCATCCACACAAGTGCCGTGAATCACGGTGGGGACAGCGGCGAGCAGGTGGCTGCGGGTCCCCCTCCACGCCACCCCCAGGCTTGGGACCTGTGAGCCTCCGTCTCGTGGCGTGGAGAGGACCACGCGCTCCCTGCCTGGCTGTCCCCCACAGCTGTGGCTGGGCTCCCCCCCGGCGTATTTACCTAAGTGTCCTGACGGTGAAGTCACAACCTGAGATGCGGAAGGACGCTTGGAACCGCGCGGACCAGAGCATCTCCACAGCCGGGCAGCCGGACCAGAAGCCTCCGCGCTGGCACCACCCAGTGGCCAGTGGTGGAAGCGGCCCCAGGAGAGACCCTGCGGCCTAGGAGGGATTTCGTGGGTCTGGCTTTCCTGACGCCCCCTTAGGGGTTGAACTGCCTCCCCCACCCCTGAAAACACATTCCAGCGCTGAGCTTGCAAGCAGGGTGCACGCTGGAATCCTCTGAGCCTATTCCCCGAGGAAAGGCGCCTGCCCTACGCACGCGTCAGGGACGGGAGGACGGGCGCAGCTGGGCCTTGGCCCGCAGGGCGGCCGTCATCGTTCCCGAGGCCACCAGGGCCCGTGTCTGGCTGGTTTGTGCCCTCCCAGGACACACAGCCTGGAGAGAGGAAGCACGGTCTGTCCTGCTCTTTAGAAGGACGCTGGTGCCATCGCGAGACCCCCTCCCGGGCCCTGGTCAGCTCCCAGGGCCACCTCCTGCACCACGTCCTCCAGTCCGGGCGGGACACGTTCAGCCTGGGATAACCCGGCCAAGCGGACTCTCCTCCTCCTGGGCTGGGAGCTCGGACGGGGGCAGCCGGGGACGGCATCGCGCCCACCTCCATGCCGGTGACAGCCTAAGCTGGGCGCACAGGGGGCGTTGGGTGAGTGCTTGTGGAGTGGACGCGCACTGCCTTAGGGACCCCCATGCGCACAGTGCTGGTTCTCGGGCCCTGCGGACGTCCTGTCGCAGAACTGCAACCTGATGTTTAAGCTCCTGAGGCTGACCTCACAGCTGCAGCGCAGACTGGCCTGAAGGAGAACCTCGCGTCCTGCCCCCACAACCCCCAGGCCCCCGAGCTGCACCGACCAGCCACGTGGGTCAGCCCCGTGCCCATCTAAAGGGCAGCCTGCGTGCTCCCCGCATCTTCTTCTGCGTCCCCGCTAATGCCGGAGAGCGCGTGACGTCTCTTCCCAAAATCGCCGTGGACACGCCGAGTGCCGGGACGGAGACGGGCGGCCACAGGACGGGCCTCGGGGCACCCCGCAGCCAGGCTTCGTTGGGGACCGTGTGCTCCGAGTCTGTCTGGGCCGCGAGGACTGGCGCGTCCGGCCGACGCTCACCGCTCCCCGGTCGTCGCTGACCCGCTCCCGCGCAGGCCCGCAGCAGAGACACGCGGACACCGCGCGCGACCTTCGGGAAAACGAAGACCCTTCCCGCCCCTGGCGGCGCCTGTTAGGGCCGGGCCGTCCCGAGGGCCGCGCTCCACGTGTGAGCCTGACCGTCCCCCCGAGTCGCGGGAGACCCACGGGGCAGCGCGCGGGGCTGCGGTGGGGCGCCTCGTGCGTGGGAAGCGGCCCTTGGGCCGGCTGGGGCGCGCCCCGACAGCGGCCGCCCGTGGTCACACCGCGCGGCCTGGCTCGGGCAGGAGGGGCCGCGCCGCCCCCAGCCGGGTGCTACGGAGCCCGCAGCCCCGGGCTCTTCCGACGGAGAAGCGGGTCTGCGGTCCGGTGCGCGGCCTCGTCTTCCGTCGGGACCTGGACACGCCCCGCGCGGGGTCTCGGGTCCCCTGTCCCGGCGGTGGAAGCTGTTCGCGGAACTGGTTCCTCAGCTTCGTTCTTTCTGCGTTTACCTAAGTGGGCGCCGCACCCGCACCGACCGGCGCGGGCTCGAGCTCGGACCGCGGTCCACAGTCGGAGGCTCGGCGGCCTCGGCCCCGCCGCCCTCGGGGGAGACTCTTGGCCCTCATCAGGCGGAACGCGCGCCGCAGACTCGCCCGTGCCTGGGGCGCGACCCCTTCCCGCGCTCACGCGCCCACCCGCGCCACGCGCGCTCCCGCAGACGCGCGCGGCCTCACGCTCACGCGCCCACGCCCTCCCGCAGCTCTCACGCGCCCACGCCTCACGCACGTTCCCACGCGCCCACGCCCACACGCGCTCCCGCAGACGCGCTCACGCACGCTGCTTCCAGAGCGAAGCCCGGAGACGCCGACTCCCGCCCGCAGCCCCGCAGCCTCCTCCTCCCGCGGCTGGTCGCGCGCCCGTGAGGCCCGCGGTCGTCCGAGGCGGATCCAGTCCGACTCCCTGCGGAGCCGAGCGCGCGCTGCCGGGGTCGCGTGGTCGCCGCAGGGAAACCGCCTCGACCCGGGTTCAGCCCGCACGTCGGGCTGAGGTAAGCTCGCGGGACACCGGCTTCCCGCAACCCCCAGCCGCGACTTCGGAGACGGGCCGCCGGCGCCCCCGGTGCCCCCGGTGTCCCGCCTTCCGGATCGGCCAGCGGCTCCGGCGGCCCGAGCGTCGCGGGGCCAGCGTGGGCGCCTGCGGGGCCGGAGAGACCGTCCGTGGGCAAGCCCGGCGCGGGGACTCCGGCGGCCAAGCTCCCGGCCTCGGCGCGGGTTCGGGCGCGGCGGCGCGTGCGGCTGCGGAGCGGGAGGCGGAAGGACGCGGAGGCGCAGGGCCCGGGCCCAGCCGGCTCAGTGCGCGGGCGGCGCCGGCTCCGTCGCGTCGGCGGGAAAACGGACGCGGGCGCCCGGGAAGGGCTCGCTCTGGGCGCGCAGCTTCGCCCGGTCCTCACGCAGCGCCTGGGCCGGGCTTGGGCCGCGAGCGGGAAGCGCGGCGGGGGACACGGGTCCGCGCCGTCGCGGGCAGCGGCCCAGGCCCCTCTCCGCCCTGCCGGCCCGGGGCCAGGCCGGGGACGCCCAGGAGGGCGCGGGGCGGCGGAGGCGGGGGCGCGCGCGGTCGCGTCCCCCCTTGCGGCGGCGCGTGACGTGGCGCGGACCACCCGTCGCGAAGGACGCGCGACCTTCGGCCGAGCGGCGGCCCCGGACAGCGGCCGCGGCCCTTCTGCGATGGCGCCGCCCGGACCGCTCGCTCCTGCGCGGCGTTCGGTCTCCGTTTCCCTGCGGGTCAGGCCCGCGCGGGCACGAGCCCCCAGGTCGCTCCGCGGAAAGGGTCGGTGTCCGCCGACCGGACTCTGCTCGAAGACGCCCCGGTGGCTCTGGGCGGGTCGGAGACACGCGGGCCCCGCAACGACGGTGGTGCGGGGGGAGCCTGGAGCCTCCCGGGGCCGCAGCCGGGGCTGTGGGGGTGCGGCGGTCGCGGGGAACGGCGACCCACGGGGGACCGGCGGGTTTGGGTCGTTTCCGGGGCCCTGGGTGTCGCGGCTGTCGGAGGTTGGCGTCGCTCCGAGCCGCGGGTTGGAGCCAGCGGGAGCCGCGCGGGGCAGTGGCGGGTGGGGCTGCGGTCCGCCCCCGGGAGCCAGCGAGGCCTCACCGCCACCGCGTCCCGTCCCGGGACTGGGCCGTGGAACCCGGACCGGACGCACACGTGCCTCGGGGGCAGCGGCCGACGCGCGAGCTCCCCGGCTCCCTGGAGAACGCGGTGCGGTGTAGCCGGCATCCCTGGTCCTTTGGGGCCGTGTCCGGTGGGCCAGGAGCGGTCGTGCTCACTCGCTGACGGGCTCGGGACGCCGCGCTCCGACAGACGCTGGTATGCGGGACTCGGGGTTCTCTGGCAGGGCGGCTGTCCTGAGGTCAGTCCCCGGCGTCTGGGCGTCTGTGCTCTCTTCGGGCAGGTCCTGTCCTAAGGAGACCTGCGCTCTTAGACGCCGGCGAGCCAGAGCTGACCTCCGTGGCCGACCTTTATTGGTAGGAATGCGCAAAAGGTCTTCTCTGAGGGAGACGGAAAGAAGCAACCTCGTCTGCACTTGTGACCCGCAGGTGCAGCCCTCCCGGCTGACCGGCGTGGGGGGAGGGGCAGGTCAGCGTGCGGGGCACCTGCGGCTGGTCAGACTCTCAGGTCAGAGACCCGCCCAGCCCAGGTCGGAGACCCGCCCAGCCGCCGCAGGCTGTGACATGGGCTTCCGAGCCGGGGGGGAGCCCACGGTCCTGGCTCCTCCCTCTTCGTGTGGGGTGACTCAGGCCTGCTTTGTTGTGCGCGCGCCTGCCAGGTCACTGGGACGATCACTGGGACCATCGGAGACGCTCTGTTTTGGTCCAGTGAGGACTCAGCACCCTGACCAGCGAGCAGGAAGTCACCTGGCCCCTGGGGCTCCTCGGCGAGGAGGGCAGAGCAGGGCAGAGCTGGGCAGTGCTGGGGCAGGCTCCCTCGCCTTGGCCTTGATTCAGTTCCTTCCAAGGAGGGAAGGAAAGAGCGGTCGGAGGGGTGTTTCCTGATCGCGCGGAGGTTTCTGCCGGGCGTCCGTCCTGCCTCTCCATCTGAACTCGGCGCAGCTGCCGGGAGCTGGACGGAAACTCTCGGGTAAGTTCTCCACTAGGCAAGTTCACCCACCAGCTGCCTTGGTGGGTTCGCCAACCTCGTAATGTTCTACTTGCACTTTTGTTTTTACTTTTATTTTTTTAAGATTTTATCTGAGAGAAACAGAGCAAAAGCAGGAGGAGAGGCGGAGGCAGAGGGAGACGCAGGAGCCCTGCTAAGCAGAGAGCCCAGTGCAGGCCTCCATCCGAGGACAGTCCCAGGATCCTGGGATCATGACCTGAGCTGAAGACAGACGCTTCACCGACTGAGCCACGCAGCCGCCCTCTACCCGCCTTTTTAAACACACTGAATCTCTATTTTCCTTTATATGCCTTTATCGGTGATTTCATTTTTTAAGATATACTTATTTGGGGGAGAGAGAGCGGGAGCAGGTGTGGGGCTCAATTTCATGACCCTGGGATCATGACCTGTGCTGAAATCAAGAGTCAGACGCTGCTCAGCCAACCGGGCCACCCAGGCGTCCCCTGAACTTGATTTCCACATCACATTACGCTTTGTGTAGGGGGTAGAGAGGGCAAGTTTTGAGCATGTAAATTGTCCCGTAACTAGTATCTGAGCTTAACGAAATCCAAGGGCTTCTACCTCTCCGCCGACGGGACTTACACATTTCTCAGAGCTCCCCACATTCCCCAGGTCCCCGAGTACGTTCTGAAGCCACGCCAGGGGCTGGAACTGGCCAGACCGGCTTGGGCGAGAAGGCAGCTTCTCTGCCTCGGGACTGAGTGTGTGACTAGAGGCAGTGCCCGGGGCTGCACTAGGCTCTCTGTGGGGCTGCACTATGGCGCTGCCGTGTTCCTTGTTGCCGATCCCTGCGCGTGGGACGGTGGCAGCGTCTCCAGGCCCCCTCCCCCCACCTCACCAGCTGTGAACACTGAAGGTGCCCACCTTGCCCGATGTCCCCTAGGAGAGGTGGGGCAGACAGTGGCCTGCTCAGATAGGCCCTCAAGAACAACTTAGCCTCCTGGCCCTTGAACGAACATAATCTTTATCAAGGTACTTTTTTTTTTTTTAAACATTGGCTGTTGTGGTCATGTGTTTGGCCAACCGAGACGGAAAGATTCTTTGTGCCCCGGGATGACAGTTGTTAGGTCACAGGTCATCATTTTCCACAGAGAGCCCTGCCCTGGCTTAGCCAACAGGCACTCGGCAGAGTGCCTTGATGTTCCAAGAGACTTGACACCAGTCTCAGCTTTTTGCATCGGTGGCTCAGAGACATTACTCGGACCTTCCAAGGTCACACCACCAGTGGAGGCAGGGGAGCCAGGTTCCAAGCCCTCGGAAAACCCTGGACGTGAACCTCAGGCACCGTGGCTTGTGGTTCAAAATCACGCTTCTCAGAACAGAGGCGGACACAGCGAGTACTCAATGAAGCAGGAGTGATTCCAGCAAGATGCAGTTTTCTTGGACAAACGTTTTTTCTTTCTAAAATGCTTTCATTTTGCCATATTTATTAGAAAATATTATCCATAGCACTTGTTTAAAAATGCTGACATGGATTTTATTCAGGAAACTAGCACTGTAGGTAGGGTGTCCCTGTGGTGGGCTTTGCGGGGGGCGGGCACAAGCGGGTGTGTGTCCAGGCGCTGGCAGCTGGGCAACACCAAGGCCAGGCCTCTCTTGCCGGACCCGCCGAACAGCATTCTTGCAGAAGCGGGCCAGGGTGACAGCAGCCAGGCGGGGGATGCTCAGCAGGACTGACCATCCAGGGCAGAGCCCTAGATCCGAGACGCGGGGTTAGAGGACCCCCAGGAGAGCCCGCTGGGAGCAGCTCCACGGAGCTGGGGCGGGCACCTACCCCTGGAAGGACTGACGTCGTGAGACTCCTGTGGGGGGGGGGTCTGTTGTCTGCAGATCATGAACCAGGGTCCGACGCTTTAATTCCTATTTGGAATCTGTGTCCCGCGCAGCTAACCGAGTTCTCCAGTGAGAAGCCCTTGGATCTAAAGCTGGGAACTTCTCCCCGTGAGAACGCGGCCATCCCAGCCGCTGCTTATGGGCGGGAGGAGAGAGAGCTCAGCAGCCGTCTGCTGATGTCTTTTAAAAATCTGTCCTTTCCTTAACCAAGCCTGTACTGCTTATAGGATCCGAACAGAAAGGGAACATCGCAACAGTAGCCCCTCCCCCAAAGAGCACGTTTCTATCGCCTCCAAACACTTCATTGCCTCGTGTTTCACAACTCAGCGTTCTTGTTTCGCTGCGGAGGGTAGTTAGACAAGTTCCTCGGCCTCACCCCGCTGAGCACTGGTTTTCTTACCGAGGAGACAAGCCGGTCCGCCTACGAGCCCCTGAGAATGTGCCAGACTCACGGGGCCCAAGTGAACCATTTCGGAAAGCCCTTGCCCGGTGCCTCACACGTGTACATCTGCTGTCATCTCCGTGGGAGGGAGGAGGTGAGGGACCCGGCTGCACACATGGGGGGCCCCGTGGGAGGGGCCCGTGGGTTGTGCGTGCGCAGAAATCAGGCTGCATTTTATTCAGTCTCTGGGTTCCACCTGGTGATTTATTACCAGCTTTACCTGCTTTTTAATTTTTTTTAAAAGATTTTATTTATTTGTCAGGGAGGGAGAGAGAGTACAAGCAGGGGAGTGGCAGGGAGAGGGAGAAGCAGGCTTCCTGCTGAGCAGAGCCGGATGTGGGGCTCCATCCCAAGACTCTGGGACCGTGAGCGGAGCTGAAAGCAGATGCTGCGCTGACTGAGCCCCGCCTGCGGCTGGTCTTTAGCACCGACCCCGGCACCAGGGCACTACGCTTTAAAGACTGCAGAGTGTTCCTTGTGATGAAGTTCTCGAACCTAGGTGAGGTTCGGTGGGGTGAGGTTCGGAGCCGACGGCTAAAGAAAGAATTCTTAAGACGTCTCTGGTGCAAAAAGGTGGTTTATTAGAGCACGGGGACAGGACCCGTGGGCAGGCGGAGATGCGGCTGCCCCGAGTTGTTAGGGCAGGCGTGTTATATACCTTGCGGTTGGGGGGAGGTGGTGAAGGGATGGGAGATTCCGACAGAGCTCTCACGTGCTAAGGTGGGCCTACAAGGTGCTGGGGGGAGTCCTTGCCCTTATGGCTTGATCAATGTCGTTTTTAGGTCAGGCATTATCATCAAGATAGTTGGGAGATTCTTAGTGGGGTATTACAACCCCGCTGTCATTCACATTCCCTTCTACCTCAGTCTCCTCCAGTTTATGGTGGGGAGGGGGACATCAGGGCTTCAGGAAATGAGAGTTATTTGCCTCTGGAAATTTGTGCTATTGATAAGGTAACCTCCCTGTTTAGATCTCTAGGACACCTGTAGAGCAAGGGAGATTCCTGTTCTGCAGGATTGCGATCCCTGCAAGTTAACTATTTATCGTTTTATGGGGGTCAGGGGTGCCTGAGGAATGCTACACATATGGAGGGGAGCGGGTGAAGAGGGGGTGCAAGGCGCCAGCTTCTACTCTGTCCTCAGCCAGCCTCCTGCTCCCTCATCATTCCCCCCTGAACAATTTTGACCCTTAAATCTTTAAGGTGGTTGAAGGTGGAAGGTCTCATCTTCTGTAACTTCTTCCTGCTGAATAGGGGCGTAGAGCTGTCCCTACCTGCTCGGGTCAATATTGATCAGGGTAGGAACGTATAAGGGAGTTATGAAAGGTGGAGGCAGCTGAATCCAGCGCTGACAGTGAAGAGGCGTCCTCGCGCGTGACAAAGATCATCTGTTGTGGTGAAGTCATTGCAGCGATGGAGTCTCGGCACCAAGTAGAGAAACATCGAACAAAGCAACATATTAAGGTTAATAAGGCGATAAGAGTGAGAAGCCCGAAAAGGAGATTTGGCCATAGACCTCCTCCAAGCCAGGAACTTAACCAATCACTAAAAGAGAGAGAGGGATCTTGTAGAGCCTTAATCTGGGCATTCATATCCTTTATTAATCCTGTGACATTTTTGCGATAGTCTGGGATGTAAACGCAACATTTTGTCTTGATAATTGCACATGTGCCACCCTGTGCTGCTGTCAGGACGTCTAAGGCCATCCTATTCTGCAGGACTGCCTTGCGTATTTGTGAAACTTCAGTATTAAGTAGGGAGATGCTGTTTAGTGAATCATTGAGCGCCTTTGTAGTATATTTGTTAAGGGCTTGTACATGCCACATGACATCCTCTAGTCCCGCAGATGTAACAAAAATGGATGCTAAGTGATCATACCATTTAAAAACAGATCGCGTCCATCTTTGTTTCAAGTTGGGGAGATTAGCTGGAGTTGTAATGGTTTTAGTAACGCGCCCATGAATCCAGGCAAATCCTAAAGTACAGCGACCTATCCATCCTGGAGGAAGCCAGGGCCACAGGTTGGTTCCACATATCCAGTGGGTTCCGTTTGGAGCTGGCCATCTAATGCCAGGTCGCCTTGCCCAGTCAGTAGCAAACAAGTCAGTAGCCTGGAGTATTATTACTTGGGAACACATCTCTAGTGATAGCCACCCCAGATATCGTGTGTTATTTGCCCAAGTACCGCTCGTATGATTCTTTTGTTGCCAGCATAAAACTGCCTTTTGACTGAGCCGTCCAGTCGTGGGTGTAAGCCACAGATATGTATCCCAGATTTGATATATACCATCCTTAGTATAGCGATAAGGAGGGTTCTGTGACTTAGGCCCTAGCCGGTGAGTATTATCTTGTGGGCTTGTTAGATCAGTTAGGATTTTAATAGTTTGAGAATATGAAAAACTCTGATTATGTCCTGGTGAATCCCATGTTTAACTGATCATGGGCCAGGAAGAAACATTTTGATTAGTAATAGATTTATCCCGGAATGTGCTGTCTCCATCTACCATATCTGAAATATAACTTTGCAGGGCATGCCAATCGGTGCCCTGTAAAGGGGAACCCACCAGGGTAACCCAGACGTACTTGAAGTAGGCAAACTTCCACATATCCAGCAGTCTGTTTGTGCCCACTGTAGGAAGGAATTGTCAGCTAAGACAAATGAAAGGAAGATAAAGAGAATATATATAACCTTCATTTTCGTTTGAAGAGAAGTTTGAGGTCTTCTATGGGCTCACAGGAGTAAGAAGTCACATTGGTTTGTTTGCTCGGTTCCTGTGGAGGAGGTACAGGTTTTATTCTAGAAATATGGACCCATGAAGAGTGTCCTTCTAGTTTTACCGCAGTGGGTGTGCATAATATGACCCGATATGGTCCTTTCCATCTTGGATGTAAGTTTTTGGCTACGTCTGACTTCCAACCTTTTAAATAAACCATGTCTCCGGGATTTACATGGGGTGGGTTTTCAGTTATAGTTAAATCAGGTTTGGGAAGAATACGATTAGTATACTCATTGAGTGACTTATGAATTAAACCAGCTTCCAGTGAATAATTTAGTAAGGCATTATAATCTTCATCTAGTAGCAGGTCTACAGAAAGAAATGGTCTTCCATAGACTAACTCAAAAGGGCTAAGTCCTATAGGTTGTTTTGGGTCAGTTCTCATCCTGAGAAGCCCTATTGGTAGGAGAGTAACCCAATTCTCCTGGGTTTCTAGACTAAGTTTAGTAAGATGATGTTTTAAAGTGTGATTAGCTTTCTTCACCTTTCCGGAGGACTGTGGATGCCAGGCTGAATGTAAGAAATATTTAATTTTTAAGGCTTGGGCTATTTGTTGAGTTATCTGAGCAGTAAAGGAAGGACCATTATCACTTTGAAGAGATTGAGGAAGGCCGAATCTAGGGATAATTTCTCGCAACAAAACCTTAGTTACTTCTACGGCCCTTTCAGTTTTACATGGAAAGGCCTCAACCCATCCGGTGAATGTATCAACAAATACTAATAGATACTTATAGCCTTTGCAAGGCGGCATTTGTGTGAAATCAAGTTGCCAGTCCTCTCCTGGATAGGATCTATGCCTCTGGACTGGTTTTAAGAGAGGTGGGGGGCGAGCTGCACCCTCCAGATTCACTTGGGCACAGATGCTACAGGATTGACACACCTGTTTTATTGTGGTTGTTAAATTTACTCCATCAAATATACTTTTGATTAAATGCTTTAAGGCGTCTTTGCCCAGATGAGTAGCCTGGTGCAAGCCCTGTATTATTTTCCATTGACTAATTTTAGGCATAAAGAGCTTTCCTTCTTCGTTAACAAGCCAGTCTTGTGCATTTTTAATATATCCTCGCTCCTGAGCAATATGAATTTCTTGGTCTGAATAGACTGGAGTTATGGACTCCATTGGAGTCAAGACTGGTATAAGGCTTAATATCCGTTTACCCTTTGCTGCCTCTTTGGCTGCATGGTCTGCTAAATTGTTTCCTTTAGATTCTAAGGTCATATCCTTTTGATGTCCTTTGATGTGAATCACTGCTACCTCCTTAGGCAAGTGTACAGTCTCAAGAAGGGCTGTGATCTCAGCCCATATTTGATTGGGGAGTTATGGCTTGATAGCAATCCCCTTTCCTTCCAAATAGCTCCATGGGCATGTAGTACCAGGAAAGCATATTTGGAGTCAGTATAAATGTTTATTCTTAGGATTTGGCAATTGCAAAGTGCCAGTGAGCACTACAGTATACCTAGCTTTTCTTATTCTTTCTATGAAAACTACTGTTATCAGAAAACCAAGTGTCATTCCTATTTTTAACAGGGTAATCTTAAATCTGGCCAAATAGAGTAAGCAAGATCAATAACCTCTGAACATTTTTGCTCTACAGAAAAAGTAGTACAGTAGTCAGGTTCAGGCATACAGGTAACTAGGTTTAAAGTTTGACAAATTTCAAGTATTATTTCTGGCATATCTGTAAGTATATCCCAATATTTAATAAGTTGGCCTCCATCATCCATTGGTGGCCTTTGGCTTCTAAGACAAATCTGGACCTAATGTGAAGTCATTACAGTCAGAGACTGTCCCATAGTGAGCTTTGAGGCTCTTTTTATAGGAGGGCTGTTCTAGGTTTCGCTACAGCATCTGTTTGCAATTGTACCTCAACAGAGGTGGCCTCTAGGATAAATATGACTAAGGGATGAAACCAATAAGAAGACCTTTGAATGGTCCAGGCTTAACAATATCCTGACTACAGAGGATCACTGGCAAGTGAGAAAACTTGTCAAGAGATAAGGGGAGTTCCCCATGCATCATCCAATCCACTCATAAAGAAAGTGGGGTCATCCATTATCTCCATAAGTCCATAGTTAATCCTATGGAGTGCGATAGGCTGGCTTTTAGGCAATTTCATTATTCCAGCCACACACAAGGTGTTAGTTAAGTTATACAATTGTAAGGGAATCAATCCCATTTTCCAGTTGTTTAATCATGTGCCACGGGTTTCTGCTAATATCCCCACAAAATAAGATCGACTAAAGGAGCTATTGTACAACTTCTCTGAAGTTTACCTCAAATTGTTTAGCTTAGGTAAACGAACATTTAAAGACAACCAAGTCTAGAATTTAACATCCATAAAGGTGTGTTACTAAAACAGAATTTTTCTCTCTAAAATAACCCTCATTTACAGAGATAGCCAAATCAGGCCTAATTCACTTGTGAAACAAGTCCAGTTTTAACAGACTTGGCCTAATTATTTACATAAGCTCAGCAAGAACAGTGAGTGTGATCAATAGATCTTTTAGAATCTGCTTTGCTGGAACTTTTTATAAGGAATCTCTAGGTTGAACTTTTAGTAGCCTCTCCAGGCCAGAAGCCAAGCCCTGTACTTGCCATCAGGCATGCCTGCAATACCTGTCGATTTGGGCGAATTCCTCTTCTGAGACTGCACCTACCAAGGAGTGACATTCTTTACTCACCTGGTGAGGCTGCTGGGAACTCTGTAAGCAAGGTATCAGGCCAACGGTCCCAAGGGGCTTTATGGCTCCAGGTTTCATAAAGTCAACCTTAGTTCCTTTAAACTGTCTGGTCATATCTGAGTCTTTTCAAATATGACATCCCAGTCAAAGCCTTGGTAAAATAACCAGTTTCCAATGGTGTCCTGTTACAAGGAGAACAGATTCTTACTGAACTTATGCAAATGAATTATTGCCATGGAAGAAAGAATACTTACTGAGACCTTTTGGTTTCAGACGGTTCAGATAAAGAGAAAAGGTTGAATGCTTTGAGCACTTTTACAAATGAGCATTTTACATCTCTATAAGTTACAGATAACTAGGAGGAAGTATCCCTAGTCTGGAAGAGCAAACATTAGACAGAACCAGCAATGTTTAAAGTAAGACAAAACATTAAGAGACACAACACTATAATCTTTTAGTTCATTTAGTCCCATGCTACTAATTCTGGTGAATGCACCTTTAGTTAGTTTTGGGAATTCTTACCCATTTCAGTTTTAGGATTTTCAAATATATCAAATATCTGTATTTATCCTGAAAGTCCTTTATATGAATCTCCTTGAAGATAAAACTCATTTTACGAGAGAATTAAAACAATTATAAATGACAAAAACTCGGAATGCATATGGTTAGAGCTGAAGAGACGGGAGTTTACAATTTAGCTGCAAGGAAATCAGGTTACTTCTGTGACACATAACATTTCCATAATTACAATATCAAGCGGTGATCTCTCCAAACATTAAAACTTTAGGAAGTGCGTAGAATCTCTAGAATAGTTTTAGTATTTTCCCAAATGTAACCCAAGGTTTATCATTGGTTCAGTAGTACTTCATGAGCAACTTCGCATATCAAGGAAAAGCCTGAGTTAAAGAGATTTACAACTTAAATCTTGCCAACACTTGCTAAAGTCTTAGAAAGTTTTAAAGCACATGCCTAAATATAATTAGGGATGTTAAACACCTGATGAAACAAAACATAGAAACTGAACTTTCTGGGCAGGCAAAGAGAAAAACATTTACATTTTCTTAACAGCAGATCAACTGATCTAAAAAAACATTGTCCTTTTGAACAGAGACAATTTCAGTCTTGTACCAATGTACCTTTAAAACCCATCCATTTCAATCTTAGTCCATTCTTGACCATAGCTAAAATTCCTTTTCTGAAGATTTCCCTTCACAAACCTTCTACAACTTTCCTTTGCATTCAGGTTTTGTCCCAAGCCATTTCCTTCCAAACAACCATCTCGTTTAGGACAAAATTTATCTTCCCTTACCTTCAACAAAATGTATTCCCATTCCTTAAATCTTTCTTACATATCTCCTACTTTCCTACATACAGTTTCCCTTATTTCTATCAGTCTTAGTTACACTAAGCAGAACTTTGTATTCTTAGAAATACCTTTAGTTATTAACCAATTGTGAACTGTTACAACAGAATTCTTCAGGTGGCAATTTATGAATCAGTTAAGTGGAAAACACTTTTACCAGCAGATTTAAATACTCTTAGTTTCTTTGCAGTTAAGAAGTCAAAAGCACAAACCTACATCCAGTAATTAACGACTTAGCATTTTATCCTGTTTGGTTAAGATATAGATGTCCACAATTCAATTCCATTTGTCATCCAAGCAAAACTTTAAAACTTTCAGGTTACCAAAGACTTTGAAAGCTACTTCAGCAATTACCCATTAGAACTTTGGGACAGACAATTAACCATCAGTTTAGTCATTTCTTTGCTAACAAATTTTAATAAATAACACAAGCTTATTCTGACACCATTTACTACTGTTAACTTAAAAGACAGGTCTTATCTTAATTAAACCAACAAACTTAACTTAGTTCCAATAGTGATTTACGTTTCACCTGGGCCCACTCCACTTTGAATGTTTACCTGAGACATGCGTGGGAAGATCTGGAGTGGGGGTGTTAGGTCCAGGGGGTGCTCTTCTTGCTCCTTGACAGTGGAGAGAGAAGGAGCCGTGGTGCATGATCTAGAGGCTAGGCATGCAGGCTGCACGCACGTTGGTACAGAAACACGAGAAGGGGGAAACAGAGGAAACAAAGTGCTGCCAGGAGGCAGAGAAAGGATTCCCGGTTTTAGAGCTCATAAGCCCCAACAGAGGAGCAGATGCCATGCTTTCCCACCAGCAAGGGGGGAAGGGTTAAGCAGTCCGAGTCAGGCCAGAGAACACAGGGAAACTTCCCCGAAACAAAGAGAGTTTCCGCAGCTGCTTGGGAATATTCCTTATGGTCTCTGTCTCAAGTTAGACCAACCCCAGTTGGCTCCAGTTATAGCCATTAACACGGGAAGTGAGTGAGGGAGAAGCCCCCACATCTATTAGGAGAAACAGAGAGAAATAAAGCCAGAGTCCCCTTTGCTAGGGATGGCCCAGCAACCTGGGTTTACTAGAAGAAGGCTCATTTACGTAATTACCATCCAATATGTCAGGAGAAAGTTTACTAGCTGACTCATTTGGGCAAACACATTCCACAAAAGCCCCTTAGTCTGGGGTCCTGGTGCAGAGCAATGAAGGCCTAGGTATGAGCGGTGAAGGTATCCTAGGTCCATTTGCCCTGCTTCCTGCAGAGGAGATCTAACTGATAGATCCCACTGAGGCCATGCAGTGTTACAGGAGCTCAGTCCTTTCCCAAGTTTTGCAATCCAAATTATTTCCAGTGGGTTAAAAGGCACCCCAAGGTAGAGTCCTTGGGAACTGAAGCCAGAAAAGTAATGAAGGTCCATTACCAAATCCCCCGACTCCTGGGTGGCGTCCCACACAGGGTATGTCAGAGGTTTTAGGTGTCAAAAGCGACCAGAGGCGTCCCTCAAGATACGCTATTGATCACCATCATGCCTTCCCTAGGAAGGCATTTCTGCCGTAAAAGGCCCTGGAGGGGTGCCGGCGTCCCTCCACTTCCCCATCGCATCCTAGGCTACAGATGGGTGCCTGGTGAACGGACTAGGAAACTGTACCATGTCTATCCTGAAGGCTGCATACTGTTTTGCCATATTAACCCATGGAAATACTAGAAAAGTTTGGCAAGGGGAAATTACCCAATTTCATAACTTTAGGCAGTTTGTAGAAGACACTGACAAGAAGCAGTAAAGACTGAAATCCATCATGGTCTAAGCGACATTCCAACACATGTGGTCTTTACAGCCAACTTCCCTAGGAAACGGTCCCCGGTTGCGTTTTAATTCAATCGGGTACTGGTTTCGGCCGGCTCCCAGTGGAGGTCTCGCGGCCAGAAGTGGCTAGACCAGGGATGTGGAGGGGATCATATTAGATCAATCAGGAGGAAACCTCACACGGGAGTCTTAAGATTGGCAGCCGTCCTGGTGACTTAGGTGGCTGTCCCGTGCCCAAGAGAGACAACTTTCTATAAGAACAGGAGTAAAGAGAGGCCATCAAGCTTCTGGGTCTTATTGCCATTCCGGCCAGGGTACTAACTTGCAGCCAAAAGGCAGATGCTCTCCTCCCCGTAGAGTAGCCACTAGCCATGGGCTAGAGGATTACAGCCTGAGCAATTGACATGCAAGTGTTCCAATAAGACACACTCCTTGAAAGGCCCTGGAATGAGAGTAAAGGGAACGGAGAGAAAGTACTCACCAATTTGCACCGAAGCTCAGAGTCCAAATGTAAAGACTCACAAACCTCCTGGCTGGCTCGCCAAAAATGATGAAGTTCTCGAACCTAGGTGAGGTTCGGTGGGGTGAGGTTCGGCGCCGACGGCTAAAGAAAGAATTCTTAAGACGTCTCTGGTGCAAAAAGGTGGTTTATTAGAGCACGGGGACAGGACCCGTGGGCAGGCGGAGATGCGGCTGCCCCGAGTTGTTAGGGGCAGGCGTGTTATATACCTTGCGGTTGGGGGGAGGTGGTGAAGGGATGGGAGATTCCGACAGAGCTCTCACGTGCTAAGGTGGGCCTACAAGGTGCCGGGGGGAGTCCTTGCCCTTATGGCTTGATCAATGTCGTTTTTAGGTCAGGCATTATCATCAAGATAGTTGGGAGATTCTTAGTGGGGTATTACGACCCCGCTGTCATTCACATTCCCTTCTACCTCAGTCTCCTCCAGTTTATGGTGGGGAGGGGGACATCAGGGCTTCAGGACATGGGAGTTATTTGCCTCTGGAAATTTGTGCTATTGATAAGGTAACCTCCCTGTTTAGATCTCTAGGACACCTGTAGAGCAAGGGCGATTCCTGTTCTGCAGGATCGCGATCCCTGCAAGTTAACTATTTATCGTTTTATGGCGGTCAGGGGTGCCTGAGGAATGCTACACCTATGGAGGGGAGCGGGTGAAGAGGGGGTGCAAGGCGCCAGCTTCTGCTCTGTCCTCAGCCAGCCTCCTGCTCCCTCATCACTTGTACTTCCCTAAGTGCTGGGGATAGAAGGGGGACAGAACCCAGTCCCCCTTCATGCAGGTCACATTTTGGTCAGAAGACACAGAAAATAACAAAGAACTAAGATAAGCATATAAAAATACAAAATATCTGGGGTTAACTGAAACCTTTTCCAGTAAAGAAAGAAAAGGTTTCAGTGGGGGGTTTTCAGGGGTGAGGGCCCTGCTGTAAGGTACAGGGAGCCCCTGCGCCCCATGAGTCAGAGCCCCAGGGAGACCCCAGAGCACCACCAGCTGCTGCCACGTTTCTGTATGGAGGTCAGGGCTCTGAGGGTCAGAGGGCGCACACCACCTTCTCGAAGCGGGGGTTCTGGAGCCCACGTCTGTCTCACTGCAGAGCCAGGTGTTTGACACCCGGCGCGGCTGCCCCTGCCTCTCCAAAGCCATCTACGCGCAAAGACAAATCCCCAATTCGAAGCCCCGGACTCTGTCTTCTGGGGGCTCGTCCTTGTACAGCGAACCGTGAAAGAAATCGGGGCAGGCCAGGGCAGCAAACTTTGCCTTTTCCCTAGAAGTCTCATTCTGGAGTCTTCCTTACCGGGAAGGTGGACGCAAGGACACCTAAGCTTTTGCACCCAGGTCACAGTTCATAAAGCTGTTTCCACGCATCATCCCACGATCATTTTTGTTGTTAAGGAGCAGGTGCCCCGTGCCCACGCCAGCTGCTGTTCGTGTCCCAGCGTCTGCCTCTGCGCCGTGTTCAGGGTGGACACGGCCTGTTCTGCGCTTCACGGATGCGGACTCGGAGGGCCAGGAGACGAGAGCTGACCTCTGAGACGGTGCGCCCTGAAAACTTTGGAGACCCCGAGCGGTGTAGACAACTTCGTCTCCTTTGTCCAGGGTCCGGGGGAGGTAACAGCCCCTGCTCCGGGGAGAGGACCCCGCAGAGGACGCTGAGGCGGGCTCCGCACACGGGTGTGCGCTCACACTCACGCCGCAGAGACCCCCTCCCGCACCGCGCGCTGCGGGCGCTCCCCGCGCCGGACGGACGGACGGACGGACGGTCGGGCGCGGTTGGCCATTCGCCAGCACGGGGCAGCGGGGGAGGCAACCCGCGGCCTCAGCTCCTTGCGGGTCAGATGGTCACCGCCACAGGCCGGCCGGGGCTTCCCGCGCAGCCCTCCCCTGCCCTCCCCTCCCCAGGCCGCATCCCTGCGCTTCCAGAGTCTCGCTGGGGGCTCCGTGGGGTTCCAGCAGGGGCTCCGCGCGGTCCGCTCAGACTCTCCCTCCTCCCCGGGTCATCCCAGGACCTGACAAGGGCACCCGGGATCAGCGCACCCCAGAGAGGGCAGGAGGCCCGGCAGGGGCCGCACTTCGGTCCGCGAACTTCCCCCGGGGCGCCCCCCCCCCGCGCGCGTGGTTCCGCCCGGTGCGCCCCCCCCCCGCCGCCGCGCGTGGTTCCGTCCGGTGCGCCCCCCCCCGCCGCGCATGGTTCCGTCCGGTGCGCCCCCCCCCGCGCGCGTGGTTCCGCCCGGCCCCGCCCAGCGGAGGTGCGCCTGCGCAGTCGTGTTTGCGGCCGGGTCGTGGCGGCGGCGGCGGCGGCGGCGGCGGCGGGTGAGTGCGCGACCGGGAGCGTGGGGCTGAGCGGGTCACGCGGCCGAGCGGGCGGGGTGGGCCTCCTCTCCGCCGGGGCCGGGCCGGTGCTCCCCTCCGCTGCTGCGCTGTGTGCGTGCCGGCCTGAGCCAGGCCCCGGCTTGCACTGGGAGGCGGGGACGCGGCGGGCCGGGCTCCAGCCGCTGGGTTGCGAGTCACTCCTGTGCCGGGGAAGGGGAGGCCCCGCGTCCAGGGGCGCCTCCGTGTGTGCGGGTCCGTGCTGGGGGTCGGAAGGAGCCGGGCCACGGCCGTCGGCCTCCTAGGAGCAGCTTCCAGGCCCCGGTTTCTGTGCGGGTTCCTGCTGAGCACCTGCGGTCCCTGGAGAGCTGCGGTGTGGGACGGAGCAGAGCGGTCCTGGGCGCGGACGGGTCTGGGGGCCCGAGGACAGGCTCTGGGCGGTTAGGGTTGATTCGCAGGAAGCCGAGTCGCGGACTGCGGAAAGGACCGCAGGGGCAGGGTGCTGTGCGTGTGCCCGATCCCTTTTCATGGGGAAAAACGGACTTTGTATTGAGTGGAGTGGTCGTGCCAGCGAAGGATTGACCCGGGGCAGAAGTGCGCCCCGGAGCTGCCTTAGGGGGTCCCAGAGTTTTACATTTGTGTTTTTACACGCCTCCTGGTTCCTAAATTTTGTTCCTTGAGTCTCTGTTTCTTTGGCTTCTGGAAGAGATACTTCTACACGCTGCCAGGCACAATTCTCCAATGTTGCAAACTAGTGGTCACACACATGGGGAGCCCGTCAGTTGCTTAGATGTCCGGAAGGTGGACCCCGCGGGGAGACCAGGCCAGTCAAGCCGGTGAAGGAAGGGAGGGCCGGGATCAGCTCGTGGGGTGCGCAGGGGCCGGTGAAACCGCAGCCTCTGCACGGGCTCTTTCTCCCTGGGCGGGGACGGAGGTGACAGCCCCTTGGTGTCGTCGGCCGACCTACCACCCCGCCCCCGGGGTCTGTGGGTGTCCGGTGGAGCCGCTGGGGTCCTGGTAGCGGCAGATCCCATCCCTGGAGACGCGGCCGCCGGGTCGCCACAGCCCTGAAACGCTCACTGGGGAATTCTTTTTAAAAATGCCTGGTTCCGTGCAATGTGTCAGCTTGAGCCACTGAATCGTACACAAGAAAGAAAGACGTGGTTTGTAGGCAGATTTTTCACAAAGACAGCGAAGGCCCTCAGAGAGTCGGGAGTGGGACTCGCGGCCCTCCAGGAGCCAGTGCCTCCGGCTGCCGCTGGCCCACCACGGAGAGGCAGAGCTGGAGTGCCCGGGCCCCGGAGCCTTTCACAGAGAAGAAGGGCTGAGTGTGAGCCACTGGGCCTCCTGGGGTGCCCGGGAGGGAGCAGTGACTCCGAGCTGTGACAACGCCTGCACTGCAGGCCACGTGAGAAGCCCTCCCACCTCGGGGGTGGTCCTGCAGCAGCAGTACGGCGGTAACCCGGCGTCCCCTGAGCCATCTGGGGGATGCCGTCGGGGTTGTGGTCCGGCTGGCAGGCCAAGAGGAGATAAGAGGAGGGATGTCACTCTGTCCCACCCTGTCTGCGCCGCCTTTCTGGAACAGAGCTTGGCCGGTTTTGCAGGTGCAGGGATTCGGGTAGCGTTGCGACGCTGCGGCAGGGACGGCAGTACCTCCCCAGGGCACAGGGAGCCGACTTGCTGCCCCAACTGGGTCCCTGCAGGTGCCTTTGACCCTCGGCGTGGCCATGGTCACTTGGTGGCTCCCCTCGCTGGAGCCTCCCGGCCCGGCTCAGCAGGCCCCGAGACACCCGTGGTGCCGGGTGAAGCTACTCCAGCACCAGCTGCTGGGAGACGCCGTGTGGCAGCTGTGTCGGAGCCCGTGAGGTCGGGTTTGGAGCTGGCGTGGGGATCAGAGCGGGGAGAGACCGGGGTGCTGGTGAGCTGTTGCTGTTTCTCTCACTGCTGCGTCTGTGCCAGCTCCGGCCTGTCTGCGGCTCGTGCTTACACCCGAGAGCGTCCCAGAACGCTGTCCAGGAGGCCCGCGGACCTCGCCGCCAGCCGCAGGTGCGCCGTGTGCCCTTCGGAGCCCGAGGCTTTTCCTGGGTTCCCGAGCCCTTGCCGCCGGTCCCCATTGCCCAGAGCCGTGCTTGCGCCGCCCAGGGCCTGCTTTATGTGGGCCTCCTCTGAGCCCTGTTCCTCCCATCCTTGCCTCAGGGTCACTGTTAGGGGTTCAAACACGTGTGGCCACAGGAACGAGCCTGTGCTCCAGCCTCATCCTAAGCACTCAGGAGCCTTCGTGGGTGGCTAGTGGCCACCTGCCCCGTAACCACCCAGGATGGTGCACGGGGGCTCCCCTCCCAGAGCATCGGGTCCCCTCCTGTCCCCGTGCTGCTGGGTGGGGAGCAGGGACGGAAGGAGGGGCAGGAGACGGGGGCTCACAGGGGCCTGCTTTCAGGGCTTCTCTCCAGCAGGATAATGCGATTTAATTGTATCTGCTCACATGTCAACACAGGCACATGGGACACCGGTTCCGCGAGCCTGGTTGGGAGAAGGAAGATACCAACCCATCCCAGTGCCGAGTCCACGGTTTCTGTGACCAGATGGGGACCAGAGGCCATGCCAGCACAGTGGCTCTGCGCCTGCTGCAGGCACCCGGCCACGCAGACTGTCACTCCAGGGCAGTGGAGGCAGAGTCTGGAGGTGGGCCCCATCCTGGGCGTGTGGCACAGGCAGGGGAGACACCGGCCCTTGGCAGAGCCAATGCTGGTGATCTGCGTGCCGCAGGGACCGGAGCTCCGAGGTCCCTGACAGGTGCCAATCCAGTCCAGAACAAGGGGGCTGGGCCTGGGCTCGCTACGGAAACCGGAAACAAAAGCTAAATGACCTAGTGCGGTGTGCCTGGCGCGTAACCGGCGCCTAGTGTTAGTAAGCACCGTCCCGCTGTCCTGCATTCCCGTGTCCACTTCTTGTTCTCCTCAGAAACCGGGGCCCACGACGGTTGTGAAACGTGTTTTCGTAGCGCCTGAGTAGTGGAACCAAGGTCAGAACCCACTGTTTTTGTTCCTCGGGCCCTGGCCCCCCCGAGTCCCTCACTCCCGACCCCGGAGCTCCCTGAATAACGCCTGTCCTGGCCGCTTCCGCTGGGGCAAGACTGAGTCCTGGAGTCACAGGGCTCCTCCGCTTTCAAGGCCGAGGCGCCCCGGGAGTTCGATGACTTGGCTAAAAGCACACTGACGCAATCGTGGCGAAGTAGGAACTGTAGCCCGGACCTTGTGACTGACTTGAGGAAAAGTGCACGAAGCCGTCGTGGGCAGAGTCCGTATTTTCGCAGTTGACGGTTCTGCCAGGGCAGCCTTATGCTGGTCACTCCCGAGCCCTGGAGATGGTTGGCCAGAAGCGGCTCGGCGCCTGTAAACGTCATAGTCCCCACTCTCGGGGGTGAGCCGGCGGTACACTGCAGAACCGGGTTGTGCTGGGTGGTGCTCCTGTGGGGCAGGCGCCGCTGCAGGAGGGCACGGAGCAGAGGCTGCGGAAGACCACGGTCAGCATGCTCGTGGGTCCTAGAGAGGAAGGCTCGCCAGGCCACCCCCATGCCGGGCCCCGCCGGGGGAAGCACTAGGTGCGGAGGCAGGGGAGGACGGAGACCATGACCTTCGGTGGGGTTTCCATGGGATGGGCAGGCAGGACAGGGTGAATGATTCGGACGGGCTGCTTTGAGCAGTTTCGGTGGCTTCGGGCGATGGGGGTGGCAGCCTGGGATGATCTAGGCAGAGGAACGTTGCTCCTGGCGCGGACGGTGGGAGGCTGGGCAGAGGGTGCTGCGCCTGTGTGGTGAGGGCGGGGAGGCCAGGCTCTGATGGGTCCGTTCCCTGCTTTGCTGTTCCCTAAGAGTGGGCTGGGCCTGGGCGGGCAGTCTCCCCAGCAGGGAGGTTTTGAGATGTCAGAACATCCATGGGGAGAGACGTGCACACACCTGTGCACAGGTACCCAGAGCCAAGGGCTCTCGCCAGCCTGTGCAGAGTAAGCGAATGAGTGTGGTCTCGTCTTTTGTCCCTGAATCAGACTCCTGCTCCCGGAGAGCCTACTTCAGAGGTCGTGTTCGCTGAGAAATAGGAAAACAAACGCTTCCATGACTTTGGCCTTTGAATCTAGGAGCGTTATCAAATCCAGGCGTTCAGTGGTTAGAAATGGTTCCTTTGTGGTTTGGGTTAAATGAGCTAGTACTCTCCGCATCCTGACTCGTCATGGTGACCATGTGGGCAGAAGAGCCGTTTTGTTGCTTTTTGCTGAATAGTCACAGATCGGCAGCTGGTCTAATGCTTGTGGCTCTAGGCTCTGCTCAACATGGTGTCTCCCGAGGTCAGGGTCATGGCTGTGCTGTGGGCAGCCCGATTCCCCTGCAAGCCGGCTTATCATTCATCAGGCGTGGGGGACAGCCCTCGGCTCCCCGGGGAAATGCCCCATGCGGCAAGCCCCTGCAGAGCTGGGGGTCGCGGGGGAGCCTGCAGACCAGGCCTCTGAGGCCCCTTGGTGAGCCCCTGATCCTGGGGTCCCCTCTCTGAAAGTCCGACATAGGGAGCTTGTTTGGAAGACTCGAGACTCTGGCGTTCGCACATGTACGAACAAAACATGTCCACACTTAGGTGAACTTGACTGGTAAGCGTGATTTGAAATCTGTGCCCACGTTCAATGAGTGCTTCTTGAGCTCGTCCTCTGTGCCGAGTGCTGGATCAGGCCGTGGGGGAGCAGAGATGGCTCTGGGCTCTGAGCGCTGCTGGTCTGGGGGAGGTTGGGGTCCCAGCAGCAGTGGTCAGGGCGCGTGTCTAGATACAGTGGTGGAGGGGCCGGAGGGTGGGGGGTCTGTGGCACTTGCTCTGGTCTGAGGGCTTCTGGAGGAGCGGCCCGGATGCTGCGATCTGAAAGGGGCTGACGGTGGGGCAGGGGATGGACTCTGAGCAGGGGACCCAGGAGGAGCAGAAGCCCGGAAGTAAGAAGGGAGACGGGCTTCCAAGGAAGCAGAAGCCTCAGTAGGGCGGGAGCGGGAGCGGGGAGCGGGGTGCAGCGTGGGGTCCGGAAAGCGCGGGAACACAGACCTGCGCGACGTTCTTCCCGGGGTAACTGGGGTCCGTTCTGTCTTCCTGACTCGTGTCACGCGCACAACAGCTGTGTTCTGACACGGACGCAGGACACTTGCTAACGCTCCCGGAAACCGGATTTGAGGTTCCTTTTCACGTTCTCTCCGAGTTTGGTCGCACCTGCGTGGGGCTAGGACGGCGGTTGGCCGTGAGAGGAAATGGTTCGTGTTCTGGGCAGTGAAAGAACGAACTTTCGTGTTTACGTTGTCGCAGAGAACGGTCAGCAGCATTTTCCGTTGTTTCTGGATCAGCAAGCGCGTCTGTGCGATTTTCTTTCCCGGAGGCAGCCGTTGGTAGGAGAGTGGGAGTTTGGAAACAGGGCAGCGATACTCTCTCCCCGCAGCCCTTGGGTCACGTGCCGGTTCATGGTTTTGCGCGTGAAGTGGAGTTATTGGATTGGAGAGCCGCACGTGGCCCCGGCGGTGATGTGGTCCAGGGTGGGACCGCGGCTCCAAGCCTCGGGGAGAGCCGTTTCCGCGGTCCTTCCTGCGCTCCGCGGATGGGCGTGCGCGGCCGCCCTCGCCCGCTCTGATCTGGGCCCCGCACGTGCTTCCCACGGGGCACCGAGGGTGGACTCGGTGCTGTGTGGCAGGTCCGCAGACGAGAGCAGGGACGCAGGCTCTCCTGGGGTTATGGTAAGGGCTGTGCCCGTGATGGAGCGTCTGTGAGCACCTGCCACGGGCCCCGGCCCGTGGGACGCGGGGCTGTGGCGCGTGGCCCTGCCCCCGCCGGCACCATAGGCGCTAGCAGCCCTCCAGATGACCCCGGCCGGGAAGCTGCAGCGGAAACAGCAGCCACGGGACTGATGCATGTCACCCCCGGGAGTGTGGCGTGACCCTGGGGAGGCCCGCGGTCGGGTCCGGGATGGTGCGTGCTGTTGGCTCCGCTTCCGGCCTCGCGCAGGGCCCCCGGCAGGGTTCTCCTGTGGGGTCTGTGTGCCTTCAGTTACGGGGAGGAGGGTGTGGAAGTCTTCACGACGGCAGCATGTCGGGCACGCTGGAGGGGGCTGGGGGCTCGCGCCTGCCTCGTCCATGTGCAGTGACCTGTCCCTTTTGCAGGTTTCCGTGAGTTCATGCGGACCGCCGAGGCCCCCACCCTGACACTGTGTTCCTGGGACGCCCATGGTAGACTCGGCGAGAACCATGACTCCTGGGAGCGAGGGGGGCCCGGCAGAGAGCGTCTTCGACCTGGACTACACCTCCTGGAAGGTCCGCGCCACGCTGGCGGTCGCCGGCTTCGCCTTCTACCTGGGTGTCTCCGTGGTCTGTCACCAGCTGTCGTCCTCCCTCAATGCCACGTACCGCTCTCTGGCGGCCAGAGAGAAGGTCTTCTGGGACCTGGCGGCCACGCGCGCCGTGTTTGGCGTTCAGAGCACGGCGGCGGGCCTGTGGGCCCTGCTGGTGGACCCCGTGTTGCACGCCGACAAGGCCCGCGGCCAGCAGAACTGGTGCTGGTTCCACATCGCCACGGCCACCGGCTTCTTCTTCTTCGAGAACGTGGCGGTTCACCTGTCCAACGCGCTCTTCCGCACGTTTGACGTGTTTCTGGCCGTCCACCATCTCTTCGCCTTCCTTGGCTTTCTGGGCTCCGTGGTGAACCTGGGAGCCGGCCACTACCTGGCGATGATCACGCTGCTGCTGGAGGCCAGCACCCCCTTCACCTGCGTGTCCTGGATGCTCTTAAAGGTGAGCGTTCCCGGCGGTTCGCGGGGGCCTGGCCTGTGGCTGCCTGGACGACAGTTCCGTGGACGCTGCGCTCCGCGGTCACCCCAGACGGAGCCGCGGTGTCGGAGTCCGTGGGGAGCTCCTCCCGGCTGAACTCTGTGTCCCTCGCTGTAATCGCTGCGGATCTCACAGGCTCCCAGCCCTGCCCGGGGGTCAGTGTCCCCCGCCTCCCTCGCACCCGGCCCGGGCAGCCGTGTGGTGTGTCCGTGCACCTGCTGCGGGGACCCGGGTTGGGGGCGCGTCTTAGCCGAGGCGAATAGCACTGCCGTGAGATGGGGAGGCCTTCGCCGCTCCTCGAGGTCCTGGGGGCAGGCGTTGTTTGGGGAGAGCTCGGAAGTGGGATGCCCGGGCGGTGGGGTGGTTCTGAGGCGCTGACCTGCGTGCTGTGCTGCCCCGGCTGCCCCCTCCCTGCCCGCGACGCCTGCCCGTCCCGGTGTCTGCGCGCTCGCCCGCCCTGGTCTCCTGCGTGTCATGGGTTCGGGCCCCTGGTGGCTTCTGTTTGCTTCTCCTGGTGATCGGTGCCCTTGGACACTTCCACGCGGCTGTGGGCTGTGCATGTGTCTCCTCCAAACTGTCCGCGGCCTCGCGCCGTGTTCGAACCAGAGGTTTCCCCTCGCGCCCTGTAGTCCTTTTCCTGCGATGGAGAGCGCGTGTTCTGCTCACGTGGTGTGTGGGTGCCTTCCCCCCACTGGGGCCTTTCAGCTCCACGAGGTCCGAGTTTACTCGTCTCTCTCGCCCGTGCCCTTGGGGTCGTGCCCGGGCAGTCGTTGCCCAGACCAGCGTCGTGCAGCTCTGTCCCTGTCTCCTTCCGGGACTGCTAGTGTTGGGTCTTCGTGTGAGCTTTCGGCCCATCCTGACCGGAGCGCCTGGTGTGGCCCGTGGCCGTGTTCCCAGCACCACCCGCCGGAGGGACGGTCCTCTCCCTGTTGTAGGTTCTTGGCCCCTTCGTGGCGGACGAGCTGAGTGTCCGTAGTGGACCTTCTTCTGGGCTCCGGCCCCGGTGCCCGCGTTCCCGCCAGCGCCGTTGGAGCGGCTGTCGTACAGCTCGAACTCGGGACGTGCGGTGCCTCCACGTGCTCTCACAAGGCTCAGGTGACGGCTTGCGGTTTTCTGCGGTTTCCTGTGCATTTCAGAATGGTTTCTCCTGTTTCCGCAGAGAGCGCCGTTGTGATTTCGGTACAGACGGCGTTGAACTGGGGCTCATGTTGGTGAGCCTTTTAGTAAGATTTTCAGTTCCTGTGTTCTCAGCTTCTTGATTTCCTGTTGGGACTTTTTTAAATAATTTTTTTTAAAGCATCTTCTGTCTCTGCTGAACTCGTTTTGTTCCTGCGCCGTTCTCGTGACTTCAGTGACCTCTATCTTCCTTCTCTGTCAGATACGTTTACGCCCAGTCCCTTGGGGTCAGGTATTGGAGGTGGACCTTGGCCGAGTCTGTGCTTGCCCGAGGCCGTTGCTGTCTGTGGATCAGACAAAGCCGGCCTGTCGCTCAGGCTCCGCATACTGTCCTCATGCAGACCCGACCCCGCTGCTCAGCCCGGCTGGAAGTCCTGGGCGCTCTACTGGCTCTGTCCCTCCTGGGGGATTGTGGGCCACCGGGCCGTGTGCCCGCTCCGTGTGGAGCTGGAGTGGGGGGCGGAAGCCACGGGGTCTGCCAGCCCAGCCACTGCCTCTTTTCCCGTGGGCTGGGGCAGCTGGACCCTGCCAGACCCGTCAGAACTCCAGGACCGACTGGACCGAGGCCAGTCCTGCGCGAGCCCCCAGGAAGGTTGGGGTGCGGGACACGTGCACCAGCTCCTCCCTCTTCTGGGGTCTCCTCCTGACCCTGTGCTGCAGGAGGGTCCCTCCCCCGTGTTGAGGGCGGCTCACAGCCCCTCGCACGCAGGAGCCTCTCTCAGATTTCGGATTTGCCATGAAGCGGTTTTGTGCTGAGCCGGAGCGTCTCCCGGCGTCTGTCCCCGCACAGTGCCGTGTGGCGCTGTCTCCAGATGCGGTGTTGTGTTGCGACCCCAGGCGTCGGGCCCTCACGCCCTCGGCTGTGCGGCATCTGTGGCCTGTTTGTTTCTGAAAGCGCATTCTCAGAACCTGTGTGGGTCCTGCGTCCAGTCTTGATCCTGTTTTGAAATCAGAACGCCCAGGCAAGGCTCGAGCGTTCTTTCTCCAGCACAGCTTCTGGCTGTCTTTCTTGGCTCACTGTTCACAGGGCGTTTTGTGTGAAACGTGAAATACTGCTTTTCCTTGAGCAGATGTCTGATGCCGGCACCACGGATGGGTCAGGTCCCTGAGCAGTCCGTAATGCCATGGTGAGCTTCAGGAGAAAACCGAGAAGCGGGAAGACTCCTTGGAGCCTTCAGGTCCCCTGGGGTAGGCGGTACGGGACCGTCGGAGTGAATTCCCGGGTCCGCGGGGGGACCCCTCCCACGCGGCAGACGCCTGCAGGGCACGGGGCTGGTGTCTGGCCTCGCCGGGCTCTGCCCGGTGCCGCAGAAGGACGTGCGAGCGCAGGGACGGGCACCGCGGCGAGTGGGCGGGCAGGGGGGTGCCGGGGCTGGCCCGCAAACCCGGGCACGCGTGCTGGGAGCTGCAGCCGCCACTCCATGGAACCCCTGCAGAGAGCGTCAGAATGTGGGGTTTGGGGATGGTTGAGGCCCTCGGGCTGTGAAGGTTGGGGGAAGGTTGGAAGTCGTAAACGGAGTGGAAGCCAAGCCAGCCAACCTCTGAGCGACCACGGAGGCTACCGGTCCAGCAGCGGGTCGTTGCAGTAAGATGCCGTGACTCGGCAACCTCTAGCGTGTCCTGCCCATGCCCTGTGGCTTTCAGTTCTCTCCCTGTGGGTGTCCTCCCCATGGAGAGGGGCTTCCCGAGGACGGAGAGCAGGGGTTGTGACTTCCCTGTGTTCTCTGGCCATGAGCACAGCACCAGCGCTGTGGTCGGCTGTGATCAGGGGCCGTGCCAGACAGGCTGTGGTCCTTCGGTCCCGTCCCGTCTGCCCCCGTACGGCCCGCTCGCAGGGATGGACTGGACCGTCGTGGTCAGCAGGGACCTGCGCCTTAGACGGGCCTGCGATGTAACACGCATGTTCAAGAAAATTTATGATTAGTTATATGGAATTCTTGTCATTTTTGGAAGGAACGCCTTAAAAGAGAAAGAAAAAATTCCCATGTCTCTTGCTGGTCCCTAGTGCCGACCAGCGTTGAATGGTTCCACAGATATCTCTCCAGACTTGTACGTACTCTGCCTGGGACGCGTGGCCACCAGCCTCTGGTCCTCGGCATCCCCGGGATGAAGGCAGACTCCAGTGGTGGGTGGGCACGGCAGACAGACTTGGTTTTGGATTGTCTGCTGTCTGTACGGCTTGCTGGGTGCTGTTTGTGCAGGTGGACGAAGGGGTCTCTGCGCTCGCTTCCCAACACCCTCATGGGACTGACTCTGCCTAGCCAGCGGACCCCAGCACCAGAACTGCACCCCAAGCTGGGGCAGCTTAGGGCAGGTTTCTAGATGTGCTGTTCCTTGTTGAGGTTTCCCTCCTATTACATGTGAATAAATGGGGCCTACAGTATTGAAATCATTTTAAACTTTTAATGAAGCTGCCAGAGTCGTGCACAGTCGGGCTCCCGGGTTCAGGAATCTCCGGGACCGTCAGGTCTGATTTGCTGAGACAGCAAACACCAGCGGTTCTCCTCCAGCAGGGGTTTGTTCTCCACGATTCCTTCTTGACTGATTCTGGAAGGTTAGAGTCAATGAACGAAAGGCCCAGGACTCGAACCTCGAGGTAACATTCGCCCACAGAGGACGGGCCGTGCTGTGAGTGGGGTCGAGTCGGTGTCTGGGCACATGTGCTAAGGGGCGCTAGCCCCGGGAGCCAGAGCTGCACCCAGCAGGCTCTGTGTGGGCCGTCACCGGTGACTTGTCCCTGTCCCTGCTCAGAGCACGCGGTAACACGGGACCGAGCTGACGATGCCCGAGTTATGCTGAAGAAGGCTGTTTTCAAGCTCTGAGCTTTCGGAACTTAATCACTGTATGCGGGCAAGTTTGTATTTGTAGTATGAACGTTACAATTTAGGAAGGCCACTTTAGCAGTGAGGGGAATAACGGAGAAGAGACCTTTGTTCTGTGAATTTGGGGGGAATGGTGACGTGGGACGGAGTCGGTGCTGCTCCGTGCGAAGGAGGAGTGATGGGAGGTGGCCTCGAGGCCTGCTCTGTCCTGGGTCCCCCAGAGTTTGCCTACGTGAAGCCTCCTCTCCCACGGAGCGATCTGACCTGGGAAACGTCAAACCTGCCTCTCTGTGCTGGAGCAGTGTGTGCCTCTCTGGTCTCCTTGTACAGCCGCACAGAAGACACACACTCTCACTGGTAGGAAGCAAGTGCTGTGCCCACAGCGGGCACAGGAAGGAGGTGCGGGCGACGGACCGAGCTCTGCAGGTGCGGTCTGTGCGGGGCCGACGTGTGCTTTGTTCCCGTGGGAAACCGTGCAGCCAAGTCAGCGGAGCTCGCGCAGGTGAGCAGAGCCCACGCACGCCCTTGGGGCCAGGTGTCCCCACCTGTGTGCGTCCCCGCTACAGCCGGTGCCACCCGTGGGCGCCAGAGGACGGCACAATGCGCTCGTGCCATGCCGGGTGCTGCCCGTCGCCGCCTGTGGACCTGGGATGGGGCCACGTGGCAGGTTCCGTCGCACTGTTTGTCCCGACTGGAGCACGCTGGAGGCTGGGGCACCTGGTTCCTGCTGATGGGGGCTGGCGGCCGTCGCGGCTTCTCCCTCAGACGGGAGCCCCGGAGAGCCGTAGCCTCGCCCCTGATTTTACAACCCGTCAGCAGACACATTGGCTTTTGTCCTGTCACGTGGCCGTCAGGACTGATGAACACAGATCTCCGGGTCTCCGCTTCTCCCCGTCCCTTCCTTGTGGAGGGGCCGCACTTGTTCTGGATGCGTGCCTCGGCCTGACTCCTGCGTGGGTGTTGCTCCCGCAGAGCAGGGTCCGCGGGAAGCGCGTGGCTCTGGTCCCCGTTCAGTGGCACCACACACAGGGCTGGAGCAAACGAAGTACTTGGTGATCGTGGGAAACGCCGCCCGCAGGGTCTGAGCGTGGCGCGCTATGAGCACAGCTGTGTCCGTCGATGCGGACTCCGCGGCGGGCTGCCCGCGGGGCCCGAGAACCGCGTGCCCGGAGAGGGGGCGCACCGTTGGAGCCTCCGCGGGCCTTTCTGTGGGCCCTCCCGCCCTCGCTTCCCGTCCTTCTCGTGCTCACCCGGCCGCAGTGGGCAGGGTGCCTCCGTGGGGTGTCGCGCGGACGAGGCGTCAGCCGACTGGAAAACACGCACAGGTACGTCTGCTCTGACGTAGTGGACCACTCAGAGGTTTTGTGCAGTTAATTTTGGGTAAGTTCACTGTATTTCAGACAACAGGGGAGTTTCTGTTTTTATTAGTTGATTTTTCCCGAGTCATCAGGCCCATGGATTCTTGTTTTCCCGGGTCAGAGCCGCATGGACGCATTTTCGTGCCGTGAGAGGGCAGGAGTCCGTCCTCGTTGTTTAAAAACCACCTCTTTGGGCTTCCTTTATCTGCGTCCCCGTCAGACTTGGCAGATGCACCTTTCCCGAGGCCCTGCTCTGCGGCCGCTCAGAGCTCCTTCTGCAAAAAAGACGCGACCTGCCCACCCTGGGGGCCGCCTGCAGCACGGAGCTCCTGGGGGAGGTTTCGTACTTCGGGTTCAGCAGAGACAAGGCTGGAGAGGCTGCTTTGTGGGAGGTCTGAGGGGTGCTGCAATGTGCTGCGCGGCCGTCCCGGTGCCGACTGTCCCGGTGCCCGGCTGTCCTGCTGCTGGTGAGGTCCCGCCGTGGTATCCGCTGTCTTATGGGCCATCGTCAAGTTCTCTGTTCAGTTTTGGCTACAACTCTTGGAAACTAGTTGAGTGTAAATTTAATTGTTTCAGGGAAAGTCTGCGTCTGCCTGTGTCCATGGGCCCCCGGGGAGAAAGTGCGGAAACTCGGACACATGTGTCTTCCTCCCCGGCTGCCGTGCTGTGGGAGCTCGTTGGTCGCTGTGTGTGGTCAGGGTTACCTGTGGACTCTGCGGGGAGACTGGAGAGAAGATTGGACGCTGCTCAAGGGAGGGACAGCGGAAGGGAGCGGAAGGGCTCCACCGTCCGTGCATCCACGCGGGCGGCTCCGTCCTCCGGGAACCCCCGGGAGAGGAGGGCACGCGCACGCGCGGGGCTGTGGGGGGCCGCAGGGACGGTGTGGAGAGCCGCGCAGGCGGAGGGCTGACCGGCGTGTGCTCTGTCCACAGGCCGGCTGGTCGGACTCGCTGCTCTGGAGGCTGAACCAGTGGCTGATGGTGCACATGTTCCACTGCCGCATGGTGCTGACCTACCACATGTGGTGGGTGTGCCTGCGCCACTGGGACGGGCTGCTCGGCAGCCTCCACCGGCCGCACTTGGCGCTCTTCCTGGCCGGGCTCAGCCTGCTCACGCTCGTCATCAACCCCTACTGGACCCACAAGAAGACGCAGCAGCTGCTGCACCCCGTGGACTGGAACTTCGCGCAGCCCGCACCGAGGAGCGGCCGGCCTGCCGGGGCCAATGGCCAGGTGCCACCCAAGAAGGGGCAGTAGCCGCAGGGCCCAGATGGCAGCGCACTGCGGCTCCTGCCCCCGGGCCCGCCGGCGCCCCCACACGGTCCCCCAGACACACACTCCGAGCCCAGCACAGTTTCCAGGTCCGAGCCACTGTGGCGTGCGTGTGAATTGCCACGCAGCCTCCGCGTGTTCTGGAAGCCACAGTTTGCCTCGGAGGGTGGGGTTTTGCCGTTACGACTCGCTTATCTGCCGTGGTCTGTTCCTGCACGCCTGCCCTGGCGGGGCCCTGAGCAGCACTGAGGAGGGGTGGGGGGTGAAGGCCGGGCCACGGGCTCCCGTCCGTGGCGCTGTGGCCGCCAGTGTGGTCTTTCTGGTCCCACGGCCAGCGTGTCATAGGTCCTGTCCAGTCATGGTGTCCCGCTTAGCTGGAGAGACCTGCCCCGGGCCAGTAGGGTGTCCTGTTGGTATCTCTCGTCAGCGCGCCCTGCGTGAAGCATGCGGCCCACCGTGCGCACACGTGTCAGGCTGAGAGCACGTGGAGACCACGGGCAGGGCCCTCCACCTGGGACCGGATCCAGCCTGACGGCGTGCGTGGGTGACTGCGAGGCCTGCGGGTCAGGGCATCTGTAGGAGGACAGGAAGTGCGTGTTCACGCTCTGTGGCTCACCTGGCAAAACACGGGAGGTGTGCGGTCATCAGGTCTGTCTGGACCGGAGAACCGTCTTAAATAGACTGAGTTGCCGGTGGCTTCTGTGGCTGGTGTTTCTGTGGCTGGCTTCTGGGGGTTTCCAGGCCGGCAGCCATCGCCTTCTGCTGTGCGCTGAGGGCCGGACGGCAAGGCCGGCGGCCCGGCTCCCTGTGGAGGTGTGGGTCCCGAGGCTGTCGCCTTGTCCGTGCCCGGTGGTAGTTACAGCAGCCTGGCACCCGTGCGGGGAGACATGGGCACCCCACTTCTAGAGCTCGCCAGCCTCTCTGCCTTGCCCAGACACCTGTGTCCCCTCGGCAGCGCCTCCTTCCAGGGGGGCGGCCCCCAGTGGGTGTCCGTCAGGCCATGAACAGGCACAGAGTAGGTCTGCGAAGCCACAGTGCAGACGTTAGGAAGGTGGGGCCATTGCAGCTCCTGACGTGTGGGGGACCCACACACGCATCTCGTTCTGGCCATGACTGTGCAATTAAAAATTTATTTTTTATCAAAAGTCCCTTAGACAAGTTTGCAAAAACCACGTGTTTATTGGTCATGGGGATGCCCGACCTGCGCTCACCCGGGACCCACAGCTCACAGGGCCGTGTCCTCAGTGCTGCTGCCTCGAGTCTCGGACCAGGCTTCGGTCAAGATGTGCAATACCTATTTATCTCTTTGTAAGACGTGCCGTGGGGCTCAGCAGCGCCCGGCGCGCCACATCCCCGCAGAGACTGCCGGGAGGGCCCGCGCTCCTGCTGCCCGCGGTCATGCGCGGTCTCGCGGAGCTGGTGTCACTGGTGTTTCCTGACGGGACGGAGGTGTAATAAAGTAACTTAAGTTTATAGACTCGAAAGGATGTCCGTTCTGGTCTCTCGGTACCGTCCGCATCTGCGCAGGCCTCCTGTGTCGGCGGATGCAGACTGATGCTCTGTCTCGGCTCAAAATTTGGGTTACGGTTCGAAGTATTTCGCTTTTTTTCTTAAAAAGATTTTATTTATTTAACAGAGAGCTCACATGAGCAGGGGAGGGCAGAGGGAGAAGAAGTAGGGTCCCCGCCAAGCAGGGAGCCCTATGCGGGGCTTCATCCCAGGACCCCGAGATCATGACCTGAGCCGAAGGCAGATGCATCACCCACTGAGCGCCCCAGGTGCCCCCTTCGTTTCTGTCTGACCTGCATGAGGACTTGGACCTTGCCCGGTTCCCCCTTGACGCCCTGCATCTTCGCAGAGATGTCGTTCTTGCGGAGGGCGAGGCCAGGGAGCACAGGAGCTCGCCCCCCATCCCCCCACGTCCCTGCTCCCTCCAACCCGGGACGCTGTGAGGGACGCAGAAGCGGCCTGTCTGTGTAGAAAGAGGCGTCTGAACCCAGTGGATGGAGGACCGCGTGCCTTCCCTGCGCAGGGACTGGCGGTGCCTTCCGGGGGCTGCGGCCCGTCCTGGGCTCTGCGCTAGCTAGTGCGAGGGGAGAGGCCTCTGCAGCCCGGGCGTGGGCGCCTCGCGCATCCCCCGCGGGTGGGCGCGCACGGCAGCCGGAGGCGCTGGAGTCTCGGGAGTCGGGAGGGCCTGGCAGCGTCAGCTAGACTGTCCTGGCCCGGGTGTCCGAGGGGGAAAGCTGTGCCCCTAGCGAGGACGTGGGCTCTCCAGCCGGGCCTCACGTGGAGGTCACGCGTCCCGGATGAGCGCGCGGCCCTGCACTTTCTCCTGGTCACCAGGCTGCGGTGTTCAAGGTGGGGACACAAACCGGCCCAAGGGGGCGGAGCGCGTTTTCTCTGCCCCTGCTCCCCTGTTCCTGAGCGCCGGGGCCATGCCCGTCTCTCTCCGTAGACCCCCAGCCCCTCCGAGTGCCCCGCACTCTGCTGACGCCCGCAGCTCTGGGCCGTGGGGCTCTGCTGGGCGCCGTGCCGGGGACCCTGCAGGTCTGTTTCCACAGATGGACATCAGGAACCTGACCTGCCGCTGGGAGATGTGGGACAGCCATGCGTCCCAGGGGCTTTCTCCTCTGGTGTCGGAGCTGAGGTGGCCAACAGTCCGCTCAGGACGCAGGACGACCGCCGGAAGGTGCTTGCCCACTGACAGAGCCACAGCCCGGGCTCCCGGACGACCGCGTTGCTGAGGACTGGGTCTGTGTCCGTCCGTCCGCGCCGCCGCACTGCCTGGCGTGGGACAGCAGGTGAGGGACGAGCAGACGCAGAGCCCGGAGCCGGCCGTGGAGAAGGTCCCTTCGGAGAGCTGGTACTCTCCAGCACGTGCGAACAGATCGTTCCAGACGGGGGTGGCCGTGGGGGGTGTTCTTGGTGGGGAACCGGAGTGCCCGGAAGCTGGCCTGCTGGCAGGGCTCGGGACAGTCTTCAGGCCTCTCTGCCCTGTGGGTGCCGACGTCCATGTCGTCGGATGGTGCGATACCACGTAAGGTGTCGTTGTGTGTCTTTGTCCTCCCAGGAACCCGCCTGCCCTTTGTTCCGTCCAGTGAACACGCGTGCAGACAACAGCAAAGTTGGAGAAGCCCGCCTCATTCTGCATTCGTGTCATCGGACGGTGGAGACGTCCCCTGACTGGCCGGTCCCCCGCCACGGCTCCTGGCTGGCGGAGGATCCCTTCCTGACCCTGTAACCGTGCTGTAGCTTCCTGCTCAGGCCGGCCCAGGCTCGGCACCAGCCAGACGTCCTGACAGGTGCGTGGGTCCCCCGACCCCAGGCTTCAGCAGGAGGGACACAGAGCCCCACCCCCAGGCTGAGGTGCAGGGGTGAGTGGGGCTGGCCTTGAGCCTGAGGGCCGCCCCCCATGCCGCGATCAGAGCACCTCCATGCTTGGGGCCCCCGAACCAGGTGTGTGTTGTTTCCCGCCTGCACCCTGCTGCCCCTTCCCAGTGGAGTTCCCGTGAGCTTGCGGGATGGGTGGGAGGTCCCTGTACAGCAGCCGCGTCTGTAGGACCCCGGAGCCCACGCGTGAGCCGGTGCCCGCTGCCGCCAGACTGAGGCCAGAGCCAGGACTCAGGCCTCCTGCCTAAGCAGACGATGCCCAGACAGTGACTCACCCCGTGTGACCGTTTGCTTCGCTCCAGTGGCGGAGCTTACGGGTTTGAAACCGCTCATCCCCTTTGTCAGTGGCTAGAGTGTGAGAACTGTGTTGTCTTCCTGGGTCTCATCCAGACTACGGCGATGGGAGGGATCCGGCAACCTGTTTTCTTCTACTGACCCGAAACGTAGAATGTTCTAGAATCGACTCCAGGGCGTCCAGAGCCTGGTAGTCTCCTTTCAGGACAGCCGGAGTGCCACGTCAGGAGGGTGTGCGTGGGGAGGGGATCCACACCCTCTGGAGCTGCCCGATGCCTCTCCCTTGAGGGGACTGTCCTCACCTCCGTGCCACAAGCCCAGTGAGGGGAGCGGAGGTCTTTTGTCACTTGGCGTACAGCTTGCCTTTAGCATCCGGAAGGGGGTAGTAACGTACTGGGCAGTGGGGGGGGGGGGCGGGGATGGAAGCAGGGGTCCGCAGACTCAGGGTCAGCCAGCACCATGACCTTGGCCTCCCCACCTCCTGGCTGGTGGTCACCTGTTCGGGCAGCTGGCACCGACAAGGGCCCTTGGGTTTCGCATTATTTCGGTGTTTTATGCCTGTAGTCCCAGAGCAGCTGGAGGACCCCAGACATTAACCCAGAGGTAGAACCCCCCGTTTTTAAACGTCCACATCTTCAGTCTCCAAATTCCCTGTCGACATTCGCCTGGGAAAACGTTTCCTGTACCTTGTAACCTTCCCAGTCATGGAGATAGTCACGGAGAACCACCAGAGCGAGAGGCCACACTTCAGCCGTGTCTTTGGTTCGTGTTAAGGTAACTCAGTTCTTGCCCGAGAAATTTCCGAGTCCGTTCGGTCCACCCCGGAGATTTTATTTCCACGCGACACAAACCCAGAGTGCAGGCCCCTGGGGCCACAGAAGCCTTCTGTGTGCAGAGCCAAGGTTTGGCGGTGGGAGGCCCCCTGTGCCAGGACCCCGTTTTATACCTTGTAGTTGCATGTGTCTCAGGTGTGAGACGTGTAGTCCGTTAAAACACGTAAAGTTCAAAGATAGCTTCCTCACCAAAGTGATTTTTTTTAAGGTTTTATTTATTTATGAGACAGATCACAGATGAGCAGAGAGGGTGGCAAGGGCAGGGGGACCAGGCTCCCTGCCCTGAGATCATGACCTGAGCCGAAGGCAGAGGCTTTAACCCACTGAGCCCCCCAGGCGCCCCTCATTTTCTGCATTTTAATGTGGAGCCAGTTACAGGGACGGTGGTCGACCACGGACGTCAGTCAGTGCATTTCCTCCCCAGATGAAGACGCCGGAGAGCAGACGCCCTTCGCCCCTTTCCCGCCTCCTGCTGCCCTGGGGGGCGGGGGGCAGTCGGGGTCCTCGTCACAGAGGGGACAGCACGAGGACCAGGGACGGCGGGGCACACGGCCCTCCCACACAGTCCGGGCCACCTGCATCCGGACGGCTTATCGGGGGAGACAGACCGGGTGAGCCCTCGAGCCACCGTCGTGACGTAGGGTCCGCTAGAGGGACACCGTGTTCAGCCCACTGTGTGTTCGTGGTCTTCGGTCTGGGGCGCAAGGGAACGGGTGGTGTATTTAGCCCTTGGGGGAGGACGTTTCCGATGTGGGACTAGAACTTTTTCAAAATTATGTCTCTTGATGGGAGGGGACGCTGCGGGGACCCTGGACTCCACACTCTCGGCGCTGATGTCAGACTGAGAGAACAGCCGGGAAAGGAGCCTCTCTCATCCCTGCTTCCCCGAGTCGCCTCCACATCGCTTTCCCTCTGAGCTGATAGGTGACCCCGGGGAGGGATGACAGGCACCCATGCTCAGAGCGTCCCTCAGCGGGGATGAGTCGTGTGTAGTCTGTCACAGTGGGCCGTGTGTGGAGGGATGGGGAGCGCGTAAGCCCGTGTCTGCACAGCACGGGCCGCCGACCCTCGCGGAACCTGCTCTCCGGAGCCCACTTATGCCGCCGGCCAGCCGGCCCGCCTCACATGCCACGTCTCCTTCTGCGTCCGTTGTCAGGACGAGCCTCCCTCCCCATTCACGTTAGTTATTAGTGCGAGGTCCTAGAGTCTTTGTGCTCCGACCATGGTTACAAGAGGCAGAACCACTGAACATAGTGGTACATTCGAGGCTCAGGGTGCCCCAGATTGTCGGGGACCGCCTCCGGCCGGGAACGTCCCCGCCCTTACACTGCCAGCAGAATACGCTGCAAGTAAACAACGGACGTTCTGGTGAAGCCCGCCTAAAGGAGGACATAGTCGTTGGCTGTTTCAGGTTTAATCAGCATAGTAACAGGACTCTCATTGGCTCTCCCCATTGCTTGGCCCCTTATTGGTCACCCTGACACATATAAGCTAAGAAAGTTGACGCAATAAATGGATGAAGCATTAACACCATACCAGGCTGATGGTCGTTCTTGCGGGCCGAGGGCGACAAATGGTGCCAAAACCCGGGAGTCGTTAACAAGTAGTAGACCTTGCAAGGAGAAAAACCACAGGTAAGCGGGGAAGGGACCACGATCAAAGTGGTGGGAATCTTGTACAAGACCGCAGCAAGAAGCGGCGTGGTCATAGAGCCGGGATTTTCTTATCGCTTGTGAAATTAACCTAAGCGGCCAGATGGGTTCTGAATTATCAAAATCTAGATTGGAGGGTTCTTTTAAAGGACCTTCTCAAAGCCAATGGTGCACCTCTGAAATCAGAAGCCGCCAGAGCATTTCTAACTACAGTGGAAACCGCTGCACCTTGGTTTTTGGACGAGGGTTTGTTAAATATTCCGCAATGGGACCATTTAGGAGAGGATCTTAAGAAAAGAGATAAAAGCAAACCATTGTCGCCCAGAACATTAGCTATATGGACTCTGGTCAGAGGATGCCTTGGGGGACATAAGCCGAGATGTGAGTCAGCTATTCAGGAGGGAGCTGAGGCCCTTGAGGAAGTTAAGAGAGGAACGGTCATCTCATGCTTCAGAAAGAAACAGTTCTAGCCCAGAGGAAGAGGAAATGTCAGGGGAAAGGTGGGGCGGAAACCTGAGCCCTTACAGTCTTTGCCCACAGCAACCCCTAGTGCCCCACCCCCGCATAACACTTGTAGGAATAGGGATAGATGTGGTCATGCACCTACTACTGAGAGTTGGACAACTAAATGGAAAGAAGCTGGTCTCACCTCAGCTTTCCCAGTTTTAGAGGACCAACCAAAATCCCCAACGATACCACCAGCCGCTTGACTTGAAGTTAGTCAAGCAATTGAAGGAAGCAGTTACGCAGTATGGCCCTCAAGCGGCTTTTACGATCTCCTTCGTGGAGTCTATAGCAGGAATGAACTTAATTCCAGAAGACTGGGGGGATCTAGCAAGGGCCGCACTTTCCGGGGGACAATGGAAGACAGCATGGCAAGAACACTCTCAAGATGTTGCTCGGCGCAACGCTGCAGCCGGTAACCCGCAGTGGAATTTAGACATGCTTATGGGCATGGGACCCTATGTGGGCAGGAGTGAGCAATTACAGTATAACCCTGCAGTATACTTACAAATTGCAGCCTCTGCAACCAAAGCGTGGAAAACACTTCAGGGTAGTGGGGACTTACAAGGTCAGTTATCTAAGGTAATACGAGGATCAAATGAAGCATATGCTGATTTTGTCGCAAGGTTGATGCAAACAGCTGGAAGGATCTTTGGTGATGCAGACACTGCTATGCCTCTAATTAAACAACTGGCTTATGAACAGGCCAATAAATGGTGCAAAGAGGCTATCAGACCATGGAAAGCTAAGGATTTAAGTACATAAATCAAAGTATGCAGAGACATTAATGACAGTTATTCAAGGGCAGGTGCTAGCGTCGGCCATTACCCAAGGTTTTCAAAGCATTCAAGGACCCCAACATAGAAATAATAAGGGAGGCACAGAGGGTTGTTATAAATGTGGAGCCCAAGGGCATTTCAAGCAGGAGTGCCCTGGGAACAAGGGCCCAAACCAAGTAACAAAACGACCTGGCTTGTGCCCTAGGTGTGGCAAAGGTGCTCACTGGGCCAACGAGTGTCCATCAGTGAGAGATATACAAGGCAATCCTCTACCACCCAAAGACCCAAAAAACGGGAAGCGGGGCCCTTCACCCCAGGGCCCTCAAATGTATGGGGTGCTCCAACAAGTGGCCCGCTCGCATTATCCGCCGACGAGCCCAGGCGGGCCACAAGAGGGAGCGCCGGATGGGACATCCGCGCCACCACCAGACTCGTATTAACTTCTGAGATGGCTGCCCAGATCCTAGAATCGGATTTCAAAGGCCCATTGCCTCAAGACACTGTGGGCCTCTTGTTAGGGCGAAACTCCACAGCATTAACAGGATTAGCTGTTCATCCGGGGGTTATAGATGCTGATTACACAGGAGTAGTTAAAATATTAGTGTCCTCCCTGCGTGGCATTACAGCCATCAGCCCAGGCGATAAGATAGCACAGATCCTAGTATTGCCGAGCTGTCACAGACTCTTTAAAAGCTCAGGAAGATCACGAGAAGAGAGAGGGTTTGGATCAACTGGAGCACCGCTAGCTTGCCTTACACTTGGGATGAACGATAGACCCCTCTACTCTTTATGGATCAAAAATAAAAAATTCATGGGCCTATTGGATACTGGAGCCGATCGCAGCATCATTAATGAGGTTGATTGGCTGAAAGAATGGCCCCCTACAAAGGGCCCATCAAACCCTTAGAGGTCTAGGAATTGCCCAAAGCCCCACGTGCAGTGCTGCAACGCTGCCGTGGAAGGATGACGAAGGTCCTAGTGGGCTCGTGCAACCTTATGTCCTCAAAATTCCCATGTCCTTATGGGGAAGAGATATACTCACTCAAATGGACCTAAAACTAACCACTGAAACCTTTTATAGCAGAGAAGCCCGTAATATCATGTCAAGGGCCAGCTATTCAGGCGTCGGGGGCCTAGGGAAACAGCAACAAGGAACCCCTTATCCTACTCCCCTTAGCAGTTATTCATCCTCTGGAACTGGTGGACCAGGACTGGATTTTTCATAGGGGCCGCTGAACCTCTAAAGAGTCAGTGGAATAATAATAAACCTGTGTGGGTTTCTCAGTGGCCCCTGCCTAAAGAAAAATAGGAAGCTGCCCACACATTGGTACGCAAACAACTTGCTGCCGGCCATATAAAACCCTCCACCTCATCATGGAACACACCCATCTTCGTCATTAAGAAAAAGTCAGGGAAATGGCACTTACTACATGACTTGAGGGCAATTAATGCCCAAATGATCACCATGGGGGCAGTACAATTAGGGTTACCTCTCGTGTCTGCCCTCTCTACAGAACGGCCTTCGATTGTTATTGATATCAAGGATTGCTTTTTCTCTATCCCACTGCACCCAGACGACACCCCTCGTTTTGCCTTTACAATACCTACCATTAACCATTCTAGCCCGGAACAATGATATGAGTGGACAGTCCTCCCCCAAGGCATGGCCAATAGCCCCACAATGTGTCAACTTTACGTTGATCAAGCCCTTCAAAAGGTCAGAAAACTACACCCCTTAGTCATAATATATCATTGCATGGATGACCTATTGTTGTGCCATAAACAGGAAGAACAGATCGAAAGGGCTCTCGTGTTTCTTGTCAAACATTTCAAGCAGTTTGAGTTACACATAGCACCAGAAAAAATCCAAAAAACATCTATCAAGGACTATCTGGGCACTAGACTTGATGATATTAAAGTTAAACCTTTAAAGGTAACCCTACAAACAGATAATTTAAAAACATTAAATGACTTCCAAAAGCTACTAGGAGACCTTAATTGGATTAGGCCCTATTTAAAGCTTACAAACCAAGAATTACATCCTTTACTTGAAACGCTCAAAGGAAATCACTGATCTCAATTCACCCCGTCATACGTCCAGACAAGCCCAAGCAGCTATCGAGTTAATTCAAAAAGACTGGAAGCTGCTCAGGTTGACAGAATTGATTATTCAAAAACGCTATATTATTGTATTCTCGCTGTGGAACGAGCCCCCATTGCGGTCTTCTGGCAGGAAGGACCCATATCATGGGTCAACCTAGCCTACTCCCCAGGAAAAATTCTGCCATGGTATCCAAACGCCATTGCAAAAATTATACTGAAGGGTGTAAAACTCAGTGTCACAGCATTTGGCAGACAACCTGACATCATCGTCACTCCCTATACACAAGACCAATTAACGTGCTCAGCAGCATGTGATGACGACTGGGCTAGAACCATGACCATTGTCACAGCAAAGTTCGACAATCATTATCCTACAAGCCCCTGGCTTCAATCTAGCTTAACCCATCCACTCATTTACCCTAGGGCAACTCGCCACAAACCACTCGATGGTGCTAAATTGGTTTTCACTGATGGATCCAAACATGGGGTGGGTGCTATAGTCACAAAGGAAAAAGATTGGACCTTCCTGTTTCAGAGCTCTTACCCCCAGGTCACAGAGCTACTTACCGTTACAAAAGCCTTTCAACTATCTCATCATGAACCCTTCAACCTCTTGTCAGATAGCAAATATGTTGTTCAAGCCGTTTCCATTCTTGAAAATGTAGGTCATATTAGTACCAAATCCTCTATTACCAAAGCCTTAAAAAACCTCCAAACAATAATATGGGACAGAAAAGCCCCCTTTTTTATAGGTCATGTCAGAGCACGTACGACTCCACCTGGTCCCCTAGCAGAAGGTAACCGCACAGCGGATCTACTAACAAAAGAACAGTTTATCTTTACAATAGAAGATACATTACAACAAGCAAAACACTTTCACAAACTGTTTCATGTAAATGCACTCACACTCAGATTAAAATTTAATATAACAAAAGCTCAAGCCCGAGACAGAGTTGAATCCTGTAAAAACTGTGACGCTGCTTCCGTCACCTTCCCTAGGAGTAAATCCACGTGGTTTACTGCCCAACCATATATGGCAAATGGATGTAACTCACATCCCTGAATTCGGCAAACTCAAATATGTACATGTCTCGGTAGATACCTGCTCGGGAGTCATTTTTGCCTCTAGCCATACAGGAGAAAAAACCAAAGACGTTATTTCCCACTGCCTTCAAGCCTTCGCCACTTGGGGTAAACCCCGACAAATAAAAACGGACAATGGCCCTGCATATGCTTCACAGTCATTCCGCAGTTTCCTTGCCCAACTAGATATTACCTTAAATCACGGTATTCCCTACAACCCTCAAGGACAAGCTATAGTAGAATGCACCCACTTGACCCTCAAACAAGCTTTTTTTTTTTTCTTTTTTTTTTTTTTTTCAAACAAGCTCTTTTAAAACAAAAAGGGGGAATAGGGGACACGTTTCGGTCCCCTAAAGACAAACTAAACACGATTCTATTTATTTTAAATTTTTTAACACTTGATAAAAATGGACATGCAGCAGCTGAGAGACATTCAGCACGTACCAACTCCTCCCCCAAGCCTTTAATGCTTTGGAAGGGTATTCTTACAGGACAGTGGAAGGGTCCAGACCCTGTACTAATCTGGAGCAGAGGTTCTGTTTGTGTTTTTCCACAGGACAAGGAAGTACCTATTTGGATTCCTGAGCGGTTAACCCGACAAGCCCCAGACCCTGAAGACGGCGCTAAAGACGATGCCACTGATACTACTGATATGGGGAGCATTAACACTCCACCTCCCGCCGACAGCGACCCGTGAATTGTGGGCAATCCTTAAAGCCTGGCCCTACCCTTTGTCAGTTTCTAACTCCTCATTAATATTCCCTCCATTTTTCACAACTAATCAAACATTAGGACTGCCTGCTGTACACAATTCGCCCGACATCGCGTCTTTACAGAATCATACCTTCTATCCGCCAGGGACTTTATGCTTTACTATTACCTTACACATGAACCAAACATCACCCCCATGTATCCAATTGAGTAATCAAACACTCGGACATTTTCAGCCATATAATCACACTGCCGTTAAAGGTAATGTTACCGTCTTACAGGGTCTTACCCCCAGCCCTTTGTGTTACCCCTGTAAAATTCTCTCAATTTAATAAGGCCAGGAATTCCTCCCAACAGCTCTCCCAGTATTTGCAGGATGCTTGGTCTGACGATCTTCAAAATTTCACACGAATCCTTCTGGCTGAGATGACAAGTCAACCAGCTTCCCTCCCAGAGCTATTTCAGACATTCAGCAGTATGTTCCAGTTCACCAAACAATGGGCTGGCACAATTGGTCTTCTTGTCCTCCTTCTTACTGGCATTCTGCTTCAGAAAAGTTTGCCAATGGAGAACACAGCAGCGAGAGCAGAGCCGAGCTATAGTACAAGCCCTTATGTCAGCAGAGGCTGGGACATCTCCCCAGATATGGCTGAGCATGCTAGATCGGTAGCCAAAGATGGGGAAGATCAGTAGAGAAACAAACCAACCTAAGACAGGACAGAGATCATGGATATCTTGTGTCTGATGACGGGTAAGGATGTTTTCTGCTACTGACGACCTAAGACAGGCACAATCTCTGCCATAAAACAAAAAAGGGGGAGAAGTCGGGGACCGCCTCCGGCCAGATGTGCTGGTTGTGCGCAGACCGTCCCGACGTCGGACCCTCCTGCCTGCAGCCGACCCTGCCCCCTCTCGGCATCGGCAGTGACACGCGCTCCAACGTTCCGTGTGTAGAACCAGGCTCGGGATCGCTTCATCTATGGGGCTGCCGAGCACCCCTGCCGCAGGGGGGCAGCTTGCGTTCTGTGCCTCAGCCTGAGGGCGTGTCCCCGAGAGCGGCCGGATCCAGTCCCCTCCCCACGCCACGATCGGGTCCTTCTCTGGAGACCAGGTGGCCACTGGCCGTTGCTGCTGTGAACATTGGGGTGCACGTGCCCCGTCGGATCACTACGTTTGTACCTTTAGGGTGAATACCCAGTAGTGCGATGCTGGGTCGTAGGGCGGCTCTACGTTCAACTTTCTGAGGAACGTCCGTGCTGCTTTCCAGAGTGGCCGCCGCAGCTCGCATCCCCACCAGCAGTGCAGGAGGCTCCCCCTTCTCCGCATCCTCGCCAGCCCTGTCGGTTCGTGTATGGCCGAGCTGTGGAGAGAGCCAGGATGCCCTTCCACAGACACGGACAGAGAAGATGTGGTCCGTGTACGCAGTCGGGGGGCTCCGCCGTCAGGATGAACGCCTGCATTTGCATCGACACGGACGAGCCTGGCGAAGTAAGTCAAGCAGGGACAGTCCGTGCTCACACGGTGTCACTCACTTGTGGGCATAAGGAGCAGCGCGGAGGACCACAGGGGAAGGGGGGGTCGGAGGGGGGCTGAACTGTGAGGCTGCGGAGTCTGGGAAACAAACAGGCTTCAGGGGGAGGCGTGGGGGGCTGGGTGAGCTGGTGGTCGTAGGAAGGGCTGCGCGGAGCACTGGGTGTTCTACGCAAACACTGCATCACGGGACACAAATGACATCAGAAACTGATGACGGGCTGTTGGGGACTAACATGACATCAAAAAGGACCAGACGGTCGGCTTTGTTTGCTCTCAGTCTGTGAGTCTGCTCGAGTCCTTGGGTTTGATTCTGCTGCTCGGATCAGTAGAACACGGTCACGGTTCCTGTTCAAACCCTGTGCTGAGCGGTGTCCTCCCTCCTTCCCTCCCTCCGCCCTGCGCCCTCCCCTCCCCACTGCGCCCTGCGCCCTCCCCTCCTCATCGGGAACTGATCCCATTTGCGTGCACAGCTGTCTTGAGCCATAGCTCACGTCCCATTCAACGCACTCATTTCAAGTGTGAGTTTCAGGGTGTCGTGTTCACAGGACCGTGCGGCCATCACCATGTCTGCATCCGAGCGCCGTCCTCGCCCAGAGCAATGCCACACCGTCAGGAGCTGCTGCCTGTGGCCCCTGGTGGGCCCCCAGCCACAGCAACCAAGAATCTACTTTCTGTCCGCAGGTGGGCCAGTTCTGGACACGGCCGGTGGTGTTCTGTGAGCGGCGTCCTTCACAGGGCGCGAGGCTTCTGGACTCGTCCGTGTGGCCACGCGGCGTCCCTGTTATGGCCAAGAAGCTTGTCTGCCCTTCGGGGGTGGCCCACCTTCCAGCCATAGTGGCCGACACCGCCGCGATCGTTCCTGCGCACATTCTCGCGTGGACACGTGGTCTCCTTTCTCTCAGGTGTGAGCGGGGGACGGACCTGCTGGGACACTGTGTCTCTCTGTGCGGAAGTCCAGGACAGCTCCTGGGAGCGGGCACACCAGCTGTGCCCCCCTCAGCAGCTGTGAGGCTCCAGGCTGCCCCTGGCCCTGGGCCTCGTCAGCCTGTCTCCCTAGAGCCATTCTGGTGGGCGCCCAGTGATCTCGTGATGCCCATGACTTTCCTTTCCCTGGCGGTTAATCATCCTTTCATTGGCTCATTGACATTTGTATATCTGCCCTGGAGAAGTGCCTACTTAGGGTCTTTTTTATTTTTTGTTTTTTTAAGTGGGCTCTATGCCGGGGCAGAGCCCAACTTGGGGCTTGGACTCAAGCCCCTGAGATCGCGACCCGAGCTATCAAGAGTCGGACAGTTCCCTGACCGAGCCAGCCAGGCGCCCTTCTTTGTTCTTCTCTGACCATATTCTTGCATTCTTAGTCCTTCTGTCGCGGGCTCTAGGCAGTCTTTACATGCTCTGCGTACGTGCCCTTCCCAGACAGAAGATTCGTAAATATTTCCTCCTGTCTTTGGGTTATGATGGTGCCCTTTGAAGCACAAAAGCCTTTATTTTTCTCTTCATGTACTCTCGGTGTTTAGGAAGGCTTTGCCAAACCCAAGGTCACAATTTACATCTATTTATTTCCTTCCGGGAGGTTTATAGTGTCAGCTCTTACGCTGAAGTGTTTGGTCCATTTTGAGTTAACTCGTGTGTGAGGAGTGAGGAAGGGCCCGCCTTCCTCCTGCAGACGCGTGTTCCCCGCTTTGTTGGAAAGATGATTTTCCTTGTTGAACGATTTTGGCACCTTTGTCAAAAGTGAACAGACTTCAGTTGCAGGGTTCGTCTGGATTCTCGGTTCTGTTGTTTATCCGTACATCTGTCCCACTGTCGTACTGTAGCTTTTTCCAGCGCTGTACACCTGGGCCAGCGTTTCCACCTAGGAACAGACAGCGTCTCTACGTGTTCGTCAGAAGCTGGCAGGTGCCTTCCTTTGCTTGCTGCCCGTCCTTCCCTGCCCCACAGACCCCCGCTCCTTTCCCGGATCTGTCCCCTCCGTTCGGGGGCGGCGGATACCCGTCGGCCCACCCACAATCACGTAGTTTCTCGGCTGCTCGCACCGGGCCTTCCACTGCTGCCGTCTGTCGCAATGACAGACGACGTGTCCGTGAGTAACGTGCCTGGTCGTAGTCCAGGAGGCCTTCGGAGATCCGCTGGGTGGGAGGTGGCTGCACGTGCCTGTGCAGAGTGGGCGGCCCAGATCCCCATCCCCAAGCCGAGCCGCGTGCGACCGTCCCCACGGCTTCCCGGCAGCTTTCCGACCGGTGAACGGGGTCTCAGACACGACCTCACCAGCACCTCTCACGTGTGAATGAGGCTGAACGTCCCCGTGTGCAATGCCTGTTTCTATACATACGGTCTAAGTCGTCTGTTCGGGTCTTTTGCCTGTTTGTTTTCCACAGGATCATTAACTGGTTTGCGGCTTTCAAGTCCGTGGTACATCAGGGATCTGATCTAGCCTTTGCCTCCACGACGCAGTCCCTTCACTCGGTCTGTCATTCGTCTTTCCGTGGAGAGAGGGTGTCCTGCTGCGCCGTGCGCATGTTTCTGAGTTGCAAGGCTCAGGCTCCCGTCGCGTCCGGACCCGTGGTGGGACGAGCGTCCTGTCCACCAGGCCCTGGAAGAACCGGCCTCCTCGTTTCCCGCCGCAGTCTCGGGCCGCGGAGAGTTCGCTCCCGCACAGAGTGTGGAGAACGGATCTGATCTCGCCTCTCCACACAGTGCGCCGGCCGGCCCGGCACCGTGTGCTACAGTGCCCACCTTGTGTACCGACTGGAGAGGACGTCTGTCCGTCCACACTGGGCTGCTTCTGCGCTCTGTGCGCCGTCCGGCTGGTGAGCTGAGCAACGTGCTTTGGCTGGAGTGTGTCGTGTGTTCACTGGTCCTTTACGGAGACCCCGTGAATGTCGCACGGCAGCTTGGAGCCCTGACATCTGGTGACTCCGAAGCCACACCCAGCGACCGTGGGAGCCTGCCCGTGTACTCACGTCTACCGTCTGGTTACTTATGGCTGCGTAGCTGACCGCCTGAGCCGCGGCACCTTAAAACCGTGTTTGTGAGCCCAGACTCACCGGACTCGGCTTCACGCCAGGAGTGGCCGGCCCGGAGAGCCCTTGCTCCCTGAGAGGCCGGTTGGAGGACAGTGACCTTGTCTGCGTGTCTGTGCGCCCGGGAGCTTCTCTGTGTCTCCTCACACAGCTGTCAAACCCATCTGGGCACGTCTGCTTGCAAGCTGCTGACGCTCTTTCCTTCCTGTCGTCCGTGTCCTCTCCCCTCTCCTCTGCCCCGCCGCGGGGTCACTGTGTCCGCACGTGACGGTGACTGCTGTTCGCAGGTTAGCTTCTGTCTGAACTGGCTGATTTGTTCTCAGTTCATTTCAAAGAGATCATCTGGATTTCCCCAGCGTAATACTCTCCTGTCAGCTGCACACAGAGGTACTTTCACTTTCTTTCTAACATTCAGGCCTGTGGTTGTGTTTCCTTGTGTAGTGACGCTGACCGACACGCAGCAGGAGCAGAGACCACGGGGAAGCCATGGGCATCCCTCAGGAGGGCCCCTTCCGGACATGCCGGCCTCGGTCGGGGCAGACCCCACACTGGAGAGCGTTCATGCCCTTCGGTCCCCTGAAACACTTGTCATTACAACGGTGCTGGATTTTATTAGGTTCTCTTCTTTTTCTCTGACGCGTCTGTGGAGGTAATTGTATAGTTTTTCATTTTAGACACATCATAGGATATTGAGAGATTTCCCAGGATCGAACCACCCTTGTTTTCTTGTAAAAATCTCACGTGTTGTTGGCCATGATTCTCTGACTGCTGGGATCTCTTTGCCAGTATTTTGAAATTTACATTAATGTTCATAAGCGATACTGGTCTAAAATTCTCTTCTACATATGGATGTTTGTCTGTATCAGTTTTTTGTTGTGTGTGTGTGTGTTTAAAGATTTTATTTATTTATTTGACAGTGCAAGAGAGCACAGCACGGGGAGAGGCAGACAGAGAGGGCCAAGCAGGCTCCTTGCCAAGCAAGGAGCCTGATGTGGGACTCGATCCCAGGACCCAGAGATCACGACCTCAGTTGAAGGCAGACGCTTCACCAACGGAGCCCCCGGCCCCCCATCTGTGTCAGTTCTAGGTATGTTGTACGTGCTTACGTCCTTGCTAAAAGCAAACTGAACTCTGCTCTCTACAGCCTGTGCAAATGTGGTAGGTCTTTCATGAAACCATCGTGTGGTGGGGAGCTCCCTGATGAATTTCCTACTTTCTTCTCTGGAAATTGGTCTCTTAAGCTTTTGGTCTCTGTTGGGGTTGATCTTGGTTGTTTTTTTTTTGTTTTCCCAGAAAAATTTTTTTTTCCTAGAAAAATTTTTTTTCCTAGAAAATTACTCATTTCATCTAAGCTACCGGTTTTTTTAGATTTTGTGTGTGTGTGTGTATGTAGAGGGCTCCCATGTTTCTGAAGCGATTCAGTCAGATTTCTGATTTTCCAAGAGGGCTTCGGGGTCCGCCCAGCTGAGCACAGATCTGTGAGCCAATAGTGGTCCTTCTCGTCTTTCTTGGTGCCAGTGCAGCAAGGTGTTCTGATGCATCTTGCGTGAAATGCAGGACCTGGGAAACCAAACCCAGCCTGTGACGTGTTAGCTGTCTCAACACGGTCACCTTGTGGGTGGGTGTTCTGACCATCCTGGGGATGATCCCACCTCTGTCGCCTTCGGCATCCCGGCCACATGGTGCCCGGCCCAGGCCTCGCGCCTCTGCTTCAGCAGGAGACTGAAACAAGAGTGTCCGTGTGACCCCCAGCCCCGTGGGCTGGTTGTTCACTACAGGCTGCGCAGGCTGCCTCGTAGGGGCTCTGGGGACAGAGTTAACGCATGCGCTTTACAAAGTCCTCATTCTCCGTTAAAAGTTCACACTGAAGCCAGCGGCCTCCTCCTGGGCCCCTTCCTGAGGGAGAACAGCTAGAGGTTTGTCTCTGTTCGCAGACGTCCGGTGAGGGATAGAGCCCGTCACACTCTCAGGCCGTGGGTGCCACGTCCCTGGTGGCCCCCGTCAGAGTCCCCGTCACTGCCGCTCCCCGGTCTCCCAGGGAGTTGCTTCTGTCCCCAGTGAGACAGCCTCCGAGACAGGCAGCCTCTGAGACAGGACATGGGGGCAGGAGCCCTTGTGGCCAACACAGGAGGTGGGGCGGGGTGGGGGCAGCGAGAGGCAGAAGGAGAACAGCTGCGAGGGTGTCCGCAGTCCGCGGCCGGCACGGCAGGCGGAGGACCCCGCCAGAAGCACAGACTGCGGGGAGCACGGGCTTCCCACCATGTTGCTGCGGTGGAGGCCAGCTCCACACCTGCTGGAGGCGGTGGTCGGGTCCCGGCCCGCCCCGTCCTGCTCTGGGTGTGGGTGATTTCTCCAGACTGAGGGATGCAGACAGTGGGCCCGGGGACTGGCCAGGGCACTGGGCGGTGCTGCTCGTGCGGTGCTCAGGACGCCTGCCATGGCAGCTGCGAGCCTCATAGAACAGGTGCTCGCAAAGACAGGTGTTGGTCAGATCGTGTCCGTGGTGGTGGGTGCAGATACTGGGTGTTTTTTTCCCTCGGGACCGGTTTCGCGATGCATCCGAGTAGCCGTGAGGACGTTCCACTGGTCCTGAGCCCCGCCTGGCATCCAGCGTGCGATCCCCACGGGGGCCCCCAGGCCCCTCCGCCTGTTCCGGACCCCAGAGCGGGGATGGCGTCCAGGGGTCTGCAGGGGCGGGAAGCCTGGGTCGGTGGTAGCAAAGTCTGGATTTGGCTGCTTTCTGCCTGACGGCTCACAAGAACAGTTGGCGCGGTCGAGATATCAAACTCTTGCCCAGCGCGCGGGAGGCCGGGGACCCGTGTCACGTGCTGCCGCTGCTTCTCGGACTCCTAACGACCGAGCGAGTCTGCTGGGCCGGTAGCTCGGGAACAGTGTCGGGGTCCTGTTGCTGCCGTTCCTCCGCGTGTCGAGCATCACAGGCCTGCTCTCGGTGGCCCCGAAGCTCTGCTGTCCGGGGCGGGTCTCAAGGGGCCAATACCTGGTGTTGGCAGAGCCGGGGTCATCCGTGGTGGCCATGGGGGAGGACCCTTGAGTTGCTGGCGAAGTCAGCTGCTTGCCATGGTGGGACAGAGACCCCCTTGCTGCCGACCATCGGGCTGGCTCATCCCCTGCCCGCAGGGCGCGCTGCATGGCCCTTTTTCCGCTCAGTCCTCCCCCGGTCCTGGGCCCTCTTCCCAGAATCCGCAGGGGCAGGCCTCCCACCTCCAAGGGTGTGTGTGCACCTTGGATCCACCTGGTGCTCGGGGCCAGGTCGCTGGATACCTCGGCAGGGCCCCTTCCCCATGATGGGGACACCTGCACAAGCCCCAGGGGTTAGGATGGGGACATTTTGGGGGTCCATTGTTTGTGCCCATCATAATGTTATTTGCCTGATTTTCAGCTAGAATTCCTGTCCCTTTTTTGAACGTTGATTTGCTGAAGTTTCTTGTCTCTCCTAGGTACCGAGTTTTTTTCATTGCAGATCTCCTCGTTCGGTCTTTTCCTTGCTCGTTCATGTCACGGTTTACCTCATTTAGCATAAACGTTCACACGGTGTAATCAACTTAACTGATCTCGTGGGTTATGCTGCTGGCGACTGGGTGGGGGGGTGGTTCCCCATCCTGTGTCCCAGAGAAGCCACCCTGTGTCATCGGCTGGTAGTCCTGTAGTTTTCTCTTCCCCGGGCCCCTGGAACTCACCCTTGTTTGTGGTACGAGTGGGTCTTCTGGTATTTCAGGGTCGCAAACCACCCCAAAACTTGGTGGGGTAAGCGGCGCTTTTTCCTGTGTGCGTGGCTTCTTGGATCAGGGATGCAGACGGGGCCTGTTTCCGCTCTGCAGTGGTGGGAGCTAGAATTCTCCAGAAGCTTCTCCACGTGTACCCCGGGGTTGGACACTGGCCAGCTCAGAGTCTGTCCCCACGGAGAGGAGAACTCCCCCTGCCCTCCCTGAGCAGCCGGTTAGTAACCTCCCCGGGAACACGGACAGCGTTCACTTGTGCTTGTGTGTCCAGACGTGTCCACGGGGCCCCGTCGGTCGGTCTGGTCTGCGTCTCTGGTGTCCACGGACCATCCCTCTGCAGAGTTCCGGCCTGTCCCGCCGACCCTCCGTCCTTGCTATTCTCGTGAGTTTGCTCTGCACCTTGGCCAGCCCATACCGCAGCGCAGAGCCCGGGCACCCAAGGTCGTTATCGGGTCCCACTTCCTTTCTGATGCCCAGTCTGTGTAGAGAAAGGCCGCGGCCCTCCCACGGGCCGTCACTGAGCTTGAACACCGCAGGTCCTGCCCTCGAGTGCCCTGTGCACGCCTCATGGTGAGTCTCATAGACTTGTCCCTGTCGGCCCTGCTTCCTGTGTCCCCAGAGACCAGTGCAGCAAGCGCTGCACATTCCAGCTCAGACCGGCTTTGCCTGTTCTAGAACGTCCCGCAGCCGCACTGCAGGCTCTGTCCCTGGGACCTGGCTCCTCCAGCCCGTGTGTGGGCTCTGTGCACAGACTGGGTCTCAGGAGCGCACAGCGCTGGGTCTCTGCACCCCGCTGTGGCGTGTGCCTCGCTCGGCCTGCATGCTGGCTGCCGCTCGCAGGTGCTGGGTCACGGAAAGTTTCCGGCTCTCAGGCACGCGGCCGCCACGGTTTTCCCAGGTAAACGCTGCAGGAGGACTCGTAGGGATTGGTGGGAGCTTAACTTACGGTAAAAACCCATCCTTGCGCAGGGCAGTCACCACGGAGGCAATGTTGGTGGCGGCGTGGCCAGTCCTCTGTGTTCTTGTGGTCCCCGGCTTCTGGGTGACCACCGAGACGTGGCCACGTCACTGTCCAGTCTCCCTCGGATCGGCCTCCTGTTCCTTTGCAGCCACCGACCCAGCCTCAGGCTGGGCTGGGGCCTCTGCCACCTCCGAGCTCGGGCAACTTCCCATCGGGCGCCTTCCCGGGTGTGTCCCTGGCGCAGTGAACACAGGGTCGTGCTCTGTTCCAGCCTAAGGAGCATGTGGGCCCCGGCAGCCCTGGGTGCGTCTGACTTTACAGAGACTGTTGGTGTGGGTGGGCATGGGTGGGTCTGTCTTCCCCGTCTGCCTGTCTGTCCTCCTCCATTGCCCCTGCCTTCCTCCGAGTCTGTCCCTGTTCTTACTCCATTTTCCAGCCCCTCTTTGAACCAGACGCCTTCCCCTGCGTTCCTGGGCCGCACGCCCTCCCCCTGCACAATCACGGTGCATTTCCCCTCGGGAAAGAGCCACGTCGCTCCCACTTCACTGCCCTGCGCAGTGGCTTCTATGTCTCATTCTTGTTGCAGTTGTAGCATTTGTGTTTTCAAAAAAAAAATGCCTTTCATCTGCATTTTCTCATCAATTTGTAACTTTAAAATACATTATTCTTGTTTTGGCAAATCTAACATCTGTAGTTGTCAGGGGTGTTGTATATTTTATTTGAATTTTCTCATCTGGTTGTTGTTTTGTTTTTTTAAGATTTTTATTTGAGGACGCCTGGGTGGCTCAGTCCTTAGGCATCTGCCTTCAGGTCATGATCGCAGGGTCCTAGAATTGAGTCCTGCATCGGGCTCTCTGCGCAGCAGGAAGCCTGCTTCTCCCTCTGCCCCTGCTTGTGTTCCTGCTCTCGCTGTTTCTTTCTCTGTCAGATAAATAAGTAAAATCTTAAAATAATAAAAAAGAAAGATCTCTATTTGAGAGGGAGAGAGAGGAACACAAGCAGAGGCAGAGGGAGAAGCAGGCTCCCCACGGAGCAGGGGAAGGACCCTTCCCAGGACCCGGGGATCATGACTTGAGCCAAAGGTGGACACTTAAGCCCCCCCCCCCAGCGCCCTGTTTTCTGGTGTTGATAGTGTTGCTCAGGGTCTGTTGACATTAGTAGAGCTTCCAAGAAGTAGGATTTTTCTGTTGTTAATCCTTTCACTTTCTCAGTAACATTTCTGTTATTATTTCCTGTTACTTTGACTTAATTCAGTTTCTTTTTTCTAAATGTTTGTATTGAATATTTGTGGGTTTTTTTTGCAGTTTTCTTGTTTTCTGCGCTTTGAAATTACAGAATTTCCTTGAAGAACTGCTTTATCTTTGTGTTGACATTTCTGTTTTCATTTTCATTCAATTCTAAATATTTTTTAACCCTGTAAGATTTTTACTTTGAGGCCCTAGTGTTATTTAGTAATAGTATTTTCCTCCCCAGATGTGGTGTTTTTACAGAAATGTCCTGTTGGTGTTTATCTTGGAAATCACTGTCCTGCGCAAGCGAGGACGTGATCCCTTGGTGCTTCGCGTTTACTGGGTTTTCCTTCGTTGCTAAATACAGGCTTCTCGACGCGTGATCCAGTTCATAAACAGCCCACGGACATCTTTTAGGAATCGGAGTCGTCGTCTCTGGTGGATGCGGAGTCCACGCAGGTCTAACCGCTCAGCCTTACAAATGTGTTTACACCTTCACTGCCCTGCGGGGTTTCCTCCAGCCGCAGCTGCCGGCTTGTGTTTTTCTCTGTACAGTTGTCAGGTTTTGCCTGATGCGTTCCCAAGTGCCGTGTGGTACCTGCGTGTTCCTGACGGTGCCCCCTGGCCCGGCTGTTCGCGGCCTCATGTTCGTCCATTGGAGGACGCCTTCTCTTCACCCCCAAACACGGCAGAGCCTTCGGCCGTTCTCCAGCTGTCTGGATTCTCTTTACCGTCTCTTAGTTCCCTCAGCTGAAGCCCGGGGCTGTGCTCCTGGCCCCCGCTGCAGGTGCACCTCCCTGCTCCCACGGGGGCCGGGAGGAGACAGGTCCCCTGCCCTCGCACCTTGCCAGGCCCCCGCATGGCCACGAGCTCCACCTGGGCAGGCAGAACGAGCTGGGCGGCACCTGCGGTCACCTGCACCAGGTATCAGGAACGCCCTGGCCCATGGCTTCCTCCCACTCTGGTCCCTGTCCCCGCGTTGCCTTCTTCCTCTCTCAGTTTGAGACCCCAGTTGGGGGGCCATTGTGGCCCCTTAGCATACCTGTTCCCGGAACCAGCGCAGGAGACACCCACCTGCCTGGAACATCTCCAGCTTCCCAGCTGCACTGTGGTCTGGTGTTAGGGACATGGGCTCCGTCTGTCTCTGTTCCTGGGAGGGACGGTGTCTCTGGACAGGTGCATGTGGCCTCTTCCTCCTGGTGCCTCGGTGCTGCGCCCCTGGAGGTGGCCTCACTTCCTCTCCCTGTGGAGCTTGCTGGGGCTTGGACCCCCTCGCCTTTCCTCCACGCCAACTGCCGGCCCCACCGAGCTGCGGAAAGCCCAAGGGAGCCATCTGTGAGGTTGTGTGCAGGAGCGGCGAGTGCCAGACCCAGGAGTTCAGACCAGTACAATCCAAGAGGGCCCAGTTCAGTACAGCCCAGCCCAGTATAACCCAGCCCACTGGAGCCCAGTATAGCCCAGTGCAGCTCAGCCCAGTGGAGCCCAGCTCCCTGTGCCCTGGGCACAGGGTAGGGGAGGGAGAGTCAGGGACTCATGGCACAGACGGCTGGGCTGGAAGAGGACCACGTCCCAGGGTGGGCGGTGGCAACCGTGGGCCCCGGTGTGCCTGCTCCGTGCCGCTGGCCTGTCCACCTGAAAACGGCTACGAGAGTACATTTCACGTTACGTGTGTTTTACCATGGTTAAAGCCAATACTAGCAGTAGGTGGTTGGAGTTATTGTTTGCCTTGATTTTGCTTTTACTGCAAAATTCTGCAAGAAAAAGCAATAGGACTAAATTCCTGCAATTTATAAGCCCGTAAACGTAGTCTGTGGCCGTGTGAAGCCGTCACAGATCTTGGGGACTTCTGTGTGGTCCACGGGTGACCCCCAGCCACAGCGCAGCAGGCCGCATCACAAGGGGCACATGGCGCAAACCCCCCTTGAACTGTCCCGAAGCTCCGTGAGGCCGGTGGGGACCCGGGCCGACTCCCCCGGATGCACCTGTGGACGGCCTGGCCCCGCGCCTCAGTCCCCCAGCCTAGGCATGAGGCCATCCGAGACATCCAGAATACCACTGGGAGATCACGACCCCTGGGGGGGAGGGGTACGTGCTGGCCATTCCCCCGGCGGGGACCAGTGGTGCCTGTCGTGTGGTCTCCGGAGCACGGGACGGGAGCCCCACAACTGGAAGCCTGTGTGCGTGCACGTGTGTATACACGTGCTGGATGTCCACGTGCCTCGTGGCTTACGGATCCCGCCTGACTTCGTGCAACGGGCACGGAGTACGTGGCCCAACAAGTATTAGCAGGTGCTGGGAACGTAGCGTTTTTGGGGAGGACAGGTTTGGCAGACCTGCGTGACCCCGTAAGAGCACATGCGGGGAGAGCCAGGGGCTGAGCACAGGGAGGGTCTCAGCCGTGCGCAGTCCTCACGCTTGCCGGCGTGTCTTCCCTTATGCCCGGTCACACCCTCGCTGGCCCGCCGCCTGGTGATCCAGGCCTTTCCTGGGGCCCTGCTGCCTTTGGAGTTTGGGGACAACAGATACCCAAAGGCCTCCACAGGGAACGTCCAGCTCTCACCATCGGAAGGGCCGCTCATGCTGGCCTTGAACCTGCGGCCACTGCGTTCACCTGTTCCCCCCGCACACGGGGTCCGGCAGGGCCATCTTCCCTCCCCACTGGAGGACACCAGTCAGCAGCCAGTGGGCAGTGACTAGAAAGTGGGCGAGGCTGGAAAGGCAGGCACTCGGCCCCAAAGGTGCAGGACGCCCTACAAGCCCACCCTGCAGACCAAAGCCCCCAGGCCCAGCTCCCTGCGCAGGAGTGTTTCCGTCTTGAGGAAACACGGGGCCCCTGCGGATCCCATGTGTTCACGGCACCGGCAAAACCAGACTCTGAAAGGCTGCGCATCAGCCGGGACAGGGTCCCAGGGTGCAGAGGGCTTGCGCATAAGACTGTGGGGATGAAGAAGGAGTTTTAACTGCCTGAGATGTTTTGCCTACTAACTTCCTGCACAGGAGCCTGTGATGCTTTTAGAGCCGGCATCCTGGCAGTGCTCTGGAGGACTCCCATCTGTCCGACGGCATGAATCATATCTATTTTTATTGTACCCAATGAATGACCGGGCACATCCTTTCCAAGGGCCAATACCTGATGCATTTGCTTATTTTCTCTTTACAATCTATATTCAAAGAGTACGTCCTTCAACTCCTCGGGTAATCATGAAGTTGTCCTCAAATGTGGTCATAAAACACCATTTCTTCCATTTCACTGTGCAGGCACATGACCTGAGAAATCCTCTAACAATACTGATCCGATCAGAACCCCTTCATTTCAGAAGTGGTTGGATTCTGGGCATCTGGAATCCCAAGTAGCCAACATGTTGCAAAGCATATTTCTGCTTTTAATATTTAATTTGGGATTCCCCTCAATTGCAAAAACGAAGTAGCCACAAATAAGAAAGCAACAGATTTCCATCAGGGGACACAGTGTCAGCAGGAAGAAATCATGCAAAGTAACCCGAGTTCTAGAAAAACGAAACCTTATGAATTCACCTGAATCACCCGAAACCCAGGCCGGACGGACAGCGGTGAAAGGATATAGGCTGGGCGGAAGCGAGACGGCAGAGCAGCGACCGACACGGCATCAGTCACGAAGCTCAGCTAGACGGTCGCCAAGCCCTTCCGAACCCCTGCAAACAGCAGGACGGAGACAGAAGAGCAGCGACTCTAGGACAGAAAACCGACCCCTTCTGGAGGGCAGGACGCGCGGAGACGCGAATCCGAAGCCCCGGAGGTCGGACCGCGGGGGCTCCCGCAAGCCGCAGAGCCGCAGAGCCCAGAGCCAGAGCTTGTGGAAGTCCGCGCCACGCGGGGCCGCGCTCCTGAGGCTAAGCGGGGCTGGGGCCCTCGGGGACAGCGCGGTCGCAGCACCCGCGGGGTCACCAAGAACCGGGGTGGGAGCGGGGGAGCCGCGGCAGAGACGCAGCCGAGGAGTGAGCGCGCCGCCCGCGGTCGCCTAAAGCGTGACCCGTAGCACAGCTGAGTCCCGCGCTTCAAGCAGGGACCCCGCAAGTGTCCGAGCCGGGGAGACTCACCTTCTTCTCCGGGGGGAGCGGCCAGGCGGCGCGGCAGGGATCTCCGGGTTCGGAGACTCCAACGGGGCCGCGCGCCAGAGACAGAAACTCTCGGTCACGGGCCGGGGGAGCCCGGAGCGCGGCCAGGGACCAGGGAGACCGGAGGGACGGACGGCTCATCCCCGCGGGCGCGCTGAGGAGCGGCCCGAGCTCTCGGCGCCTCTGGCCGCAGACGGGGGGGCCGCCATCTTCGTTCGCGTGCTCCAAAGCGGTACGGAAAGCGCGCAGGGAACCAAAGCTCCGAGCGCGAACCCGAGCAGGTGACTTAGCCCCGCCCCCGGCAAGGGCGCGCACTTCCGCCTCCGGCAAAGACACGTAAGAATCCCGGCAACAGGCACCACGGGCGGGAGATCGGCAAGACCAGCAGCCAGACCGCGCTCGCTGATGGAGGAGAACAGAGGGACTCCGCGGGGAAAGCAGCGCATACAATTCATGGCTTTTTCCCATGATCATTTAGTCTTGCAAAGGTAAATTTATAAGTTTACTTTTTCTCTCTCTTTTTTTTTTAAGATTTTATTTATTTCACAGAGAGAGAGAGAGATCACAAGCAGGCAGAGAGAGGGGGGATGGGGAAACAGGCTCCCCGCTGAGCAGAGAGCCCGATGGCCCGAGGACCCTGGGATCATGACCTGGGCCGAAGGCAGAGGCTTAACCCACTGAGCCACCCAGGTGCCCCTAAGTTTACTTTTCTTCTTATTCTACTTTTTTAACTTTTCCTCTTTCCTCTTTTAACATCTTTAAACTATTTTATCTTAACAATGCCTTTTTAAAAAACCTTTTAAAGTTTTCATTGTTAAAGTCCTATTTTATCCCTTCATTGTATTTAACCTTATTTTTTGTATACATATACTTTTTTTCTTTAAAATTTTGAAATGCAGTTTCTTCTAGTAGATCAAAATATACCCTAAATCTAGCACATGGCTTTGTTCTACTCTGCAGTCTGATCACATTCTCTTCTTTTGTTTTTTTTTCTTTTTTTCAACCAACTTATTGTATCAATTCCTTTTTTAGAAACTTTTAAAATTATTCATCTTTACAGACATACCCCGTCCCTTCATCGTGTTTACCCTTATTCTTGTATATATACAGGTTTTCCTTTCTTCAAAATTTTGGAAGTTACTTTCTAAGAGATCAGAATGCACCAAAAATCAAGTCGGTGGCTCTGTTCTATTCACCAGTCATTCATATATATATATATATATATAAATAAAATCTGTATTTTGTATACATATATACATATATATTTCCCCCCTTTGTATACATATATACACATATATGTATATGTATATATACATATATATGTATGTGTGTCTATTTTCCTCCCTTTATTCTCCCCCCCAGTTTGGGGTCTCTTCGGATTTGGTTAGCATATATTTTTCTGGAGTCTTTGCCATGCCTTTAGTATTTTATTCTCTCTTTCATAGATTCTCATCTGAATAAAATGACAAGGCAGAAAAACTCACCACAAAAAAAGAATAGGAGGCAGTACTGAGGGCCAGGGACCTAATCAATACGGACATTGGGAACATGTCAGCTCTAGAATTCAGAACAACAATTCTCAAGGTGCTAGCTGGCCTCGAAAAAGGCATGGAAGGTATCAGACAATCACTTTCTAGAGAAATAAAATCTCTTTCTGGAGAAATAAAATCCCCTTCTGGAGAAACAAAAGAACTAAAATCTAACCAAGTTAAAATAAAAAAAGTTATGGGACACCTGGGTGGAAATAAAGGCCTTAAATGACACACTGGACCAGATGGACATCACAGATATGTTCAGAACATTCCATCCCAAAGCAACAGAATACACATTCTTCTCTAGTGCACATGGAACATTCTCCGGAATAGATCACATCCTGGGTCACAAATCAGGTTTCAACCATTACCAAAAGATTATGATCATTCCCTGCATATTTTCAGATGACAATGTTCTGAATCTAGAACACAGTCACAAGAGGAAAGTTGGAAAGAACTAAAATACATGAAGGCTAAAGAGCATCCTATTAAAGAATGAATGGGTCAACCAGGAAATTAATTGAAAAAATTCATGAAAATGAAAACACAACTGTTCAAAATCTGTGGGACACAGCAAAGGTGGTCCTGAGAGGAAAGTATATAGTGATACAAGCTTTTCTCAAGAAGCAAGAAAGGTCTCATACACAACCTAACCCTACACCTAAAGGAGCTGGAGAAAGAAGAGCAAAGAAAGTCTAAACCCAGGAGGACAACTGAAATCAAAGATCAGAGCAGAAATCACTGAAATAGAAACCAAAAGAAAAGTAGAACAAGTCAACGAAAGTAGGAACTGGTTCTTTGAAAGAATTAGTAAGATTAATAAACCCCTGGCTAGACTTATCCAAAAGAAAATAGAAAGAACCCAAATTAATAAGATCATGAAAGAAAGATGAGATTACAACTGACACCAAAGAAATAAGAACATATTATGAGCAACTATACACCAGCACATTAGACAATCTGGAAGAAATGGATGCATTCTTAGAGATATGTAAATTACCCAAACTGAACCAGGAAGAAATAAAAAAACTGGAACAGACCCATAACCAATAAGGGGATTGAAGCAGTCGTCAAAATCTCCCAACAAACAAGAGCCCAGGGCGAGACGGCTTCCCAGGGGAATTCTACCAATCATTGTTTTTTTTAAAGATTTTATTTATTTGACAGAGAGAAATCACAAGTAGTCGGAGAGGCAGGCAGAGAGAGAGAAAGGGAAGCAGGCTCCCTGCTGAGCAGAGAGCTCGACGCGGGACTCGATCCCAGGACCCTGAGACCATGACCTGAGCCGAAGGCAGCGGCTTAACCCACTGAGCCACCCAGGCGCCCCTCTACCAATCATTTAAAGAAGAATTAATACCTATTCTCCTGAAACTGTTCCAAAAAAAAAAAAAAAATAGAAATGGAAGGAAAACTTCCAAACTCATTTTATGAAGCCAGCATTACCTTGATCCCAAAACCAGACAAAGACCCCACCAAAAAGGAGAATTACGACCAATATCTTTGATGAACACAGATGCAAAAATTCTCACCAAAATACTAGCCAGTAGGATTCAACAGTACATTGAAAGGATTATTCACCACGACCAAGTGGGATTTATCCCAGGGCTGCAAGTTTGGCTCAACATCGCAAATAAATCCATGTGATACAACACATTAATAAAAGAAAGAACAGGGCGCCTAGGTGGCTCAGTGGGTTGAGCCGCTGCCTTCAGCTCGGGTCATGATCTCAGGTTCCTTGGTTCGAGTCCCGCATCGGGCTCTCTGCTCAGCAGGGAGCCTGCTTCCCTCTCACTCTCTCTCTGCCTGCCTCTCTGTCTACTTGTGATCTCTGTCAAAGAAATAAATAAAATATTTCTAAATAAATAAATAAATGTACAAGAACCATAGGATACTCTCAACAGATGCTGAAAAATCACTTGACAAAATACAGCATCCTTTCTTGATCAAAATTCTTCAAAGTGTAGGGATAGAGGGTATATACCTCAACAAAGCCATCTATGAAAAACCCACACCGAATATCATTCTCAATGGGGAAAAACTAAGAGCTTTTCCCCTAAGGTCAGGAACACGGTAGGAATGTCCACTATCACCACTGCTATTCAACATAGTACTAGAAGTCCTAGCCTCAGCAATCAGACAACAAAAAGAAATACAAGGCATCTGAATCGGCAAAGAAAAAGTCAAACTATCAATATGCTATCATCTGCAAAGAGTGATCTCTTTGCAGATGATAGCATATTTTATATGGAAAACCCAAAAGACTCTACTCCAAAAATTCTAGAACCCATACAGGAATTCTGGAAAGTGTCAAGATATACAATCAATGCACAGAAATCAGTTGCATTCTATACACCAACAACAAGACAGAAGAAAGGGAAATTAAGGAGTCAATCCCATTTACAGTTGCACCCAAAACCATAAGATACCTAGGAATAAATCTAACCAAAGCGGCAAAGAATCTGTACTCAGAAAACTATAAAGTAATCATGAAAGAAATTGAGGAAGACACAAAGAAATGGAAAAATGTTCCATGCTCATGGACTGGAAGAACAAATATTGTGAAAATGTCTACACTACCTAAAGCAATCTACACGTTTAATGCAATCCCTGTAAAAGACCATCAACTTTTTTCAAAGAAATGGAACAAATAATCCTAAAATTTATGTGGAACCAGAAAAGATCCTGATAAGCCAGAGGAATGTTGAAAAGAAAACCAAAGTTGGTGGCATCACAATTCCGGACTTCAAGCTCTATTACAAAGCTGTCATCATCAAGATAGTATGGTACTGGCACAAAAACAGACACATGGATCAATGGAACAGAATAGAGAGCCCAGAAATAGACCCTCAACTCTATGGTCAACTAATCTTCGACAAAGCAGGAAAGAATGTCCAATGGAAAAAAGACAGTCTCTTCAATAAATGGTGTTGGGAAAACTAGACAGCCACAAGCAGAAGAATGAAACTGGACCATTTCCTTACACCACACACAAAAAAATAGACTTAAAATCGATGAAAGACCTCAATGTGAGATAGGAATCCATCAAAATCCTTGGGGGGAACAGAGGCAGCAACCTCTTCAACCTCAGCCACAGTGGCTTCTCCCTAGAGACATCACCAAAGGCAAGGGAAGCAAGGGCAAAAATGAACTATTGGAAAATCATCAAGATCAAAAGTTTTTGCACAGCAAAGGAACAGTCAATAAAACCAAAAGATAATTGACAGAATGGGAGGAGATATTTGCAAGCGACATATCAGATAAAGGGCTACTATCCAAAATCTAGAAAGAACTTATCAAACTCAACAACCAAAGAACAAATAATCCAATCAAGAAATAGGCAGAAGACATGAACAGACATTTCTGTGAAGAAGACATCCAGATGGCCAACAGACACATGAAAAAGTACTCCACATCACTCATGATCAGGGATATACAAATCAAAACAACAATGAGATATCACCTTACACCAGTCAGAATGGCTAAAATTAACAAGTCAGGAAACAACAGATGCTGGCGAGGATGCAGAGAAAGGGGAACCCTCCTACACTGGTGGTGGGAATGCAAGCTGGTGCAGCCACTCTGGAAAACAGCATGGCGTTTCCTCAAAAAGATGAAAATAGAGCTACCCTATGACCCAGCGATCGCACTACTGGGTATTTACCCTAAAGATACAAATGTAGTGATCCAAAGGGGCACGTGCACCTGAATGTTTATAGCAGCAATGTCCACAATAGCCAAACTGTGGAGAGAACCTAGATGTCCATCAACAGATGAATGGATAAAGAAGATGTGGTATATATACACAATGGAATACTGTGCAGCCATCAACAGAAATGAAATCTTGCCTTTTGCAATGACGTGGATGGAACTAGAGGGTATTATGCTGAGTGAATCGGAGAAAGACAATTATCATATGATCTCTCTGATATGAGGAATGTGAGAGGCAGGGCAGGGTCCTTGGGGAGTAGGGAAGGATAAAATGAAACAAGAAGGGATCAGGAGGGAGACAAACCATAAGAGACTCCTAATCTGGGGAAACAAACTGAGGGTTGCTGGGGAGTGGAGGGGGTAGGAAAAGGGTGGCTGGGTGATGGATATTGGGGAGGGTATGTGCGATGATGAGTGCTGTGAAGTGTGTAAGCATGATGATTCACAGACCTGAGCTCCTGGGGCAAATAATACATTATATGTTAATTAAAATAATTAAATTTTAAAAAAGTTTATTTCTGCCTTGGGCAGGACCACTTTGGACAACTCTACTGTAGACGTGAAGTTTCTTGGAAGGAAAGGGAATAAAGCATTAACAGACTGAAAAGTTGGCTTAGTTCAGTTATCTGAGAAAACATCTCCACGGGGAGAAAACTCTCACTTAGGGCACTTCGGCACTTTGGATGATTTGAGGTGGCATTCCTGTCGCTCACAGAGCTTGCCCCGTAACCTACAATTATCCTGCATTTGGGACAGGACCGGTCACTAGAGTAAGTTACCCAAAGCTTACTGACTTCTTCACGGAGAACGGAGATTTCCGGGGACAGTTTATGAAGGGGTTAATCCCACCTTTCGGGACCTCCTGTCCAGGACAGGACATTGCATTGACCTAGAAAAGGGCAGCAAGCTTTAGGACAGGACTTTCTCCCTGTTTCGTTCATTAGGTCCCCACTCTGCCCAGATGTGCCTGAGCAGACAATATGCCCCCAGTCTGCTGTCGTGTTGCCAGATGTGGGGCATCAAATATTCCAATTTGTTCTCTTCCAAGCAGTGAAAAAGTCTTATCATCTAAAAGGAAACGGTACACACGCGCCACAATGAGTGTTGGAGCCAAGTCTGTGAGTCACCCAGTGCCTGCACAAGGCAATGTGGCTACTGGAAAATCCTGATTAATGAGTTTTTTGAACACCAGAGTGACAACCTGACCTGCCAAAAAATCAGTTTTTCTCATCAGTTCGTCATGTTTTGGTTACCTAGGACCCACCCAGAGAATGCGAAGGAAGAAAAATGAGAATGGTGTTGTAACGCACATGAACCTCAGAAGTCAGCGTTGCTTCTTGCAAGTTGTGGGGGACAGGGTGGGGGAGAGGTCCCCTGGACGTGCTACACAGCCTCCCGAAGGCTGTGCTGAGAGCCTGGGGATGTTCCAGTCCCCAACAGAACTAAGTCACCATCCGAAATAAGTACCAGGTCGCCCAGGTCCCATCACACGCAGTGCTCCCCAAGGACACACGGCCAGCAAGTGCCCAGGACCCCAGGGAGAGTCCTTGTCTGAAGTCCTGCCCTGAGCTCTCCTGCCTCCGAGGGGACAGACCAATCCGCTCCAAAACTACGCCAGCCCTGTCCGGCAGCATTACCACCACCGAGGGAGAACTCGCCACCCATCCTTCATTTGTAATCAATACAAGACCAAGGCGCTGAGAAGTCTCCAATTCCCAATTTCGAGACCCAGCCCTAAGCGCCATTGGTTTGGCAGAAGAGAACAGAGCGGCTGGAATCACAGCAGCTGACAAGTGTGCAAGAGTCACCGGAAGAGAGGCTGCTCGAGTTTCCCACGCCAACCTCCAGCCCCTGGGCATGCTCTCTCCTCTGTTCGCCTGCGCCCCCCCTCCCAGGTCCCCCTGCGCCCTCTCCACCTGCAGATCTCTCCCTTCTCCACCTGTGCCCTCTCCCCTCGCAGAACCTCTGCTCTCTCCATCTGCAGACCTCTCCTGCTGCCTCTTGGGCCCTATCCCTTCTCCATCTGCGCCCTCTCCCCTTGGCACGTGGGCCCTCTCTCCCCTCTCCACGTGCAGACCTCTTGACCTCTGAGACTCTCCGCCTTCTCACCTCCTCGCCTCCTCGCGACCTTTCCTAACTCTTTCCCTTAACCGGCACCCCCAGGTTCCCTGTCCAGCTGGCTCCAAGGCTCTGGGCGCAGTGCGCGCAAGGAGGGCGGCCAGGTGGGCTGGGGCACCGTCTCCCGCCCGGCCTCACCTGCTAGCGCACGCAGAGCCCGTGCCTGCCGCCCCCACCCCTGGCAGCGCAGGCTGCAATAATTACATCCTCATTATTTCTCTGCGATCGTTAGCGAGCGAGCCGAGAACAGCAACAGCCGCTGCCGGGGGAGGCTTGGTTACAAAACCCTGCGCCGGGAGCTCTGAGCTTAACCACCATCCCCAGAAAGCCCGGGGCTCGCGCTCCCACTTGGAGAGCTGGGCGGCGGCCACCCGCTCTGGGCGCCGCAGCCGCCGCGACCTACCGGGCAGAACTGGCTCCTCAGCCCTCCCGCACGAGTTGCGCGCGCAGCTTGGGCTCCTGGACCCTGTAATCCACCCCAATCCGAGTCCACCGCACACCTAAACCCACCCCAGGCTCTGCCCCTCGCAGGGGCCCGCCCCAGAGGAGCCGAGCGTGGCTCCTTCCACCTCCACGGCCCCCTCCTTCGTCTCTGCGGGCTACTCCAGCTCGCGGTCCCAGCACCGGCCCGGCCCGGCCCGCCTCCGCCGCGCCAGCTCTGTCTGCGCCCGCACCCGGGGTTGATGTAGGTCGGAGACCCCCAGTCAGGGTCAGAGACAGGAGCAGCCACAGCTGGGGGCTAGACCCTTGCCCTGCCTGGGACCCCTGCCCCGGCAGCCCTAGGATCCTCCCCCGCCCCCCACGCCTCCGCCGCCCCAGCGGTTGTCATCTACCTCAGAGCAGAAATCCTCAGGCTCTGGATTTAGCAGATGCTGCGAGACACCGCGCTGCCCAGGTCAGCCGGTCTGTGCGCCAGTTATATTTCGGCCCGAGCATGTGCGCCCAGCGCTGGGCGGGGGTGGAGCACAGGGGGCTGCAGGTGGGAAGGCGCCCGCTGCCGCAGCGAGTGCACCTGTTGCACTAGGGGTTCCACCTGTCCCGCGGGGCGCAGCTGGGTGCGCAGCCATAGGGAGGGACATGAGGCATCTGGAGCACACCCTGAGGGCCCTTGGAGCCACCAGGGCACACACACACACCTCCCCCGCCCCCCCCCCCCCCCCCCGGCTTCCTGCAGCAGGTGCGAGAGTGCTTGGATGTTAGCACAGGGATTCCACACGCCCCTCGTCCAGGCTGGGAAGCAGCACCACGGGCTCAGGATCCTAAGTAGTGACTGTGCATTGCTGCAAGGGACCCACGCACCTGCAAAAGTCCGCTCCGTAGCCAGATGGTCCTTATCCAGAGAGGACACAGGAGACCATGTGTGCGCCAGGTACTGGCAAGGGAGTGTCACCGCAAAGGTGTCCCGCTTCTGTCCATCCTGCTGCCCAGCCTCCTCCTCCTCCCAGGGGCGCACTTTCCCGTAGAGGACGGGCGTGGTGTGCGCAGGGAAGGGTGCACTATGGCGGCGGGGGAACGGCCGTCCTTTCAACAGCAAACCTGCGCGCAGAGGCAGCGAGCGCCATCCGTGGGGTCTGGCCGCCTCCGTGCGTTTGCTCTCAGCAACACAGAGGACGCCGGCCAAGGAATTGAGTCAGGTTGCGTCCACCACCTGAGCGATCTGGACAACTGAGCCCACCGGGCCAGACTGGGATGCACCGTCGTCGGGTCCGTGGGAACGTCCTTCCAGGACCCACTGCCCTGGGAGCAAAGTTACCCGCCAGAGTGACGCCTGCCCCACCGGCACCGGACGCCTGGCGCTCTCATTCCACTGTCTCCTCGCGGTCAGGGCAGGGCGGGGAGCCCCCCTGTAATTTCCCGCAACACTAGACTCTCCCAAGTCTCCGCCTGGGTTCTGGGGACCCCAAGCGGGATAAAAGCCCCGGAAGCTGCTGGCAAAAGTGAGGTTGCAGGACAAAGGTTTGTTTACAGCGAAGTGAGAGGGATTCGAATAGGAATCGGTGATCAAAAGTATTTGGAATGGACAAGACGGACTTTTTCAGAAATTATAAGCCCTTTATTGTTTTATAAGATTTTATTTATTTAATTTAGACGAGAGAGAGAGCAAGTGCATGGACAGGGGGACGGCAGAGGCAGAGGGAGAAGCAGACCCCGCTGAGCAGAGAGGCGAATGAATGCGGGGCTGGAACCCAGGACCCAGGATCGTGACCTCAACCTAAGGCAGCTGCTTAACCCCCTGAGCCCTCAGGGTGCCCTCAGTAATTCCAAGGTCTTTGGACAAAAGTCTCCGTGAGCGTTCTTCACAGAACTGACCACTCTTGCTCGTCAACCGCATTTTATTTGACGACAAAGTTCTAAATGCTGAGGGGAGTGGGGACAAGGTGAGGCACAGAAACCTGTCCACGATCGCCCTCTCTGTGGTGTTTCTAGCACCTTCTGATTGTCGCTGTGGTCAGACACCGAGGGATCGGGTGTGCCAGACTTCAACCAGAACCAGATTCTAGTCCATTTTTTAATTGAAAAGCTCACTTCCCTCCTCTCCGTATCTGTCCTCACCTGTCCATCTTCTTGAGATCCACTGGTTCACTCACTCATACCACAGCCACAATAAAATAAACAAAACTGTGCTGAGTGCCTGTCACGTCTCTCAACGCATGAGCCAAACAGAGAAACAGCCCCCGAACCAGGGAGCTTTGGGTCTGCAGAGGGAGTCGCTGGTGAAAATACTCCGTGCGCCATGGAGCTGGGGGCAGGTGGTTTCAGCAGGAGGTCAGTCCGGGAAGCCGGAGGAGTCGGACAGGGAGGGAGGGAGAGTTTATCAGATGCCCTATCACGCTGGTCGCCCTGTAAAGAAAGGGTGCTCGGTCTGGCTCAGGTCCCTGAAGGAACCATGTAGACTGCACCTCAGAATGGCTTGGCCGAGGTTTGGAGGGCTGGACATGTGCTCATCGGACTTCTTCCCCACAGACTGACGGATGTTTCCCCACTCCCCGCTGCAGGTTTTCTGGCTGAGCAGCTCCTGTACCACCGGCCTCCGGCCTCATGTCCCATGACCTGCTGTGTGTCCCCCTCATCCCCCTTCTCCCGTCATCTGACTGTTCACGACCTGTCCGCAGCACCCTGAACGGTGCCTGACACGGACAGTCTCTGGGCTCTGGGAAAATGTATTTTCCAAGAAGCAAATTCGAGACAGGAGCGGACAAGAAGTCAAGGTCCCAGAGAAGGTGCCGTGGGGTTGGATGGGGCGCACAGGGAAGAAGCCCCACCCGGGGGACGTGGACCGGCAGGGAAAGGGACAGGGAGGGCGGTGGTCTTCGCCATGGCCGTGAGCAGCCTCTCTTCTTCCCCTTGGGCTTCACACCGAGTTCTGGGGTCCCTTAGGACGCCCGGTGCAGGGTGGGCGCTAAGCAGGCCCCTGCACTGCTCCACCCCTGCAGCACCAGAGCGCCTGATGTGGGGCCCCGGAACGCTAGGTGACACCATGGGCGGTCACCAAGCCACCTACTGGGCTGTGCCCTCCTGCTGCGCCTCCTCTCCCTGTGCCCACTGCTGCGGACACCCTGCTGCTGACCCCCTCCCCCATGATCCCCTACCGTCCAACCCCTTCCCCCCTTTCCCCTTGACGCCCTCCCGCGGACTCCCCTCCTTATGGTTCCCTCCCCATGACCCTCCCCGCAGACAGGCATCTGGGTCACAGGCTTTCATCACTGTCCTCCGCCGGCTGGGAGAGCCCATGCCCACAGGCTACGCCCACCGTATGCAGTAACCAATCCGCAACCGGTTTGCGGCTGATTGGCATCCCTCCAGAGAGACCTTGGATCCGGATTGGGCACGGCTGATGCTGTGGGCGGGCCTAGGGAGGTTGAACCCGGAAATGCCTCCGCCGGGATGGAGCCCTGGAGCGGATCCAGGGAGGTGGAGCTTCGGTCGCGGGACCCTTCCGGGGGCTGGGGACGGGGGGAGGGGGCACACTAAGGGGGGGCAGGGGTGTGGACGGGCAGACCAGAGAGGCCCGCCCAACTCCAGACCAGACCCCGGCCCACATCCCGCCTGGACCTGGACCCCAGCGCATCCCCACGGACCCCAGAGCCCCGCCCACCTCCCCTCCCCGACTCTGCACCCTGGCCCACCTCCCCCGGTACCCCAGACCCAGGCGAGCGTTGGCGCTGGGGACCCGGAGGGCCCACCTGGGTGGTTCTTCCCTCCACCCTCCCGGCTTCTGCTGACCACTGACCTGTTCTCTGTGCCTGCGCAGGGGTTTTTAGATGCCACGTATGGGTGTTTGTCTTTGACCGATTTCCTTTAGCTGAAGGCCCTCGAGGTTCAGCTGTGTGGTTGCAAATGGCAAGATTTTTCTTTTAACGTATCATTATGGGTCTAGGCCCCGTTTTCTTTCTCCATCTGTCCACCGATGGTCACTTAGGTTGTTTCCGTATCTTGATGACCGTGAAGAATGCTGCAGTAAACATGGGGAGGGTCAACTTTACGAGTTAGTGTTCTCGTTCCATTCAGATGTATTCGCAGAAACGGAATTGCTGGGTCACATGATAGTCCAATTTTTAGTTTTTTCTTCAAGATTTTGTTTCTTTGTCAGAGAGAGCGCGCACACACAATCAGGCAGAGAGGCAGGCAGAGGCAGAGAGAGAACCAGGCTCCCCGCTGAGCAAGGCACCCAATGCGGGACTCGATCCCAGGACTCTGGGATCATGACCTGAGCCGAAGGCAGTGGTTTAACCCCCTGAGCCACCCAGGTGCCCCCCGTTTTTAATTTTTTAAGGAACTGTTTCCCACAGTGGCTGCAGCAATTTACATGGTGACCAGCAGTGCCCCGGGGCCCCCACCTCTCCACATTTTCACCAACACTTGTTATCTCTTGTTAGCCGAGCTGAGACATGGAAGGTGGGACCTCGTTGTGGCTGGTGTTTGCAGTGCCCCACTGATGGGGACGCTGAGAACCCTTTCATGCACCTGTATGTTTTCTTTGGGGAAAATGTCTATTTAGATCCTGGGCCCATTTTTCAATCAGATTGGGAGTTTTTGTTGTTCCTGTTGTGGTTTTTGCTTTTGAGTTGTCTGGGTCCTTATATATTTCACAGATTAGCCTTGCAGGTCTATGCTTTGGAAATGTTTCTCCCATTTGGAAAGCTGCATTTTCGTTCCATCCACTAATTCCTCGACTGTACAGAACTTGGTTCATTGGATACAGTATCACTTGTTTATTTTTGCTTTTCTCTTGGTGTCTATTCTAAAAACTCATTGAAAAGACAGTGTCCAGGAACTTTCCCAATATGCTTTCTTCTGAGAGTTTTTTTGGTTTCAGGTCATTAATCCACTTTGAGTCGATTCCACGTACAGTGTGAGAGAGGGTCTGGTTTCATTCTTCTGCATGTGGCTGTCCTGTTTTCCTAGCACTGTTGATGAAGACGCCAACTGCCCCCATTTCATAGTCTGGCCTTTTCCTCCAGTTAATTGATCATAAATGTATGGGTTTATTTCTAGGCTCCCTGTTCTGTTCCACTGGTCAGTGTGTCTGTTTTTATGCCAGTGCGATTCTGTTGGACATGGTCAGTGTGTCTGTTTTTATGCCAGTGCGATTCTGTTGGAGTAGTGTAGATCTGCGCGGTGCTTTCACATCAGGGTGCATGCTTACAGCTTTGTTCTTTTTTCTCAATCTTTCTTTGGCTATTTGGATCCTTTTGTGGTTCCATATAAATTTTATGATTGTTTGATTTCTATAAAGAATGCCAGGGGCCCCGGGCTGGCTCAGATGTTAGGCGTCTGCCTTCGGCTCAGGTCATGATTCCAGGGTCCTGGGATCAAGCCCCCCATTGGACTCCCTGCTTCTCCCTCTCCCACTCTCCCTGCTTGTGTTCTCTCTTTCTCTGTCTCTCTCTCTGTCAAATAAATAAATAACATCTTTTTTTTTTTAAAGACTTTATTTATTTATTTATTTGACAGAGAGAGATCACAAGTAGGCAGAGAGGCAGGCAGAGAGAGAGAGAGGAGGAAGCAGGCTCCCTGCTGAGCAGAGAGCCTGATGCGGGACTCGATCCCAGGATCCGGAGATCATGACCCGAGCCGAAGGCAGCGGCCCAACCCACTGAGCCACCCAGGCGCCCAATAAATAACATCTTTAAAAAAAAAAAAAAAGAATGCCATTACAATTTTGATAGGGATTGCCTAGCATCTGCATACTGCTGTGGGTAGTTATGGGCATTTTGACAGTATTGATTCTTACAGTCCTTGAGCACAGAATATCTTTGCATTTATGTGTATCTTTTTAAACTTCTTTCAACAATGTCAGTTTTCAATGTACAGATCTTTCATCTTCTTGATTAAATCTCTTCCTAGTTATTTTATTCTTCTCAATGCAATTTTAAGCGGGATTGCTTTATTTCTTCTTTTTTTTTCTTTCGAGAATGCAGTGCTTTAAGAGCATTTTAAACAACTGTTGATATGATGTACCATAAAGCAAACATCAAGGAAAAGTTTTGTATCAATATATTCTCTGAGTGTGGGTCAATTAACTCAGAAATCAACAAAAGTAATTTAAAAAACATTTATAGAAATCTTTAAAAATATACTTATTAAAACTCACACTCTAGAATAAATCATTCTTTGAAATTGGATTATACTTACAAGTGAAAGCTAATTTTTAAAAAAAAAAAGTGTGGGGCACCTGGGTGGCTCAGTGGGTTAAGCCGCTGCCTTCGGCTCAGGTCATGATCTCAGGGTCCTGGGATCGAGTCCCGCATCGGGCTCTCTGCTCAGCAGGGAGCCTGCTTCCTCCTCTCTCTCTCTCTCTCTCTCTGCCTGCCTCTTTGCCTACTTATGATTTCTCTCTGTCAAATAAATAAATAAATAATCTTAAAAAAAAAAAAAGTGTGAAAGGCAGCTAAAGCAATAACCCCAGGGATGTTTATAGCTTTCTATGCTATAATTACATAAAAAAGGGGTCAAGATTATTGGCTCCATATCATTAGCAAATTAGAAATAGAATAATAGAACCACTCAAAAGTAAATAGAAGGGAGAAAATAAAAACGATAGGTGGAAATTAATAAACTGAAAAACAATGATACATAGAGATAGAACACGAAAGAGATTTGGCACAGATTGAAAACATGAAACTCCCTGGCAAAACTGATCTAAGGAAAATAGAAAATAGAGGGCAGTGGGAGGTGGGAGAGGGAGGGAGGGAGAGAGGAGGCATAATACATGAGTCAACTTAGAGACTGTGGTAGCAGAATAATGGTCTCCCAAAGTGTGCCCATCCCCCCGGTCCCCAGAACCAGTGGTTGTGACCTCACGTGGGGAAAGGGCCTGGAGATGGAGACATCCTCGATTGTTCGGACGGCCCGTCTGTTCCCAAGTGTCCTTAGTATGGGCTGAGGGAGCAGTGTTGGGAGTTAGGTGCTGTGAGGACCATCCTGCTCACAGCTGGTGGCTTGAAGGACGGGAGAGGGGCATGAAATCAAAAAATGGCGATGCCATCTAACTCTGCGCAACGCCCAGAGCAGATCTGCCCCGAAGCCTCTGGGAAGGAACACAGCCCTGCCCCCGTCTTCTTTTGTCCTTGTGAGAGCTGCGCCGCACTCTGACCTAGGGACGCGGCAGACGAAAAATGGGCGTTGTTTCTGGACTGAGTTTGCAGAGTTTTCATCCAGGGGCGGAGAGTCTGACAGTAAGAGCGCCTCATCAGATGTAGCTCCATGGTAATGAAGGTGAAATCTTAGAATCCGTGGACAAATTCCCAGAAACATCTAACTTACTAATACTGACCCCAGAGTTCAAAAAACCATCATAAAAATTAAGTAAAAATTTCCCAGCAAGATGACAGAAGCTGCACTTGGTCTTGTGGGCTCATTCTACCAAACATTCAAGGAAGAGAGAATTCGAATTTTATTTTACATAAAATATTTACTTATTTATTTGAGAGAAAGAGCACAGGCACAGAGGGGCGGAGGCAGAGGGAGAAGAGAAGCAGACTCCCCGCTGAGCACAGAGCCTGACATCAGGACCCGAGCCCCAACCCAGAGTCGGAGGGCTGCTTCCTGAACTAAGCCAGCCAAGCACGCCTCGGACTTGAAACACACTCTCCCAGGAGTAGAGAACCTGCACATGTTGATGACATTAGCTTTGACTTGATAAGGACAGTCTGAGAAAGGAAATGACAATCTCACTTGTGAATTTAGGAAAAATATCCTTCAAAAAATCAGGCAACTGAATCAGCAGTCGTTGAAAGAAGCCTGTATTGCCCCAAGCGAAAGTCCTTCAAAGTCCGAGAATCTATTACGTTTGAGTCCGCGCGCTGGGAATCTGTAGTTCATTCAACAGGCAGGAAAGACATTTCATAAAAGCCAAACCGCCTTCATAGGAAAACCTCCCAGCACGTGGGAGTGAGTGTGAACTTCCTTACCTGACAAAGGGTGTTTCCACGCGTGTCAGACAGGCAGGTAAGCCCCGCGGGTCAAAGTCCAAGTTGGTCCAACTATTTGCAAAGGAGCTGGTGTCAGCTAGTGACATGGAGGGTGTGTGCACCCTCTGACCCAGCATCTCCAGTCCCGGGTGTCCATCCTAGGAGGCCTGAAGGGGCGCCCCGGCAGACACACCTGCGGCGGTCCATGGCGTGTGGCTCCTAGTAGCAGCACCGCGAGCGTTGGCCGCGCCCGCCTCTGGTGCATTCATCGGTTCATCCTTCCAGGGCACGGATGGCGAGTGAACGTCATGTCTCAAGTAAGAGAACGTCATGTCTCAGAAAAATATAGTGTGACACTACTTATATCCAGGATCAAGAACATGGAAGTGGAAGAAAACACACTCGAGAGAAAGATACTGAGTGCGGGTTGGTAATTAAAGCAAAGGAACAACAAACATGAAATTTGGATATTCCTGTTATCCCTCGGGATGGAAGAAGGAGACACAAATGGGGACGTTGATCTAATCTATTTTTTTTTTAAGATTTTATTTATTTATTTGACAGAAATCACAAGTAGGCAGAGAGGCAGGCAGAGAGAGGAGGAAGCAGGCTCCCTGCTGAGCAGAGAGCCCGATGCGGGGCTCGATCCCACAAACCTGGGATCATGACCTGAGCCGAAGGCAGCGGCTTCACCCACTGAGCCACCCAGGCGCCCGATCTAATCTATTTCTTAAACCGGGTGGTAGGGAAGCAGGCAGTGACTGGATCTTCCGATCCACACCTGTGTTGTGCGTACTGTTTGTGGAATACACCACGATTCTCACGACACGCTACGACAAGGTCGGACGGGGCACTGGGTTGTGGGTTAGGCTGGGTCACCTCTGGGGAGCCGCCTGTGGAATGATGACAGCCCAAGCAGCCACACTTCCCTGCATTAAGTCAGCGTGGACCGGGCGGGAGCCGGGGGGTAGCTCAGCCAGCCCGCAGACCGGGGAAGCTCAGTCCGTCATGGGCTCGTCCGACGAGCTGAAGCGCGACTAAGCTGAACACAGACGTCTCTTTCCTTTCAGCCCGGGCACATTTTATTACCACAGCATGTTGCTGCTTTTGAATACTATTCCATTGGCCTATTACTTCAATTAATTGTGTCTGTTTTCAGATGAGGGAATATTGAGGGGATTTTAGGAAAAGGTAGCAGTTTCCCCCCTCGATGACGTGGTCAGCATTACCTTCCACAACGTAGCCACCTTACCTAAGTTTCATCTGGGAAGGGAATAAGAAAAGGAATTAAAACAACAATATTGTGAACATACACTACGTCATAGGCCTTCTACGGCGGCTTCAAGTCCTGGCTTGTTCGAACCCAGCAAGGGCGAGCTTCTTAGAGCTAGAAAGGGTGGGGCTCTTCGTTTACCAGGTGGTCTGTTTGCTGAACAACATAGCCAGAAATAACTGGGGGGCCACCTGGGGGCTCAGTCGGTTAAGCATCTGCCTTCGTCTTAGCTCATGATCCCGGGGTCCCGGGATGGAGCCCCACATCGGGCTCCCTGCTCAGCAGGATAGACAGCGGGCCTGGGAGCTGGACCTCCTGGGAGCAGGTGCACCGACGGGGAGCCAGGGCCCGGAGGAGACCATTTGTTTGAGCAGCTCAAATGTGATGTCCCTGGGGATGGTTTGGCTTCATCGAATCAACGGCTGGTCGTTCTGCTCCGCAGTGACCCACATCCTAGAAATCGGAGAGAACCACCTCTTTCATGGACAGGCTTTTGAGTAACTATAGTGCTTACAATGTCGTGGGATGGGCCACCACAGCTGTGTTTCCCTTGGTCTCTGAAGCCTGTAGATGACAACCGGGGACAGGGTAACAGCCCAGGCTGCCTCCCTCCTGCTTTGGCCTCTGTTCCTCTGGTGACCTCAGCTTTCTACAGGGCAGAGTCCAGCCTCGGTTCTGCCGGAGGCCACCCAGAAACCCTGTAGGTGGCGGAGAGGGAGGCGGACCCCATCCTGGAGGAAGGATGATGCTGGAGAACAAGGGGCCTGGCACCCAGGGAAGCTCCACACAGGGCAGGAGAGGCCCCGGCAGAGGCGGGCAGATGCCCGAAGGCTTTCAGCAGGAAGGCACGCGGCCACGGCCGAGGGAGCAGCGGTTCTGAGCAGCGAGAGGGAGACCAGCCCTGCCCGCAGCCCTTGGTGGTACAAGCGGCCAGACTCCTTGGTGTCCTTAGCGAGATGTGTCCCCCGAGTGAGGTTAAGGGCTACTCCCAGCACTGCTGACAAGGCACGTGTGGGAATTTCCTGCACCGGCCGGTTTTCCAGGCAGCCCTGGGTGTCCTACTGTGCGTCCTACTGTGTGTTGCAGGTAGCGTCATGGTCCCTGGCTGGGGTCTCCGTCCCGCAGGCCGCCCCCACCCCCACCCCAGCCGCAGGTGCTCCGGGCCGCGTGGCTCTACACCCGAGTTCCCACGGCCCCGTCCTCAGGCTTGGGAACTCGCTCCGGCGGCTCACAGAGCTCAGGGACACACCGACACGCGCCGGCTTATTCCAGAACCCAGCATAGGGTAAGGGATGCCAATGAGCAGTCGGATGGAGACGCACAGAGGGCGAGGTCTGGGAGGACCCTCGCGGGGCTGGGGGGCATCACACCCTCCACACTCCGCATGTTCACCCACCCCGGGGGCTCCCCGAGTTCCCACTGCTGGGAATTTCGTGGGGATTCCTCACGTGGGTGTGATGGAGCACGAAATCCATCTCCAGCCCCCTCTGCTCCTCGGAGGACGTGGGGTACGGCTGGAGGGGCCCCGCCTCTGAAGCCCGCTCCAGCCGCCCTGGCCTGAAGCTATGCCTCGTCGCCTCATTCGATCACATGTGCTCCTGCCCCCCAGGAAATTGCAAGGGGGTCCGGGCTCCGTGTCAGGAACTGGGAGCAGAGAAATGGAGGCTTTGTATCTTACCACAAAGGTGTGATGAGAACCGGTTGCAGAAGGCACAGAGGCAGAGAGGCAGTGGGGAACGAGAACATGTGAGCATCTTGGGGTGGGCTCAGCCTTCCCTGGGAGGGGTCCGGGGAGCAGAGCTGGAGCCCCAGCCGTCCTCTCTGTGTGAGTGTCTGCCCGTTTGGGTGGGGGTCTGATGGGGTCAGGAGAATCGGCCTGCTGGTGCTTTGAGATAAAGCTGCACTAGGAGGCTGAGGTCTGGGGAAGAAAGTTTCGGAGATGGGGTTGAGCTGGAGCAGGGACACCCTGTCCCTGATAAGAGCGGAGGAGGACAGGTCCTTCTGCATGCAGCTAGGGAGGGGCCAGAGGGAGGTGCCCCCCAGGCTCAGGACTTAGTTAAGATGGGGGGCGAGGGAAGGCGTGGGTGGTCAGCCCCACGGGGCTGCTCGAGGTTGGAATCCTCGTGGGAGGAGCATCCGTGAACTGGAAGACCCGAATGTACTCTGTGTCCGTGGCTGGTGCAGCTCCCAGCGCCGCACCACCCCCCACCCCTGGGCAGCTGGAAGCCGCAGCCCTGCAGCCTCGGGCACCCGAATTGCCACAGTCAATGGGGTGCTCCTGTCCACTTCACGACTCTCTCTCTGGGCTTCTCCTAGTGGTCCTCAGAGGACGGGGGACGTGGTTGACGACGGAGTCAGAACAAGTGCTCTCCTCTGACGTGTGGCTGAGGTGCACACGCCCCACTTCTCACTAACGAAGAACAGGTTTGGGGGGCAGGTGCTCCTCGAGTCGTGGCCTGCTCCAGCCTGTGTGTCTTGGTAGGCATGGCTGACACCTGTCCTTGTCAGCACTGAGAACTGCAGCTTGTTGTGGGTAGAACAAGGGCTCTCGGAATAGAAAGGAACCTTCTAGATCATCCATAGGAGTCTTCTTCCTTTGTCCCTTCTTTAACAATGCTTCCCAGCTCCAGCTCCTCAAATTTGGAACTGCTCTGCCAGAAGCTTGGTCTGGAGGAGAGGAGGTGGGGGAGGGGACAGGGCAGGAGATGGGGGAGTGTGGGGGAGGGGATGGAGAAGGAGAGAGGGAGGGGATTGGGAGAGAGTGGGGGAGGGGATGGGGGGGAGGTTGTGCTATCCCTGCCATGTAAGGAGGGGTGCAGCCCTTCCGATGGCTCTCAGAGCCCCGAGTCTCAGCCTGCTGGCTTCAGGGAGCCTCTGTCCCCGTCCCCCACTTGTACTGCAGGTGTTTCCGTGTGAAGCTTCTTGCTGTCCTTAGAGCTGTCCCCCTCGGCCTCTCCTTCCACTGGACACAGAGCAAAGCAAGAAAACAGCTTAGTCGTTGTTGCAAGTGCTCTGGGAACAAAAACATCCCTGTTTCCCGGCCTGGAACAATGCTTCCTTCTCCCCACCAGAACAGAGGGGCAGTGTTAACCCCTGATCTCCCCCAGGCCCCTCCACGCTCCACTCCAGTTCTTATGCCTTCTTTCTCCCCTCCCCACAGCGGTTGTCCACGCAGCCGGCCACCCCTCCAAGGGGACATGGGTGGGCGGGACAGGCGCATGTTTGAGGTGAGCAGTGACGAGGGCACAGGGCGAGAACGCGGCCTCCGCACTTAGGACACCTGCGTGATGATTGCCCACTCACCGCTTTCCTGCCTGTCGGTTTCCGCTGACCGACACACACACACACATTCCAATCCGGGGGATGGGATCTGGGCTCAGCTCAGGCAGCCAGACCATCTCCTCCGGTCGTTTGTGTCCTGCTGTCCCTCTGGGGCGTTTGGCAGCTAGAGATGGGGTGGCGGGGGGCTTGACACCCTGCAGTTCACGACTCCCGGCCCCGTCCTGCAGGGCGTCTTTGTCCACAGCCACACCACCCACCAGGGGCCCACTAGGCCGCTCTAAGTAGGAAGCTGTCTGTAACCGCCTGACCTTGAAACCCAGCTCTGTAACCACCTGACCTTGAAACCCAGCTCTGTCCAACACGTGTGCATGTACACGAGCTCCCCGGAGCAGAGCCTTGAGCACCAGGGGAGGAGGGCCTGGTCTGCGGGGAGGCTGGACCCCACGGGGCTCGCCTGTGGTCTCAGGCCCGGTTGTGGCGTCCCGGCCCAGGCTGCTCACGCTCCCTCTGAGTCATTCCAAACTGCTTTGTCCAGATACCACTGATGTACGAGGAACCGTGCGGACGTGCGTGTGGACGTCTGCACACACGTGTGACCATCACCGCGGTTCAGAAAGTGAGCGCCACCACCCTCCGCCACTTAGGACCACCTGCCCCATCAGAAGCCCCTCCTGGTGGATTCTTTCTTTCTTTCTTTTTTTTTTTTAAAGATTTTATTTATTTATTTGACAGACAGAGATCACAAGTAGGCAGAGAGGCAGGCAGAGAGAGAGGAGGAAGCAGGCTCCCCGCTGAGCAGAGAACCCGATGCGGGACTCGATCCCAGGACCCTGAGATCATGACCTGAGCCGAAGGCAGAGGCTTAACCCACTGAGCCACCCAGGCGCCCCACTGGTGGATTCTTGAATGGCGTCCGTGTTAACCTAGTTGCTTGTGTTTGTTTTTATCTGAGAACTTTGTCAAGACGCAAAATGATCCATTGATTGGCAAGGAGGCCACACGGGGGAGTGAACGGTGCGGCTCTGCCCCAGTGTGCATCTTTGACTCTGTCCTCAGGGACAGGGCACTGGGAAGGGCTAGAGGGGAGGGGAGGGAGAGGCTCAGAGGAAGGTGGAGGACTCCCATGGCTCAGACCCACAGTGGAAGAGCCAGATACACGAGAACACAGGGGGCTGAGGCTTCTAAGTGGTCTCACACAGCCCGGGGCATCCGGGGGAGCTTTCCTTAACCCAGCGCCGTGGGCTCTGAGCTGCTGTCCATCTGAGACCTCCCTGGGGCCACGTCTGCCGCCCCCAGGCTTCACAGCGGTCCTTGGCTGCGTGGCACTGGCTGGGATCCTGCTTGCTGAGTACTCTCCCATCACAGCATTTCAAGCAGGGGCTTGGTTGGGGGGATGCTGGGGGATGGCTGGGAGTCAGAAAGCCCTGGGGGGGCTGTGGCACTCTCGGGGGGAGCTGAACCTCTAAGTCTGCACGGGTGTCTGTTGGATTCTCTGTCCGTGGAGGACCCTGGCTCATACACTGGTTCCTGCTGCTCAACAGCCTCATTATCTCTAGCTGGGGTCAGTCTAATTTTAGCCTTTCTTGTATGTGTGTGATGGTATCTCATTGTGGGCTTCATTTGGATCCTCCTGGAAATTCTACTGTTGAGCACCCTTTCCTGTTCTAATTGGCCATCAGGGAATCTTTGGTGAAGTGTTTGTTTTTAAATACACTTTTTCTTGTTGGTTTGTAGGAACTCTTCCTCGGCAAGTCCTTTAGTTTGTGTGCGGACCCTCACACCCAGTCTGCCACGCTTCTCATTTTCTTAACGGTCATGAGATAAGCAGAAATGGCCCATTTTTATGGATCTGGTTCAGCCCTTTAAATCCTTAGTGCGTTTTGTGTCCTACCCCGAGATTGATATTTTCTACATTTTTTCCCAGGAATTTCATAGTTTAAGGCTGTGATCCATCTCAAACTTCTAAATTCCATGTTTAATGCTAATAAGTTATTTGTAGCTTATTTTGGATTTTCTATGTACAATCCTATTATCTCTGCATAGTCATATCTTCCCTCCTCAATTCTCACAGGTTTTTTTTTTTTTTTTCTTGCCTCATAACACTGGGCAGATTCTCTAGTACAATTTGAACAGAATAGTGATGTATGAAGAGTCTAACACACCTTTCTCAATATTTGGTAGAAACCGTAGACAAAACATTGGTGACAAATACGACCAAACTGACCTATACAGAACATTACATAATACACACAAAATGCATTCAAGTGCGATTCAAGAACATTAACCAAAATACACGGTCTGCTGGGCCATGAAGGAAGTCTACAAATTTTAAAAACCTGGAACCCTATAGATTATAGTCTTAGACCACAGGGGAATTGAACCATAGTCATAATGAAAAGAAAACCAGAAAGTCTTTCAATGTTTAAAAATTGAACCTAACTGGGGCACCTGGGTGGCTCAGTGGGTTAAAGCCTCTGCCTTCGGCTCAGGTCATGATCTCAGGTCCTGGGATCGAGCCCCCCATCGGGCTCTCTGCTCAGCAGGGAGCCTGCTTCCTCCTCTCTACCTGCCTCTTGCCTACTTGTGATCTCTGTCTGTCAAATGAATAAATAAAAATATTTTTTAAAAAATTGAACCTAACTTTTCTTTATCTCCCAAGAGTCAGTGAGGGATTCACAGTGGGAATTCTCCACCTTCACCGCACCAGGGCTCGGAGACAACGGCACTCTGTCTGTGAGGGCAGCCACTCTTGGAGGCTGCACAGGAATTAAGGCTCAAATCAGAGCTCTGCCCGCCCCAGCCACACCCGGCATCCTTGGCCTGAGGTTCCCCCCACCAACCCACAGCTGCCCTTTCTGGTGGCCCTGCGCTAAGGGGCTCAGCATGGCCATATGGGATTGGGAAGGCCCAGTCTTAACTACTTCTAGTTACGATGCTGCTACTGTATTGTCCTCATAGGTCCCAAAACACAATTTCTGAGTGAAAACAATGTGTCATATTGTCCTCAAGTTTTTGAAAATAAGCTTGTGAGCTATTTATTAGAAATGTTGATTCAATCTGTTTTCCTTCTTCTGGGACAATAAACAGCCCCAAATCATGATTATGACTTACCGAGTGCCCGCTCCTGTGATACATCGCATGGGCTCTTTGTAGAGTTCTCCCTTTCAAACTCCTAAGTGGAGATGTGCCTATGATTAGTCACATTTTTATATAGTTAGAGACTGTGTAAGTCACACAGGATTTTATCAGGGTCAGAAATCAAAGTAGGGTCCCCAAATGGACCCCAAATCCCTGTTTATTCTACATATGGTGCTATTTTCCCTCTTACCTCAGGTCTTAGTGACCTGGAAATGTAACAAGCATGTGGCTAGCTGGAATTAATTCAGCTGGCCTTTTTCTTTTTTCTCTTCTTTTTCTTTTTTTTTAACATCTGTCTATTAAAATAATTATCTGGGTAGAAGACCTTTGAGCAAGGTACTCAAATAACCCTAGGAATAGAGACACTGTAATGTTTTTCTGATTTTACAGTCACTGGAGGGAGATGTGTTTTCTCATTGATTCAGCCCCCAGTATCTTCACAGCAGGAAGACAAGTCTGAAACAGTATTTAAAAGTAGCTCAGCCTGTTCCACAAAAGGAGCAAATGCTAATAATAAATATCGCTAAAATATTCCCTTACCTACTGTTATTTACTTCCCAACCCTTGTAGTCTTTACATGTTGTGACTACGATTTATGTCACTCAAAATTTCCAGGGAAAGAACTTACACAGAGCATCTGAGCTTTAGGGGTACTTAATGTTTAAATTAACTGTGACAGTTAGCTACTTCGTTCTGTTGTAGAAGCCGTGAATGGGGCCAGAGATCTCTAAGATGTCTGGCAGTTCTAAAATTCTGACTTTAGATTACTTCTATGACTCAAGAGACTTGGGCAAGAAGGGGAGGAGTCCAGCGACTGGGAGCACCTCTGTTAACCTGTAACCAGGTAACATTCTGTAGGTGTCACTGTGGTTTCTTTGTATTCTTGTTAAAGATTGTCCCAAGTTCCCCCACTTCAGTCATAATTATAACAATAATCCGTTTTCTTTTTAAATTATAAAATGGGGCTCCTGGGTGGCTCAGTGGGTTAAGCCTCTGCTTTCTGCTCAGGTCATGATCTCAGTTCTCTGCTCGGTGGGGAGCCTGCTTCCTCCCCCACCCCCCTCTCTGCCTACTTGTGATCTCTGTCAAATAAATAAACAAAATTAAAAAAAAAAATCCTGCTGGTTAACAACAGCACAGAGGACAACGTTCTTGTGCACGCTGGACCCTTGGGTGCAGACCCAAGCATTGTGAGTCCATCTCCAGCCATAAACAGACTCACAGTATGAGGATGTGCTGACAGCCTGAGAAGCACTTAGCCATCCCAAGGGTGGAACCAGAAGGGGAGGCTCTTTCCCCTTAAAGCACTAGTTTCAGGCTCTTAAAATTGCCTGGGAAGGGGCGCCGAGGTGGCTCAGGGGGTTAAGCCTCTGCCTTCAGCTCAAGTCATGATCTCAGGGTCCTGGGATCGAGCCCCGAGTTGGAGTTGGGCTCTCTGCTCGGCGGGGTCCTGCTTCCCCCCCTCTCTCTGCCTGCTTCTTTGCCTACCTATGACCTCTTTGTCAAATAAGTAAATAAGTAAATCTTTAAAAAAAAATTGCCTGGGAAATGTGTGAGATCCTTGCATATCCTAACGCCCAAGCCTTGGCGGGCCTGGGAGCAGCTGACCTTCTGCAGAGCCAGGACCGCCCCTGCTGGCAGGAAGAGCTCCCCAAGGGAAGGGGAGGTGCTCTCCTGTAGTCTGCAGCCCCAGGGGGTCCGCGGGGGAAGGGTGGGTGTCTGGTGTGGGGGGGGTCCCACCCACGACCCCGCCCAGGCTTGCAAGCCCGCGGGTCACAGGAAGGGCCAGGAGTTTGGGGGGTCCTACCCACGACCTCACCCACGCGTGTAAGCCCCAGGGTCCGCGGGGAAGGGTGCCTGTGGGGGTGGGGGAGGGTCTTGCCTACCGACACCACCCACGTGTGCACAGCCCCAGGGTCCGCGGCAAGGACCCGGTGTTGTGTGAGTGGGTGGGTGGGGGGTCCTGCCCACGACCACGCCCACGCGTGCACAGCCCGAGGGTCAGCAGGAAGGGCCAGGAGTCTGGGGGGGGCGCTGTTCTGTCCACCATCCCGCCCACGCGTGCAAGCCGGCAGGCTCCGCCGGAAAGGGCCGGTGTCTGGAGGGCCCTGCCCGGGCCAGGTTGCGCCCCCCCACCCCCGCCCACGCGTGCGCAGCCAGGCCGGGCGTTGGGCTTAGGAGGGGCCGCGGGCGGCCACGTGGCCCCGCAGGAATGCGCGGGCGTGAGGGTGGAGCGCGGCCGAGGACGGGCAGGCGCGCTATCCAATGGGCTCCCGGCACCGTCGGATCCGGCCAATCAGGGCGTGGGGGTGGAGCTGCCTCCCTATGGGCGGGGCCGGGGCGCATCCCCCGGCGGCTGAAGCGGGGCAGGGTGAGGGGCGCTCAGAGGGACGGCGGGCGGGGGTCCCGGCAGGGTGAGTGCGGGCTGGCGGGCCGGGGTTCTTGAGGGGCGAGATCGGGCCGGGAGGCGGGATCCCGGGGGGACGATGCGGGCCCAGGGCAGGAGCGGGGGTCTGGGTGGGGGCGTGAGTGTCGGCCGGAGGGAGCAGGGGTCCTGGGGGCGGGGGGAGGCGAGGTTGCGGTGCGGAGGCTGCGGGCCGGCGGGTGGAGGCGGGGGTCCTTGGAGGGAGCGTCCAGCGAGTTAGTCGCGGGGCCGCGGATGAGTCTTTTCCTCTGAAAGCCTGTCTTTTGCTGAACGCTCGCGCGCTCGCTCTGTCCGGCCGGGCTGTGAATCCCGGGCTGCCCGCCGCCTGAGGTCTGCGGGTCCGCGCGCAGACGGCGCGGGGTGTCCCTTGGTTCCCAGGAGCAGTGCAGGTAACGGACCCAGCGCAGCCCCAGCTCCAGCGGGGTGCTCCCTGTGCCTTCTGCCCAGCGCACAGTGCAGGTAACGGGCCCTGAGCGGCCACGCAGCTTTAGTGGGGCGTCCTCCTAGCTCCCCTGCGCACAGCCAGCGCCGGTAATGGGCCGGTGCAGTCCCCCAGCTCCCGAAGTGTCCCCTGCACCCTTGGGTACAGACAGTGCGGGTAAAGGATCACAGGCAGCCTCCCAACTTCAGTGGGGTGCTCCCTGTGCCCTGGCACGACAGTGCAGGTAGCAGACCATGAGCAGCACCCCCACATTTAGCAGCTATTCCCCCCCCAATCCCCGCAGCCACGCACAGGTGTGGCAGTAAAGAAGCCCGTGAGCGGCTGCCCCCACCTTCAGCATTGTGCCCCGTGTCCCCAGGGTTGGTGGTAGTGGGCTGTCAGGATCCTGCAGGAGAAATGATGAGTTGAGGTGTTTATTTGGAAGAGTAATTTCCCATTTCCTCCAAAGACAAAGTCATTGGCCTGCTTTAGGATGAAGGCAAACGCTACTTAAAAAACAGGTGTTTCCCCTTCGCCCAGAAACTGAAGCAGGTGTGCCGGCCTTGGTGGGGGGCTGCCTACTTCCTCCCGCATGGCCACCCTTGTCTGTGGGACCCGAAGTTCTGAACATAAACATTTGAGTAAATGATTCAGCTTATCCCAGGGCATCAATGTTCAGAAAACAACAGCAGATATATTTGATGTCATGTACTATTCATGGCCATGACTCACTTTCGCTAGAGGTAAAACTTCTCATTAACCCCAAACCTTTGGGGCTTTTCTTTTGGCTCTAGTTGAGCCACAGAGTGAAATTGGAGTAGCCTGCTGCATTCTGGACCCTGTGCAAGGGTTACTTAGTTTCCCCGCAGGTGCAAGAGTTACTTAGTTTCTCCACAGGCTGAACGTTGCAGGGATCGTGGTTTTCTCTGCTCATTTTTTGCTTACAAAATGTAATCTGAACATGTTTCCTAGGAAATAACTTATTAGAGAAGGAAGATGAGATTTATTGTTTGTAGTTTTAAAACATCACTTGCTCCTTAATCTGGCAGCATTCATTTGATTGGCTCAGGGATATGATTTAGTGGCCAACATCGTTAGGTCAGTGTATCATGTCTTTTTGTCATCAGATACAGACTTTGATGGTGTCTTGTCATTTGTCTAAGATGCTCTTTCCTAACTGGTTAGTCTTTCCATCAAAAGAGTTAGAATAGGATAGAGGAAAAATTCAAACTCATTCAGGATAGCCTTCTACCTTTTAAAAGTTGAGCTTGACTTTCCCTAAATTTACTGTCTGTATCATCTAGACATTCCTAAGTGCCATATTTTCTCTGTAGTTTCTTTTGTGGTGTAGTCAGAAGGAGAGTCTTTGGGAATTCTTTTGGATAGAGGCACGCTGGTGATTTCAACGGGCTTTGAGAGGAGCCTTGGGGTGCGTTCTGGAACTGCTTGCCCAGCCCTGGGTGAGTCAGGTTATCCCACACAGCTTCTGTTTACTCCTTATGAAATTGCTGGGAGGTAGTACCTATGGCTTATTACACAGAAACTTTCTGCCTAATGAAGAACAACTAAAACGGAGGCGAGATGGGCTGTATTATTCTTTAAATGATACTTTTAAAACCCTGTCATGAGATACAGTATTTTATTGCACAGGGAGTCCTCAAAAGGCTGCAGGGAAAGAGTCAGGTATCGGAGCACGTTTGTGTTCCGTTGATCTGGGACTCACAGTTTGCCCAGGTAGGAAGGTGAGTGCAGAGAAATACGACAGACGAGGAAAGGAGGTGATAACCATTCAGGAGGTTGCCTTCTCCCTTTTTCATGAAAGCCTTGGACCAGTGTACTTTTGACAAGAGGAGGGAATCCTGGAGCTTTGCAGCAGACAGGGCAGTTCCAGGTCTGTGAGAGCTGCCGGGGTCCTGCAGGAGAGCGGAGCGTGTTCTGCAGGAGGGTGTGGGCAGGGCTGGCTCCTGGGGTGGCCATGTGTCCACCCTGTGACAGTTGTGACAGGTCAGGCCTATGATCGGGTTGCTGGCTGAGGACAGGGGAGGCCCAGGTGGAGAGCTAGCGGGGCCCCTTCTCCTGTGCCGCCGGCCTCGGCCAACACACACGAGCTCTCTGTCTGTCCCTGTCCCTCCAGTTCAGACTGCTCTGCGTCGCCAGGCCGAGACGCTGGTTTGGGCTTCTTTTTTGCGTGTGTGTGAAGTTTCAAAACCTTGATGATGGAAATGATGGGTCATCAGAACGTCTGTTCCTCTTGTATTTCCTGCTCTCCTCCAAGTCACCGCCATGAATTGTACCTGCTGGGGAAGGGGTGTCTGTGCCTTATTTCCTATTTTAATTAGCAGGAAAATGATCTTTTGAAATACTAAAAATCCTTTGTGTGTGTTCATGCCTTTCTCTTCCATGAACCCTCTTCCAGTATTAAAAATTGTTTTTTTTTTTAATTTTTACTTATTTTTTATTAGTAGTATTTACATTTTAACAACCAGGGGGCAATACCTGTCCTTGTAGTATCAACTTCCACTTTAATAATTCTTTTTTTTTTTTCCAATTTATTTATTTTCAGAAAAACATTATTCATTATTTTTGCACCACACCCAGTGCTCCATGCAAGCCGTGCCCTCTATAATACCCACCACCTGGTACCCCAACCTCCCACCCCCCCCGCCCCTTCAAAACCCTCAGGTTCTTTTTCAGAGTCCATAGTCTCTCATGGTTCACCTCCCCTTCCCATTTACCCAAAAGCACATACCCTCCCCAATGTCAATTGTTTTTTTTTTTTTTTTTTAACGTAAAACAGCCTCAGAGCTGTAACAGCGTGCTGGGGCCTGTGTGCGGGGGAGAGCGGAGAGGGAGTGTGCTTGCTGTTGGGCGTGGGGAGGGGCACGTTTGAGGCCCCATGGTGGGGGGTGGGTAGGGGTGCTGAGCACCTGGTGGCCCATCTTGGGCTCTGAAATCTTGACCTGGTGAATCACTTGTGACTTGACCTGGGAATTTATGAAGAAAACAGAATGAACCGTGGAGGGCACCTGCATCCTTTGCCCTCGCACAGCTCCATGGAGCAAAGGAACCCTTCGCCAGTGAGGCGTGGCAGGATCCCTGAGGGTCTGGGCTTTGCTTCCTGCGAAGAGGGTCTGTCTCCATCCTCATCTGAACCAGAGCTGTGCTGTCTGGCTACGGAGACCCAGACCCTTACACATGGACATTATGATTTTTAAGAAAGAAATGCGGACATTTACTTTGAGATAGAAATACCAAATGTAAAACTGCAAAGTCATATATAGATGTGAGAACCGAACTTGTGTTTCTTTCCTCGGTGTGGGCAGCCTGGGGCTACCCGGATGAGGAAGGCCAAGGCCTTCTGTTTGGATAGAAGTGAGCTGTGCTCGCAGACTGCTCTGTCATCTCCTCTTCCTTACTTCTCGCAAGGGAGAATGGAGCGGGGACCGGAGCTGATGTGAAGGGACAGGAGACGAGCGAACGGAAGCGCCGTGTTCACGCTGATTTGCTCCGTGCCCAGTGAGCAGAGGTTGGAAGCCTGGGCTTGGAAGCGTTGGTGTTCAGGGAGGATGTGGTCCGAGTTTCCCGCACACAGAGTCACCCCACTGCTCTGCCTCATCAGACCAGGTCCTGCCTTTCTAAGGGCAGCTTGAGAGTGGCTTGAAACCCTAGGGCATTGGCTGAGCCGTCTGGACGGGACCCCTGTGTGGGCCAGTGTAGACACAACCCAGGGAATTCCAGAGCTATTGATGAGCACATTTCTGAGGCCGGAGTTTGTTTCTCCGCGAGAAGCCTTGAGCTGGGGTAGAAAGAATTTACTCCCCGTGTGAGCAGGTCTGAGCCTGGCCGGGTTGCCGGATCAGACAGCCGGGAGGTTGTGGGCTGTTGCTTGCTCCCTCCCAAGGACGGCGACTGGGCTCCCGCCTGCCCCGTCCTCTTGCTGCGCGAGTGGTAAGAAAGTCGCTTCGTGTTTGGTTCTCAATCCAGCGGCTCAACCGGGGGTGGGAAGCAGCCCAGCCCGGGTGGGAAGCAGCCCACGGTGGCGCGGACCATGCCCTGCGTGCCCCGCCTGCTCCCAGGGCGGAGCTGCTGCGAAATGTCATCTGCGTGGGTTCTGTGAATTCTGCCGGCAGAAGCTCTTCTTCCAGAGCCACACCCCTGAGAAATTCTCTCCGCTTTGCTGTGCCGTGTGGAAGAGGCCAGTGTTCATTTGGAACTGACGTCTCAGCCCCTGCTGTTAGGTTCCAAGGCCGCAGGGCACACCAGTCTCCTTGGAGCTCTCGGTCCACAAGGAGCCGCACGGGCCACACTGAAACCGCACCGGGGTGGCGGCTGCTGCTGCTTCAGGCTCCTCCCTGAAAACTGTGCAGCAAACCCTGGTTTGTGTTGATGTCCCAGGAAAGAGGGCAGGTGCGCCATTCTCCCCAGCGCAGGGGGATGCCGGACGTCTGTCACAGGCGGCTGGTGCAGGGAGGAGAGATGCCTGTTTCCCAGGACCTTGGCCAGAGGGAGAGTTGGACCCTGGGCTGCTTCTCTGCTCAGCTTTCTCAGATGAGCTCACCCCGCAAGGGGAGGCGGTGTGTGTGCTCCCCTGCCGTCGAGGAAGGTGCAAGGTTTCCTGTGCAAGTGGATTCCTCTTTTTTTTTTTTAAGATTTTATTTATTTATCAGAGAGAGAGAGCGAGAGAGAGCGAGCACACAAGCAGGCAGAGTGGCAGGCAGAGGTGTAGAGAGAAGCAGGCTCCCTGCCGAACAAGGAGCCCAATGCGGAACTCAATCCCAGAACCCTGGGATCATGACCTGAGCCGAAGGCAGCAGCTTAACTGTCTGAGTCCCCAGGCACCACAACTGGATTCGTCTTCTGGCTCATTTTCCTGATGGTCTTCAGGGTGCCATAGGTGGACCCATTGTCCCAGGCATCCTGACTCTGTAAGAGTCACCCACAGTTCCCCCAGGGCTCTGCTCTAGGAAACGGGAGGGAGTGTGTGGTGAAACCATCCGAGTAGGCCTCCACTGCCCCCTTGCTGAGATGGTCTGGTGGCTGTGCTAACTGGTCTGGAAATGGAAAGCAAGAGACAGGGCTGGTGTGCTGAGGTGGGGACGGTGGTGCTTGAGAGTCACGTCGGGGCCAGGTGGGTCCTCACTGGCAAGGTGATGCTTGAGTGAAGTTTGAAAGAAGGTGAGTGAGATCACACCGAGAGCCTTCTGTCAGAAGGGAAAGCATGTGCAAAGGCCTTGGGGCAGGAGCAGCAAGAAGGTCCTGTGGTCACAGGAGACAGCTTAGGACATGACCTCAGGGAGGTGATGATCGTGTGACAGAAAGCCATTGCAGAGCTGTGACCCCGTGGGGCCCTGTTTCACTGGGCCATCCTGGCTATAGTATTGAGTTCAGATGACACAGGGTTGAGGATGGGCAAGGGAGGTCAATGATGAAGCTTTTCCAGGAACTCAGGCAGAGATGGGCTCCAGGATGGACCAGATGGGCGGCCTTGGAAGGAGGGGTTAGTGCTATTCTGGGCACCTGTTGAAGATGGAGCTCACAGGGCTTGCTGGTGGGTTCGTTATTGGGAATGCCAGAAAGGAGGAGTTGAGGTAAGTCTGAGCTCTTGTGGGTTGTCCTGAGCAAGACAAAGGAGGAGGTTTCTGGGGGAACGAGGTAGTCCGGCTTCCACCTACTGAGGAAGGTGCCTTTCGCAGTGGACCGCTGATGTTTGTGTCTGGGGGAACTCTCAACTTCTACCTCCTCAGCAGGTTTCATTTACAAGTCTCCACCACTCTTCTCAAAGTTCATGGTAAGACACTTGGTGTTTTCCAAAGATCTATGTTATTATCAAGTTCCAGTAGCAGGAAGAAACCTGAAGAGGATTTCCCTCTTAATGAAAAAGTCAAAAAGTGGGCATCACATTCAGCATCTGTTTTGTGGGGAACCCCTACAGGCGGCATGCGCCCCAACCAGCTCCTTCCTGGGCTCTGCTGTCCGCATCTGGCCACCAGCGCTTTGAACTGTGTCTGTGAGCATCCGCTGTCCTTTGTCTCCGTGTATTTTGGGCATCTGGTAGGATGTTGTGTCCTGAGGCCTAAGAAGAGCCAGAGAGAAGTAATTTTGGGGTCTGACATGCTCACTCATTTTCTTACATGAATGAAAGGTCATTCCTTCTTCAGTTTACACCATTTCTGTTGTGAAAGATTTCATAGGAACACTGTACTTTTGGCTTGCTGGGGAACCTGGACCCCATCCTGCAGGGTTAGCTTTCGTCTCCGTGCCGCACAGAGCATCCCATGACTTATGGATTGTATCCTCGGAATTTTGGATCTCTCACACCCTTCGCTCATTTTGCCCAGTCTCCACCCCTGGCAACTGCTGATCTGTTCTTTGTACTTATGAGCTCATTTTTATTCCACATAAGATGAGATCAGATGGGATTTGTCTTTCTTAGTTCAGTTTGCCGTCAGGGCCATCCACGTTGTTGTGAACGGCAGAATTTCTCTAGACGGCGGAAGAGCACCCCCTGCACGTGTCAGACGCTGTATTCTCTTTCTGTTCAGCCATCAGTGGACACCATGTGATGGCTGTCCACATGGTGGCTGTTGGGATAAGGCTGCAGTGGACGTGGGGGTGCACATACCCTTTCAAAGTCTTATTTTTGTTCTTTTAGGGTAAATATCCAGAAGGGGGTTGCTGAATCATATGGTAGTACTAGTTTTTGTTTTTTGAGGACCACACTGTTTTCCAGAGTGGCTGCACCCGCTTGCCTTCCCACCAGCAGTGCGGGAGGCTTCCCCTCTCTCCGCATCCTCGCCAACACTTATTGTCTCTCATCTTTTTGATACTAGCCATTTGGACAGGTGGGAGACAGTATCACATTGTGGTTTTGATTTCCATTTCCCTGATGGTCAGTGATGTTGAGCATCTTTTCACATACCTTTTGGGCACCGGTAGGTTTTCTTTGGAAAGCTATTCAGATCCTCTGCCCATTGTTTAGTTAGGTGGTTTTTTGGCTACTGTTGTATGAATTGTTTATATACTTTGCATTTAACCCTTTATGAGATACATGATGTACAAATATTTTCTCTCATTTGCTAGGTTACCTTTATATTTTGATGATGGTTTCCTTTGCTGTGTGGAAGTATTTAGTTTTAAGTAGTCTTTATTTATTTATTTAAATGTGCTGTTGTTGTCTTTGCCTTTGATGACAGATTCAAAAAGTCGTCACCAACACTGGTGCCCAGGAGCTTACTGTGTTTTCTTCTAGGCGTTTATTGTCTTCTAGGTGTTTATAGTTTCAGACCATATGTTAACGTCTCTAATCTATTTCAAGTTAAGTTTTGTGTATGTCGTGATGTAACGTTCAGTTTCATTCTTACACACTGCACATGTCTGTTGAGTTTTCCCGGCTCCATTTGCTGAAGACACTGTCCTGTGTGCACTCTGGGTTCCTTGGCTGTAAATTAGGTGAACATGCGTGGATTTATTTCTGAGCTCTCCCTTCTGTTCTGTGTGTCTGCTTTTATGCTGCTCCCAGACCATTTTACTGATTCCTGGAGCTTTGCCATGTAGTTTGATGTCAGGAAGTGTGATGCCTCCAGCTTTGTTCTTGCTCGAGGTCGCTTTGGCTATTTGGGGTGTTTGTGGTTCTTTACCAATTTTAGGATTGTTTCATTGTTGTGAAAAACACCACTGGAATTTTAATAGGAATTGGATTCAATCTGTAGATAGCTCTGGGTCACATGGACATTTTAACAATATTCTTCCAATCCATGAACATGGAATATCTTTTTTTTTTTTTTTTTAATTTGTGTCTCTTTCAATTTACTTCATCAGTGTCTTAGAGATTTCATTGTATAGGTTTTTAACCTCCTTGGTGAAATTATTCTTAGTTTTTTTTTTTTTTTTTGATGTGGTTGTAAGTGGGATTGTTTTCTTAATTTTTCTGATGATTTGTTATTATGTATGGAAATGCAACTGATTTTCACATATTGATTTTGTGTCCTGCAACTGTACTGAATTAGTTTTAGCCATTTTTTGATGGAGTCTTTAGGGTTTTCTGTAGGTAGTGTCATGTTGTCTACAAACAATGATTATTTTCTTCTTCCTTACCAATTTAGATGCCTTTTTTTTTCTTTTCTTGCCTAATTGCTGAGGGTAGGGCTTCCAGGACTGTGTTGAATAGACATGGTGAGAGGACATCCTTGTCTTGTTCCTCTTTTACAGGGGAGGCTCTCAGCTTTTCATTGAAGGGCATGTGAGCTGCAGGCTTACCACATGGACACTTTATTATGTTGGAGGATGTTCCCTCTAGACCCACTTGTTGAGAGTTTTTGTTTTTTTTTTTATTTTTAATAACTGGATGTTGAATTTTGTCAACATTTATCTGCACCGATTGTAACAATCATAAGATTTTATCATTTTTGTGAGTACCATGTCTCATTGATTGCTTTGCGGATGTTGAGCCATCCTTGCATCCCTGGAATGAATCCCGCTTGATCATGGTGTTTGATCTCTTTCTCGTCATGCTGGGTTTGGTTTGGCACACTTTGGATGAGGGTTTTTACAGCTTTATCAAGGCTGTTGGCCTGTAATTTTCCTTCATTGTACTGTCTTTGTCTGGTTTTAGTGTCAGGGTAATGCTGGCCTCCTAAAATGCATTTAGAAGTGTTTCCCATTCTTTGTTTTTCTTGAAGAGTTTGGGAAGGATTGGCATTATAACTTTAACCTTTGGTAGATCTCATCAGTGAAGCTGTCTGGCCTTGGGTATTTGTTTTTTGGGGAGGTTTTTGATGATTGATTCCATCTCCTTACTAGTAATTGGTCTGTTCAGACTTTTTGTTTCCTTGTGATTCTGTCTTTGTAGGTTGTTTGTAAGGACTCTAGTTTGGATCATTTGTTTGCTTATAATAGTTCACGTTACTGTCTCATGATGCTTCGTGTTTCTGTGGTGTCGTTTGAATGGTTCCTCTTGTCGTTTTGCTTTTCTTTGAGTCCTCTCTCTTTTTTTCTTAGTAGGTCTAGTGAAAGGTTTGCAAGTTTTATCTTTTCAGAAAAACAGCTCTTCATATCACTGAGGTTTTCTATCATCTTTTCGTCTTTATTTCCTCCACCTTGATCTTTGTTATTTCCTTTCTTCTACTAACTTTGGGCTTAGTTTGTTCTTCATTTTCTAGTTCCTTGAGGTATAAAATTAGGTTGTTCATTGGAGATTTTTCTTGTTTCTTAATATAGGTATTTATTGCTACAGACTTCCCTCTTAGAACTGCTTTTCTTGCATCCCATTGGTTTTCTGGGTGTTAATGTTTCCATATTCATTTGTCTCAAGGTTTTTTTTTTCCAATTTTCTTTGGATTCTTCTTTCCCTCACTGGTGTCTCAGTAGGATATCATTTAATCTGCACATATTTGTGTCTTTTCCCATTTTCTTGGGGTTGAGTTCTGGTTGCATACTCTTGTGTTTGGAGGAGGTTCTAGATACGATTTCAGTCTCCTTAGATTTGTTGAGACTTGTTTTGTTGCCTAAGCTGTGCTTTCTCCTAGAGAACATGCGTGTGCACTTGAGAAAAATGTATATTCTGCTTTGGGAGTGAATTGTTCTGTGTTAAGTCCGTCTAGTCTAATGTACCATTGAAGGCCAATGTTCCTTATTTTCTCTCTGGACATCTGTCATGCGAACTCTACCCGAAGACTCGGTGGGGCTCCAGGAGAAGATGCCCACCACTCTGGAGGGCTGCTGCTCACGGAGTCCCGAGTTTCCCAGTTATCAGCATCTTCGTGGTCATGAGCCTCCACTCTTGCCCCGTGGCCTCCCGAGTGTTGCCCTCCATCTGATTGGCCGTCCTCCCCGGTGCTCCAGCCACATCAGTCACCTGATCAGACACCTCTGTGGGTCCCCTCTGAGCCCAGGATGAGGCCCTGCCCTGGCGGGGGGCTGCAGGTCCCCTTGGCCGGTGAGCCGCCTCTCCTTCCGCCCTGGGGCCTTCCTCCTCTCAGTCTTCCTCCGGGAAGCAGTCCCTTCTTCCCCGCTCTGGGCTCCTTCTCGCCTCCTGGAGTCTTAGCTGGCTCTATGTCTGCGTCCCTGCCACAGGCCTGCTGCGTGGTCAGAGTGACTGTGCCATCTGGACACTCTGCTCATCTTCTTCTTCCTGGGGTCCACGGTGTGGCCCCAGCCGCCGTTGGGTGTGGGCGGCAGCCCCAGCACCCCCGGGGCGGGGTTGGAAGCAGGTAGGGCTGGGCCTCCCCACCACTGGCAGAACTGCTGGCCCTTGGTGTTTGAGGAGCAGCTCACTGTGCTCTGGGGTGACGGTGCTTATTCTGGGTCTGACTGATGCAGTAGCATTTCGGCACGGTGCCCTTCTCTGTGGGAGCCCCTCAGTACACCTCCTGTACACGGCACCCTCACTGTGGGAATGCGAGCACAGGGCAGCCCCTCCCCATGTGGAGCCCCCCCCTCCCGCCCACAGCGGGCAACCAGGGGCATGGACTCTGGCCCCGGAGCCTCCCCAGAGACCTCCATTCTGAGGCCTGGTGTCCTTGACTGCGAGGGTGGTGTTTAAACTTGGAATTCACCTTCTGCAGGAGATCTCTGTGCGCGTGGTCTCAGGGGAGGGACTTGCGATTTCACTGGGGGTCGCGGCCTGAGCTGACCCTTTCCTGGGGTGTTCCGTCCCAGCGGGTGTGGGGAGTGACAGGGTGGCCCGAGCAGGCTGTGGAAGGGGACCAGCCCCAGCACTAGTCAGAGATAGGGGCACCTTGCTGGCAGGCTGCCTGGGGGCAGGGACAGGTGGGTGGCGCCACTTGAGGGAGGCAAGGGGAGGCTTTCTTCCCTCCAGGAGGAACTTTCTGTTGTTTTGTTTTGTGAGCATGACACTTAATGAAAACGTTTCTGGACAACATTATCTGTTAAAGACAGAGTTAACTTACTCCCCAGTAAGCTGTGGTCACTTGAAGCAGTTGGAATTTTGTCCAGGTGATTGGGAGGTTTGGCTGAGCCCTGTTGCTGGGGTCACCGTGTGGGCGGGCGTCTCAGGAGCTTTCCCCGGGGATGTGCTGTCTGGTCGCGAAGCACTTGCCGTCTGTGAGTCTCGTCTGGTCCCCCCCTCCCCAGAGGGTGCAGATCCTGGCAGAGCCCTTGCGGACCCCAGCCCCGGGGGGCAGCCCCCGCCCATCCCACAACCGAGTTCTGTAGTTTGGGTACTTAAGAGATGGAAGAAGAGGCCAGGAGGGGTGAGGAGGAGGGGGAGGAGGCAGTATGCCCCAAGCAGAGGTGAGGACAGGAGGGACAGCATGGGAGGGGACAGGTCTGCAGGGTCCTGGGGCCTCCCCACCTGGGTCTGTAGCTGCCCACATGAGGACCAAACCAGGAGCACCTGCAGCTGCCCCCTTCCCCTCCCCCTGGCCCCCTTCTCATCCCTCCCCTGCCTCTCCCCTTCCTGCCTTCCCTCCCTCTCCCTCTTTTCCCCTCCCCCCTTCTCTTCCCTGCTCCTTCCTCCCTCTTCCTCCCTCCTTACAAGGTTTCAAAAGTGAACCACCTCTGCCTTTTGTGCCTTCTTAGCAGCCGTAAGTACACAATTAGGTAGCTGTTTCAGCTCCACAGACGCGCAGGGCATGGCTCAGGTGTTAGTCCTTCATCAGAGCTTGGGGGCATCCCTCGAAGGTCACGTGCATTCCTTCTTTCCAACCTGCATGCAGCCGCCCGCAGCCTCGACATGGAGCCCTGTCTGGAGAGGCCTGGTGCAGTGGCCCCATCCGGAGCCACAGCCGGCCCTGTGGGGTAGGCACGAGGGAGGAGGAGAGGGACCGGCCCCTGTGCTCTCCTTTCACTCTCTCTTGAAGAAAGCAGTGGTGCCCCGTCCTGACTCTGGGTTGGCAAGGGCTGGAGAGCAGAGCAGCGAACAAGGACGCTTCCCTCTCTTGAGAGCTGAGGCTCCTTTTCTTGCGACTTTCAGTCACCGCTGTCCCGACTGGGCTGTCCCTGCTTGCCCCTCCAGCCACCGGTCACCGCTCGGGCATTCTCTTCCATCCCAGGACACCCCAGGATTCTGTTTCCTCAGGCCATGAATGGGGGCCCTTCCTAGTCAGGATTAGTCATGGAGGTTTTGTTCCACAGAGGCTGGGTGTTGTCCTTTCCACTGGGACAGGCTTCCAGGAGAAAGATGTGTCCTTCCCTCGTAGCTGGGGGCAGAATGGGGCCTGCGGACGGTGGTCGGGGTGGGGGAGTGGGCTGAGAGCACCCAAACCGGGTCGGAGTGTGCGGGGGAGGGGTGTGCAGGGCACAGGCAGGGGCCAAGGCTTTGAGGATGGTGGAGAGCTGAGCACAGCAGACAGGGTGCCCCGGCCCCGCCTCCGGCTGGAGGATGCGACCTCAGGGGCCTCACCTTTGTACTCTGGACCCTGGGCTGTTTGGGAAAGAGCCACTTGGCTGCTGGCGGCCAGAATACATTTGCTTCTCTTTTAGTTCTTTGTCTTCTGGGGCCAGTGAATAAAGGAGGGGAGGGACCTAGGGTTGGCGTCAGTCTGACACTCGGGCCTCGCTTCAAGTCGGAAAGACGCGGACCCCGGACAGCCCCGCGTGCTGTCCTGACCCTAACCCTGACCCGAACCCCAACCCCAACCCTAACCTAATCCTGACCCTCACCGCAGCCTCCCTGGTAAGGCCCAGGTGCTCACGGGCTAGAAGTCCCGGACAGCTGAGCTCCCTGCAAGCGTGTGGGAAGATCCTCCGTCCTTCCCTTTCCCTTGTGCATCACCTTAACTGTGAAAACGGTTGTTTTCTGTGTTTTTCTGTGCGGGAGGTTGGCGCATTTGGTCTGCCGTGGAATTTAAACTTAGCGGGTGCCATTCCGGCAAGATGTGCGCCGTGAGATCTTGTGTGCTTGTCCTTGTCCCCCACGGTCTCTGTGGGTGGAGGGCCTTCCTGACGTGACGTCCGTCCAGAGGCAGTCCCAGAGGGAGGGCACCGGCCGTGGGCCCTTGGGGTTTCCTGGCACACACTGCTCAGCACCCAGCTCCCTGTCCCCTCGTCCCCGGGTTCTGTCCTTGGGGTCCTCTCCTCTTAGGCGGGAGGACCCGAGGCTCCTTGTCCAGGCAGTTTCCACGCCGGTGCTCTGAGCCAGCCCCTTTGGTTGGGGCGCTGGGCGCTCTGTGACTCGGACAGGCCAACGTGTGTCCTTGCTCTGGTGATGGTGGTGGGCTCTGGTGGGTCTGGGCTGGGCACAGGCTCAGCCACCTGCAGCCCATCTCTCCGTGACCCAGACTGGGGAGACGGGTGAAGTGGATGTGAGGGAGCCCCCCTCCCCGCCCCACCGCCGGTGCCCACAGTGCACAAGAGGTTGTGTGCTCAGCAGGGCTGAGCCTGCCGGGCGGTGAGTGAGCCTGTTCCCTCGGGGGCACTGCTCCAGCCTCAGGGACACAGTCCCCCCCAACCCCGGCAGCCCTGTAGCTGGACCCCCGCAGGTGGGTTGCATGGCTGAGGACATGGAGGCAGGAGCTGCAGAGCCCTGGCCAGCTGGGGGAGGTCTGGGGAGCCGGGTGTCCCCAGAGCCCAGGTCCCCCGCCCCCTGCTGCGTGTTCTCTCTGCTGCTTCTCTGTGGAAGGGACCCTGGTTGGGAGTGTCCCGCTGTCCTCAGAACCCCGAATGCCGAGCGCTGCTGTGGTCACAGGCTGTGAGAAGCGTCTGTCTCCTGAGCCTCGGCGTCCTGCCGCTCACGTGCCCTGGGTGCTCGCTTGCCCGTCCCACGCAGGGTATGAGACGCCAAGAAATGCCGTGGGAGCCAAGGTTCGGGAGCATTTCTGCAATGTGGGAAAAAGCAGGGACAGTGACGTGGGGTATCTGGGGGCTGCCCCGGCCTCAGAGACCATCTTGTGACGCGGAGCCACACCACCTGCAGACAAGTCCTGTGAAATGGTCCCGCGGGGCTCAGCCTCTGGGCTCCTGCTCTGACCGAACACGTCATCTTTTTGTTTAAAACCGCGATCTGGGTGCACAATGCAGTCTTTCATTAAGATGCTTAAATTGGAAAGTGACCGCAGTCGCACGGCCCAGACTGGAATCATGTCCTGCCGCCGTCTGTCGGAGGACCGCATTGTGTCGGCGAGGCTCCGTGCTCTGGCCGAGGTCAGTCTTGGACAGAGCCGGTTGCGGTCCAGCTCGGTCCCCAGAACACCGTCTGCAAGCGCCGAGGGTCCCCAGGGAGGGTGCCACGTGCCAGTGCCACCAGGCTCAGAGATGCGGCTTTGGCCCCTGCGTGACTGCAGGGGAAGCAGGGTTTTCGGTGTGGCCTCAAGGGCCTAGAGGGACAGGACACCTCCCGGGTGCTGAGCAGGCTGTCGGGGTTGAGTGCACGCTGGCCTCGGAAATCCGGGGGCAGAAGCGTGTGTTTGCGGGTTCTTCTCAGGAACACGGCTTCCCACGGACGCTGCTGTGGGGACAGCGGTGTCACGGAGCGTGCTGCGAGCCGCTGGGCGCTCGCCGTGTCCAGAACACAGATCATGGCACCAGAGGCTGGCTTCCAGTCCCCGCGCCGCAGCTGGGGCCGGTCACGCACCCGCAGGGGCCCCTCAGGTGTCTCAGGGACAGCTGGTAGTCGTGAGATTTGTGCTCTGTGGTTTGGAAGAAAAGTGTTGAGGACGAGCGACCAGTGTTCAGACAGGAGGAGCCACGTGGCCGTGGTGGCTGGTGTGTCCCAGCTCCTGCTGAAGAGCCTGGGGCAGAAACGCCACCCTTTGTCCCCGGCCGGAAGGATGTCTTCAGTGGCGGTGCCCCCCGCTGGCCTCGCGCACCAGCGGCACCCGTGCTGAGGTCGGACCCACGAGAAGGCTGTGAGTTGCCCGAAAGCCCGAGGACCCCTCCGGCCGCCCGGGGTGCTGTTGTTTGGGGCTGTTCTCCACGCAGCTCCGAAAATGCCGGGTGCCCACACCCCGTCTGTGGCGACCGCGCTGAGTAGCTGCACACCCGGGTCCTCACCTCTCGGGCGGCTAAAAATACGTTTCCCTTCTTCCTCACTTCCTCTCGCGACTGTGGAGTCCATTGTCCCCTCTTCCTGCGGATATGTCGCGTCTTTCCTGTTCCCCGCGGTGCCTGTGGGGTCTCGGCGCACCGGCCGGGCGGGGCCGGATCCAGGGTGAGGACCGGCCCGGCATTTTCTTGTGGGACCAGCATCGGTGGGAACCCTGGCATCCTGCATGTGCTCGTGTGCAGTGCAGCGTGTCGCTGCTGGCCAGGTCCCTGTCCCTTTGCAAGCTCACCTGTAGGACGCAGAAGCCTGGGAGACTTTGGGACTCACTTCCTTGGGAGATGACGGGGCAGAAGGCGCTCCCCTCCGTGCAGCTCCGAGGGCCGCGTGGTCCCTGCAGACATGCGCCCTGTCCCTCCCGCCACCGCTGCCCAGGAGAGATGTCCGCCCGGCGTCCATGCTGCATCACAGGCCGTGACCCCTGCGGACACCACGCTCGGTGCCTGGAATGCAGTGGACGTTGGTTGAATATTTGCTGGCTGACGTGGGGTGGTGGGTGTGCAGTTCGGTGTCAGGGTCGCCGTGCCTCTGTCCCTCTCCCTGTGGACCAGGTCACCGCAGCCCGAGGCCGCCGCTTCTCAGGGAGATGCGCTCCCACCTGCATTATTTCCTCCCGTAACTGCCACAGTCTGCGTGCGTCTCGCTGCTTTGGGAACCGAGCGATGGTTTCTGGCCAGGAGGGTGAACTCTGCCGTGGGCTCTGTGGGCCCCCGAGGGATATATGTTGTATCGAATCCTTGGCGAGGGCCGGGGGTGGGACAGATGACGGACCGCAGTGTGACTCGACCAGTGCCCGCTGCCACCTGCCCAGTGCCCCCGCGTGCCGGGCCCTGTCCCTACCCCCTGTGTTCAGATGTTTCACCCCTACAGCGGCCGAGGCCACCCCTGCTGCTGTCCCTGTGCTCCCGGTGGCCTGTAGGAGGGCAGGGGTGCAGCCCCAGCATGGACCTCCGTGTGTCCTGGGTCTCCCCCGGGGTGGGTTCCCAGAAGCCCTCCACACCTCCGTTCCTTCACTTGGAACTGGCACGGGAGCCCGTGTCCTGGAGGAGAGACGGAACGAAGCTGGCGGACAGGCCTGAAGCACAGCGCAGAGGGGCGGCCGTGAGGGCACGGTGGGCCCTGCCCCCATCGGGGCCCTCACCAGCTTCCCTTGTGCTGCCCAGGCTGAGAGCCGTCATGGTGGGCACCGCAGCTGTGTTGGCACCTACAGCTTGCCCCGCTGCGGGCAGGTGTGGGCTGGGGCATCGTCACCGTCGCACCCGCCTGGGTGCCATCCTGGCCGCCTCAGAGCCTGGGCGTTGGCCGTAGGAGCCGGGCAGGTGTCCGGTGCTGTAGTCCCTGCGAACCAGGGAGCTGGCAACAGGACGGCCCCTCGAGAGCCGGGCACGGACATCCTCACAGTAGGGCTGGTTTCATATTCTCAGACTTTGTTCTCTTTTGAAAGCACATCGGGAAACCAAGTGCAAAGAAGAAGAAAAAGAATAAAGCCGGGTGTGCAGAGACCTGGCCTAGACCCCAGAGCTTAACCACTGAAGGCTTAGGGGACGGTCAACCTGGTCCGCAATCCTGGGCAGCGAGTTGTTGACTCGAAGCCGAAGCTGAAGGAAGAGAAGGGGCAGCCGTCTGCCCTGGGCTCCTTTCTCCCGACCCTTGTGCCGGGCTGGGAGGGGTCCGCCAGCAAGCCCGGTGTGGAGGGAACTCCTGGCCGTGACCCGGGGGAGATCAGGCCCCCGGGGACTCTGCGTGCTCACAGGCGTGATTTTGGGGGCGAGTGGCGGTCCTTCGGGAGTGGCCCTCCGTGAGCAACGTGACTGGGGCTGACGTCGGCCCTTCACCCGTGGTGACCGTGGTGTCTTTCCTCCCGCAGGAGCCCAAGGACTGACGTTTCCCAGCTGCGCCATGGACCAGCCCGAGCCGCCCGCCCCTGCTCCTGAAGGTAACCGTCGTCTTCCGACGTTGCGGGCCCTCGGGGAGAAGGGGAGGGTCTGGCCACACGTCCCGAGGAGGTGGGACTCTGAGCCCCTGCCCGCCCAGTGCTCCTCCCTTACCCTGGGGTGCCGTGTCTGAGCCTCCTGCCGGGCCCTGGGCACCCCCTCAGGGCAAGCGCCTGCCCGGAGTCCTGTGAGGTCCAACTCCTCCCGACGCATCACAGACCCACGTGGGGATGAGGACAGGCGGACCTCCTCACTGAGAGACCACAGGTAGGCTCTCGCCACCCCAGGCGTGGAGCAGCAGGTGGTTTCCAGGTCTGCCTCCTTTTGCGCTCGGCTCGCTCAGCGAGAGCAGGGACCTTTTCTGTCTGGCTGCTCTGTATGTGAGGATGGCGAGGGAGGGGCCCTGTCCTGGGCCCTGGCCAGACCGCAGAGACCACAGCATGGCAGCGGAGGCTCTGGTGCCGTCACTCCCAGCTCGGAGGGCGCGGTCTGCTCGGGGCCGTCCCCGGGCCTTCCCTTGACATGTGCCCGGACAGATGTGCATGTCCCCAGCATGCCGGGAGGCTGTAGGACCTGAAGGGCAGTGAGCCAGAGTCTGGGAGGAACCCATGTGGGGCCAGAGCCTGGCCGTCCCTTCTCCTGTGCTGGCTGTGGCACTCGGGGCCTCGAGTTTATGGTCTTGCCTCTTGGGAGGAGGCATCGTGGTCTCCTGATGCCTTCCCAGAACTCATAGCAAACCCCCCCCCCACCATGGTAGGGAAGGAGGACCACTCCGTTGTCCCATTGCCAGAGGAACGTGGCCTCACCCACAGCCGGGTGGCACCTGCTGATGACGGGTCGGGGCTCCAACAGGACACAGAGAACAGAAGCTGTGTGCGAAGGGTGGAGGGGCGGCGGCCTGTGATGGTGGCATTGTTCTGGGGACACCGCTGTGCACACGCAGCCGCCACCCCAGGGATGTCCGGAGCCAGGAGGAGGCCGACAAGGATGGTGGCCATGAATGGCCCCTTGTTGGGGGAGCTGTTTGCGCCTGCTGCTTTGCAAAGCCCCCTTTTTTTTTCTAATGATAGTAAGAAATAGAGCACAAATAGCTTTCTTTCGAAATGAGAGGAACATCTTATCTTGGATCAAGCTTTTTTTGTGTTATAATAGATGTGGTCTTACTGGCCCCAGGGACAAAATGTGTCGCCTTTATCTCTGAGCTTAAAAATGAATATTCTCTTGTTTTTTTCCTTCAATGTCTTAGTTCCTCCATGGCATGGCTTTCAGACCTGTTTGTGGGTTTTCAGCAGCCCTTGAGGGCTGTCTGCTCGAACGACCTGGGAGGGGCGCCTATGTGTCCCTGAGCCCTGGAGGCCCGTTCCCCTGAGGGGTGAGCGACCCGAGCCAGCCCCTCCTGAGCCCAGGCTCTGTGTCAGCTGCGTAGACCGGTGCGTTACAGGAGCAGAGGGTGGCCGGCCCGGGGTGGGGGAGGCAGGCAGTGTCTCCCTCCCTGTCTCCGCCCAGGACTCTAAGTCCCGGTGGGAAATGTAACATTGTAGCCTATAGTGACTGAGCCTTTGTTGCAGTTTGGGAAGACGCTAAGACCTTTTTGACCTGAGAGATCCAGTGTGAACTCTCGTTTCCTTGGAAGTGCGCCGGCCCCAGCGGTGCAGTCTGCTGCTAGACTGAGGCGGGGGCTCAGCTGTGGAGGAGGGCGGTCGTGGGTCAGACCGTACCCCTGGTGCTGTGCTTGCTGACAAGGTTGTTGACTTGTCAGGGCGTTGACCAGAGGGCCAGCCTGGCACGGGGTCTGAGTCGGGGCCCGGCTCCTCTGCCTGGAGAGCTGTGGGCAGGACCTGGGTGGTGCCCCGGGACACATCAGGAATGTTGCCGGAGTCGGGAAGAGGAGAGTCCAAAGCAAAGGGATTCCTCCGTGGGTTGGTTCATGGCCCTGCAGTGGCCCGGGGCCTGGGGGGATCCTGAGGTTCCCACTGTGGACCTCTCACCTCAGGGAGAGTGTGCACGGATGGAGAGGGACCGAGGAATGGCTGAGCTGGAGGGGGCTCCCGGAATCCAAGCAGAGCTCCTTGGATGTGACTCCAGAGCTCCAGCAGGAGGTCTGGCGTGCACGGTGGATTTTGTGCCGATGAAGACCAAGGCTGTGGGCAGGCCTGGCCTCCCATGGGGAGTGTGTCGGTTACTCTGGAGCACTTGTTGTGGGGGCAGAAGGAGGGGTCCATCAAGGAGCAGCCTGCCTGGGCAGCCATGCCACTTACTGCGGACAGGACCACGGATGTCATCTCTTAGAGCCTGGAGGCAGGAGGCTCAGGGTCCAGGGGTGGGCAAGGCAGGTTCCTCAGAGGCCTCCCTCCTTTCTCTCCCTATATGCTCCTGTGTCGTCCTTCTGTGTGTGTCTGTGTCGTGATTCCTTCTTATGAGGACCCTAGTCCTGTGGCACCAGGGCCTGCTGTAGGGACCTCGGACTTCCACATGAGCCGTGTTCGAAGTACTGGGGCTTTGGCCTTCAGCATATGGTTTTGGGAGACACAAATCAGTTCTTGAGAGGAAACGGCGGAAAGTAGCAGCTGGATAGGTGGCAGGAAGCCAGGAGTGTGTAATGTCATGATGTCAGACGCGGCAGTGAGGAGCAGCCCAGTGACGGGAGGGGACAGATGTGGATGACCCACGGGCCTTGGCTTTGGGGACATATCCCCCAGCATCCCGGGAAGCCGTCTGCCCAGCGGTGGGGAGGCAGCAGGGGTGGTGGGGAAGAGGAGCAGGTGCAACACAGAGGGTTTAGGGCAGTGAGACTCCTGCGTGTGACCCTGCCATGGTGGACATGAGTCATTGTCCAAAGCCATCAGGGCACGGCCCCTGACGGGAGCAGCAGACTGTGAGTGACAGTGACCTGTCAGTGTGGGTCGGTCATAAGAAAAGCTCTTTGCCACTCACTTTCCTTCCTGAGCACATTAAACAGGAATCCTTTCTCCCTGCATGGGGGAGCCCGGGATTCAGGCCCATGGGGTCAGTGGTCATAAGGCTTTTTTTTTTTTTTTTTTTTAAAGTGTTTTTTTTTTTTTTTTTTTTAAAGATTTTATTTATTTATTTGGCAGAGAGAGATCACAAGTAGGCAGAGAGGCAGGCAGAGAGAGAGAGAGGAGGAAGCAGGCTCCCTGCTGAGCAGAGAGCCCGATGCGGGACTCGATCCCAGGACCCTGAGATCATGACCTGAGCCGGAGGCAGCGGCTTAACCCACTGAGCCACCCAGGCGCCCCGCTTTTTTTTTTTTTTTTTTAAGATTTTATGTATTTATTTGACAGACAGAGATCCCAAGTAGGCTGAGAGGCAGGCAGAGAGAGAGGAAGGGAAGCAGGCTCCCTGCCGAGCAGAGAGCCCGATGCGGGGCTCAATCCCAGGACCCTGAGATCATGACCGAAGGCAGAGGCTCAACCCAATGAGCCACCCAGGCGCCCCAAGGCTTTTTTAATAGCAGTGTTTGCAAGGTCACGTAGGTGGTCGCACGTTTGCATGGGCGTACAAGCACCTGCTTGATTGCCTGTTTTTAACGCTTCCACGTGAATCCCCACCTGGAAGTAGGTCCTGGGCCGTGGGGGAGCTCCATGTTTGGCCCGGACGGTGTTCACACCGCCTGCTCCAGTTCACGTCCCCTCCAGCGGCGCACCGGGGTTCCGGTTGTCCAGTCCTCGCCAATCTTTGTTGTTTTCTATTAAGTGAGTATGAAAGGGCCAATTAAGAACACTATTAGTGTGTCAGGAACCTCTTGCCAAATTACTGAATAAACTTCAACAAAAGAATGTTAATGGTTTCAGTAGTAACGCACTGTTAAACGTGTCGTGATTTGGAGACTCTGTCTTCTACTGTAAGACACGCAGGTGAGCCTCTGGTCATTTCCTCAAGGCAGACATGTCAGGGTAGAATGTCTGAGGTGCAGGACATACAGAATTAGAAGGCTCGCGTGAATATTGGCAACCTGCCGTGCACAGGGCACCACTGCACACTCTCATCGGAATCACGTGTTGTAAAGACCTATTTTTCTGAAGACTTTCCTTGATTCCATGTCAGTATTTGCCACTGTCTTGCTTTTAGCCAATGAGGGTGAGGTCCCAGCCTGCCGGGCGGGCCCCATGTGTGCCGTGGACGTGGCGTTCTGGCCGAGAGGTCCCTCCTGCCTGCCCCCTCGCAGGGGCCAGCCTGAGCTCTCCGTTACTTGTCACCAATAAGAAAGTGTTTCCTCGGCACGACCCCTTAGAGCTGCTGCTGGTTCCAAAGATTCAAGGACAGAATACACACCTGGTATTTAAAGCACTTTTTCTTTTGGACCGTCAGTGGTTTGCCTGGGCAGTGAGGCCCCAGCTGGAGTTCCTAGGCTGACTCCTGCGTCGACACACGTCCCTCAGCTTCCCTCCCAGGAATGACTCCATCCTAAAACCCTGATAGGGACTGTCCTGCCCCCCCCAGTCTCCCCCACGCCCCCTCAGGAGCTACCAGGTGCCTGCGTCCTTCAGCGGCCCAGGGGCACGGAAGCTTGTTTCGGTAGCTTGCTCAGCACCCACGCTGCTTGTCTGTTGCTGACCCAGGCCCTGACCTGGGATCGAGGGGTGCTCGGGGGGCTCTGGGCAGAGTGGGAGGGGTGGAGACCACCCACCCTTGTGATGGGACATCCTGGCCTGGCCTCGCCCCACCCCCCACCGACTGGGGAGGTGACCCCCTTCCCATCATCTGTAAGGCCCCAGGCCATCCCAGGAATCCACTTGGACCCCAGCCCCGGGGACAGAGCACGGAAGCGAGCCCTGCGGCTTCAGCACAGGGGTGTGGAGGGCGAGGTTCCTGATGTCTCCGTTACCTCAGCCCTAAGATGCACCACCCGCAGCCTCTGATCCTGTTCACGTGTCTTCAGTTCTAAAATAACCACGTTCAGATCCCTGCGTTCCCCGTAGGCGCCTTGGGAAACAGTCGGGCATGTGTACCAGCCGTTTGGCTGGTAAGTCGGGGTGGAACCATCTGGAAGGGACCCGGCCTGGGGCAGTGGGGCCTGTCCCGGCAGATCCCTCCCCAGCCTCATAGAGCCGGAGCTCTCTGTGCCTCGGGCCCTCTGAGCGGCGGCTCAGAGAAAACCCGGTCACGCTGGGCGCTGGTTTGCTTGCTGGGTGAGTGATTTCTGCTTGTGCTGACCTTCAGGTCATCTCTCTCACGTTTTCCTCCCCTTAGTGCCCATTACTTCATAAGGGAACCCCCTAGATTCCTCTAGGGTCTGGGGTCCCTCAGTCCCGCGGGGGGCCCCTCCCGTGAGTGTACAGGAATGTAACCTTAATGGCCCAGAGCTTCTCCCTGGAAAGTGACTGCTTTTTTCTGGTTTTTCGTGATTTGTCTGAGCACCAGACACCAGCCGACTGTCTTGTCACCCAGTGAGTGGTGCGCTGGTGGTTAAGGATGTCCAGTTCGGGGGTTTTCCGTGTTCTGACTTTGTGCCTCAGAGTTGGGGTGCAGTGAGGAGGAAGAGGCCCTTCCCTCCCATGCTGTGCCCTGCACGTCCTGCTCTGTCCCCTACCCCAGCTCCGTAGCCTGGGCGCTGTGACCCCTCACGGGCTGCCTGGGCATCTGTCCACCTGCCTCCCGCTTTGTGAGCCAAGCATGGGGGTCCAGGCCTCATCCCGGTGGATAAGTCCCGAGATGGCCAGTCTCAGATGCTTGTCCCAGTGCCCACCAGAGACCCCCTCGGTGACATCCTTAAGGCTGAGCCCCCTTCTCCCTGCCCCGCACATCCTCGGACAGGAATGTATGGCCAGAGGGCCGGAGGGTGGCCTGATGTGCGCAGGGAGCACGAGGTCCCCTGCCTCCGGGTGGCGATGTACTTTGCAGGTGGCCACGTGGGCAGAACCGGGGGGTCTGGGGACCCGTGGGGCGGGAGCCACGTCCGTTCCGTGAGGAGGTTGAATGTCTGTTGTGGGCGGATTTTCCCTCTCCTTCATCTCCGCCCTGCTGCCCTGGCCTCCCCGATGTCCGCTGTCGCTGACAGCGCTTCTCCCTTCCCCCGGGCTTGACCGTGTCCTTCCGCCCTGCAGACGAGGCCACGAAGCGTGAGTCCGTGGACACCGAGGACGACGAGGGGGAGCAGTTCGATTTCGACAGCGGAGATGAGGTTCCGGAAGCAGACCGACAGGCTGCGGACGCCCCCCCGGCCCGGAGCGCGGGCGCAGACGCCCCCTCCGGCTCAGGTGGGCCCCCCGCGGCCACCGGCACGCGCGGCCCAGCGACTCCCTCGCCCCACGGCCAGTGGGATGGGCACGGGGGCCTTGGGTGTCCAGGAGTGGGGCTGTCGTGACCTTTCCGGGGCCTGAGCCTGAGAGACGGGTTCGGCTCAGGCCGGGTGTCCCTCGTTTCTGCTCCTGCCCCGTGGGGGCGGGGGCACTGGGGTGTTGGCGGGTGAAAGCGGCCTCGGTGCCGCGTCCGCGGGGGCGTGGAACGGTTCTGGGGTCAGCGCCGTCGGAGAGGGAAATCCGCGTGGGTCTCCGAGGGGGCATTGTCGGCTGGGACTCCCGGACGGGGAGGACGGGCTGGGGCTTCCGTGTCTTTGTCCCTCAGAGCACCCTCTGCACGTCGCGCACTGGCCCGAGCTCAGCGGCTTCTCGCTCATCTCGCGGTAGAGGCTGTGCTGGGAGCCGCCGGGCCCCGCGGACGCCCGCCCCTCTGATGCCCCAGAGTCGGGGGCGCCCCTCAGCACCCCAGCTGTGGGCGTCTCCTGGGCGGCCCGGTGTTGCCTGGGCCCTAGGAGGGCAGGTCAGCGGTGCCCCCACCTTGATGCATGTGTGTTTGCCTCCAGGAGGTGAGGTTGGGATGGGGACAGACACGGACGCCCCGGCAGAACCCGCCGCCCTCCAGGCCCCGGCGAGAGTCAACCCCTACTCTGTGATCGACATCGCGCCCTTCCAGGACGAGCAGCCCCTGCCCCTCGATGCGGACGCGGAGGATGACGGCGGGAGCCAGCCGGTGCCCAGCGGGTACTCGGTGCCCGTGCCCTGCGGCTACGCCGTGCCCTGCAGCCTGCCGCTGCTCCTGCCCGCCTACTCCAGCCCCGTCGCCGTCCGCGCCGTGCCCGCGCACGAGGAAGGTAGCGCCCCTGCTCCTCCCTGCGCACCGCGGGCCGTGAACTAGCCTTGTCCCTGGGAGCCGCGGTGCTGGGTGCTCAGCGAGAAATGCCAGAGCGGACCGAGGCAGAGCCGTCCGTGCTCCTGCTGAGGCCACAGGCACCTGCCACCCCTGCCGCGGGCACAGGTGTCCAGACGCTCCTGAGGGCCCAGCACTGTGCCCCCAGCAAGTGTGCTGTGTTCTGTGCAAGCGGACCCCGTGAACGCAGCCTGCTGAGTTCTCCTCTCCCTGAACTCTGTGCTCTGTGCCCCGGACACGCCACGGGGACACAGGCACAGGGCTTCTGAGGGACAAGACACCCCCAGACCAGAATCCTAACTTGGATTATGTGAGGTTTCAGTAAACGGGTTCTTTCCTTCCCAGTTATGCACAACGGAGACAAAACATCTTTAAAGAGAATCTCGAATTTACACTGGGAAACGCACAAGGTTTTCAGGGTTGATGTTTCCCCATATGTTTTCCTGGTGTAATTGGCAGTGATCTTGGAAATTCACCACGGTCCACAATGCTGTCCGTATCTTGTAGCCCAAAGACTAAGAACTATCTGAAAATAAGGAAGTAGGCGTTGCAGTCAAAAAAAGATTAAGGAATATGTTCTTGTGTTAATTTGCTTATTTTCAGATTGTTTATTTTTAATAATTAAATATTAATTTATTTTTAAGTAACTTAGTATATTTAAAAACCATTGGCTGCTTTTTGTGCCATCCTCCTAGAGCTGTTAATAAAACCCTATCATAACAAACACTGTGGTCAGTCCCCAGTGCCAGGAAGACAGGTCTGGTTGTCTCTTGAGCCTTCAAAGACAAACCGGTGCACCAGGCTCTCCGTTGGGGTCATGGGAAAGCCTGCACATCGGGGGAGACTGGGGTCCGAGGCCTGGACCTGCGCTGCTGGCCGGCCTCTTCACTCTTTGTACCCTGTGGTTCTCCCATCCACCTGCGGGTGCCTCCTGGCTGTGCCAGGGCTCAGGCCCCCAGCACGGAAGCTGCCCCACCTGGACCCTCAGAAACAGGAAGAGTCTGTCTCTTCCCGGCGCCCAAACCTATTCTGAAAAAAGACTCTGAGGTTCTGCTTCTGTTCACTAGTCATCCTCCAATGGCCAGAAACTCACAGTGCTCTGCTTCTTGGCGAGAGCTTCCAGATCTTTCTAGAACAACAAGAAATGAGCAGTTAGTGTGGCCAGAGAGAGAACTTCCGAGCACACGGACCTTCTCCTGACCTCTCCTCATCCAAGGTCTCGTGTCTGAGCACACAGTAGACCGGGTGCATCTCCTTTCTTGAAACGGGGAGCGCAGGGAAAGAACACATCATTTTGGGTGGGCAGTGAGATGAGGCTTGGGTGGTGTGCGTTTGGGGGTGGGGAGTGATGCCCTTGGCCCAGCCTTGGGGCAGCAATCCCGGTGCACAGTGTGGCTGCTGCCGGTTAATGTCCTTTCTTCAACACTTTGTCTAGTAGCTTTGTCTCTTGGGAGGTCCTGGGGGTCATTCTTCGGGGCAGCATGGTGTGGTGGGAAGAGCAGAGTTTGGAAGGGGGCGCAGGGTTGAGTTCAGATCCTGACCCTGCCTGTGACCTGACCCGTGGTCCCTGGCAGATGCCTACCGTTCTGTGGCCTTGAGAACACGGTGAGTCCGTGTCCGTGTGGCCCCGGCTGCACCGCTGGGCGTTCCCACCACCGCGGAAGGGCATTTGTTAGTAATGAGCAGGATCAGGGGCCCATTTATGGCCGAGGTCTCCACGCTAAGTACAGTGCCCCGCTTTCGTGGACAGCATTGTACCGTCGCTTCTTTCTTAAAGGCTTTTTGGGGACGGTGTCCCAGTGGGGCCGTTAGCGCCCATCCTCAGTTGAGCTCATGGACTTCTGTCCTGAGCTCATCACCCTCTTGGTAAACCAGACCCAGAGGTAAGAGAACAACCGTCGGCTGGGACACGTGTGACGGACTCGTGTGTGCGTGTGCCCATGTGTGTGTGCGTGAGTGTGTGTGTGCACGTGCGTGAGGACGGGAAAGGTTGGTTGTCAGATACCAGGGACGAGACTTCGTCCCGTGAGAGCTTTGGAGGCTGCCGTGAATCGATCACAGTCGTGAATCCCCGTGCGGAAGTTAAGCACTGAGAGGAAACCGGTTTCTCTGGGGCACGGCTAATTCCAGCGGTTTCAGCGGCCTTCATGTATCACTTTTTACTATAATCCTGTTTTAAATACATTTTATCTAAAACCTGAAAAACCTTTAAATCTGTCATTTAGTCATTTTTATGGTAAGATAAGCTTATCATTGAAAAAAATATAAAAGCATCTTAAGGATAAAAATCCACTTCCTGAGCTTTTTACCCTAAGCCTAAACCCACTGAGTTTTTTCCTTTCCTCACAGAAACTCAGGAAGCAGCAGAAGACAGCCCGTTTACTTCCTTACGTTCCGAGGATCCAGCAAGCAGGTATCTTTACTAACTTCCGTACGTGCTCTGACTTCGTGACCCTTTCCTGAGATGTGGAATGCAGCCATACGGGGGGCCGGCCTGCCCGCCCTCGGTGCTGTGAGGTGACCGGCCAGGCACGCCCCCAGCCAGAGACCCTCCCTCCCAGGTCCGGGACGGCTCACTGTGTCTTCTGTGCCTCCTGCTGTGTCACCCGGGGCTCCCAAGATGGGCTCGCCAGGATACAAGGACCCCACAGGCTGTCCCTTGTGTTCTGGGGAGACGGGCAGTATGGGGGCACAGGCGGGTCGTCCAGGAGGCTGCAGCCCTCCTCGGGCTCCGTGTGCTTTAGTGTCAAAGAGGGTCTCAGCATCCTGTGGGGGAGGGGGGCTTTTCCCCGCGTTGGACCCACCTCGGTCTGGAGTCCTCCAAACCGATCTGATTGCAGATCTTTCCTTCATACTGCTCGTCTTCAAAGACGCGGTCATCTGCGCGGGGTGCCCCGCAAAATCCCCTCTTCCCGGCGAACTGCTCCGCCGGTTTCAGGACGCCGGTGCGAGCACACTTGCAATACAACGGACTGCTTTGGGCCCTCCCTCGTATTTCCTGGGTCCCCCCTGCTGCTGGACGAAGGGTTTTTCAGAGATAAAGACCACGTGTACCAAAGCTTAGCGTGCCATGTGCTCGGCGTGTGGTAGGCGTGCCCGTGTGCGGTTGCTGGGCCGCCGTGCTGGGGAGCCACGCACCATGCCTGTTTCCAGTGTCCTGTCCTGTGGGTTTTGGCACATTGCATCGTCCGTCCTCAAATTGTGTTAGAATCTGCATAACGTGGTATTCTGCCATTTTAAGTCTACAAGCCAGCGGCCTCGTGTGTGTTCACGCCGCTGTACAAGCATCACTACTGTCTGCTTGCAGGACTTTTCATCTTCTCAGACAGAAACTCCCTGCTGGGTGGTAATCTGCCGTCCCTGTCCCGGCCCCGGAGAGCCGTTCCGTGCTGAGCTACGAGCTTGCGTGATTGCGCCGCCCCTGGAATTGGACTCGCGGCCATTGTCCCCGCGTCGGGCTCATTTCCCTTCGGGTCACATTCGCAAGGCTCTCCCGTGTTGCGGGATGTGTCAGGGCTTCCTTCCTCTTCAAGCGGGCACCGGGGCCGAGCACCGGAGCGCCTGCTCCCGGCCCGTCGGCTCTGTGCCTGGGGGCGGAACGGCCGGATCTCGGGTGAGTCTGTGTAACTTCCTGAGGAACAGCCAACCGTCTTCTGCTGGGGCCGCGCCGGTCACATGGACGGTCCCGCCTTCTCCGTAAGATCAGGAGCTGATTTCCCATTTTTAAAGAGCATAGTCGTACCACTGAGTGGGAAATGGTCCTCGGGGTGGTTTTGATGTGCATTTCCTTGATGAGCAGCGACATGGGCCCCCCGCATGCCTTTGGCCCGTTTGTGTGTCTTCTTTGGGGAGATGCCTTCAAGTCCTTTACTTACCTCTGAACTGGGTTTTTGGTTGTTGTTGAGTTCTCGGTGTTCTTTATCTGCTCAGCATTAATGTTCAGCATTAATCCATTGTTGGGCACGTGATTTGTGAACGTTTTCTCCTGTTCTGTGGGCTGCCTTTCACTCTCTTGGTAGTTTCCTCTGTACAAAAGTTTTTGATTTTGATGAAGTCTAACATATATTTTTCCCTTTGGAATTGCCTGTGCTTTTGGCGTCCTGCCCAGTGAGGGCCGGCAAGTCCGTGCCGTGCGGCAGTTTCGCCGCATTTTCTCCCAGGAGCTTCGTGGGTTAGCCCGCGGGGCTGACGGGTGTTGTGATGCTGGTCGGGGCTGGCTGATTCGAGGTCCCAGCCCTGCGCTGCCGGGGCGACGTCTCCGGCTGTCCTCCTGAGCGCCTTTCGGTCTTCAGTTCTGTGCATTTTTGCTTCACTTACTGGGGCCGCTTACTCGGTGGAGCACGCGTTTCTCATTGTGACATCTCCGGTCGTATGGAAGCGTCTATGTCTGCAGTCTCCTCCTTTCTCTTCTGGAACCTTTGACGCGTGAAGGGCCCTTCTGTCTGAGCGGCGTTGACCACGCGGTGGCCTGTCCGTCACCCGGTTTGTATTTGGTGCCTGCTGTGCGTGTTTGTTCACTTTCAGCCTCGTTCCTTGGATCTTCCTCTGCTCAGCATTTCCTGAGTGCCCGGCACGTGCTGGGTGTCTGGGACAGGAGAGCACGTGAGCCGGTGTCCGTGCAGGCATCGGCAGAGCAGACGGTGAGAGCACAGGCTCCCGTCTAGGGCGTCCCGATGGCGCGCAGCCCGGCCTCCTTGGCCTTGGCCTGCGGTGCTCACGCTCACGTGGCTTTTCCTTCTGGGCAGCAGGCTGGCCTCTGGAAGTAGGCGCACCCCTGCCCCGACGAGTGGGGCCTCTGGAGAGAGATGCGCACCTGCAAGGTCTTTCTACCTGGATGACCTCGCGACTGTCGCCTGCCGCCTCCAGGACCTTCGTGAGGACCGAGTGTGATGAAAGACGCGTGGGGGCGCGTTGTCCCTGCTGATGTAAACTCCACTCTGGGGAGTGGGTCCGCCGAAGGACGAGGAGTCAGACCCAGGAGGGCGTGAAATGACGTGAGAGGCTAACCCCGACCCGTTCTCCAAAGCGCGACCTTGTTTAAACACATAGAAACACTCAGGAATTGTTTAGAATATTGTCTGTACTTGCTTCACATTTTCTCTGTTTGCTTAATGTTACTCTGAGGTGAGTTCAGATGTAGAAGGTGTAAGAGTTTTCTTTCAGCGCGACAAGTTCCTCGCGGGGTGCGGGGCAGACAGCAGTTCTGGCCTCACGGGCGCCCGCAGGGCGTCCCCCCCCCCCGTCCCCCCCGGGCCTCTCAGTCTTGCAAACATCGAAGCTTTCAAGTGACCTTTTAGCAAACAGAAATGATGATAATGGAAGAGACCGTCCTGCAGTGACCCCCCCATCCCTGTCATTTACTGTGAAGTGTGGCATCAACTCTCTGATGCTTTTTTCCATACGGTCTCTAGCGTGTCCTGTGTTCTCTCGGGGTGCTGACCCCGTGTTCCAGTGTCTGTCCCTTCCCTTGAAGGGCTTTACGCGGCACCGAGTGTTTGTTTGCAGCATGCCCCGAGACCGCGTGCCCCCGAGACCTGAATCGCAGCTGTGTCGGTGTTGTCAACAGCTGTCCCTCTCCCCGAGGGGGCCCTCCGTCTGCTGAGGGACTCTGATTCCTTCTTCCAAGTAAAGCATTGCCATGGCTTCCATCACCTGCAGAATGACATCCCTGTCCCTCTGTGAGACCCCGTGGCTTGGCCCCTGGGGCCCCACGCGGTGAGCGGACCGCCCGATGTGCCATGAGCGGTGTTCACTTCGGGTGGCGGGTGTGCTGTTGCTTTCTCCGCTAACCTGTTCCCGGTGGTCAGGAAGGCCCGTTGGTCACTCTGGTGTGGCTTTTCGCTTGGCACCGCGTATGGCACCCAACGGAAGACCACTGTCGTCCTCTGGAGCAGGGACGTCACATCGTCTTCTGTCTGTCTTCTGTCTGTGCTGCCAGACAGACGGTGCCCTGTGCCGTGCAAACGGTGAGCCTTCAGCGGCATCTTCGGTAGCGCGGAACGGAAGTTCGAGCTCAGGCTCTGTGTTGAGAAGCCGCAGCTGGGTGTTAAATTGGGGGCGTGCCGATTAGGACCCGCTGAGTGAGAGGCAGAAGCCTCCTGCATGTGTCCATGGGAGCTCCCCCAGCCTCCCGGTGACTGGTTTGGGGGATGGAGAATCCCAGGGTGACTCTGATGGAAGGCACAGCCGGGGCCACCCACACGAGGGCAGTGGGGTCAGCAGACCTATCCCTGACACGTCCTAGGCCCGGGGGTGTGAGCTGGGGCAAGGGGGTCCCCCGCCGCAGCAGATAGAGCAAGGTCACCAGCACCTGTCACTTATTAGGTGAGAGTGGAAGAGAGGTCACTAGCTTTTTAAGGGCTTAACTCCTAAGTGTTGGTTTTACAAGGTGCCCTGAGAAAGTGGAGCGGGACGGCATGGGGAATCCCAAGCTTGGGTCCTGCTGACAGGTCTGGACTGCGGGTGTGCGCAGGCGTGCCACACCGTGAAATGCACAGGCAGCAGCTCAGAACACGGGAGGCTCAGCTCGGAGCACCCGTGATGCTATCCGGGGAAACAGCAGGGATACGGACGGGGAAGCAGGGGTACCCTTAGGGGACGGCCTGTGGCCTCATGACGGGAAGCGTCCACTGTTGTGATTTTGTGGTCTGTTTTCTCTTAGCGACGACCGGGCGCACAAGGAGGACAGTGCCCTCGCCCGGTGGGTTGCGGACCCGGCCAACACGGCGTGGATGGAGAGTAGGTACCACAGCCACCGAGAGCCGGGCAGGCCCCTCCCCCGCCCCCGAGTGCGTGTCTGTCAGGTTCTGCTGCTCATCCCGTGGCCTCTTCAGGTCGAACACTTTAGAAACGTCTTCACTGACCCCAAGTACTGACTGGTGCTGTCCCGGCTCCCCGCAGCCCTCCTTTCCCTCCCGTTGAACCCCTCTGCTCACCCCATCCCTGCAAGTAGTTGTTCCTCGTTGGGTTCTTCCTCACGCAGTGTCTGGGTTTTGTCGTGACCGTCCTCTGTTTGGGGACCGATGCTGTGACCCGGGCCCATAGTCAGCAAGTCACCGTGGGACATCAACCAGATAGGTTTTTCGGGATTCTCACTAAGACGCTTCTTCGTGCTACTGTTTCGACAAGGGGTGGGGGGCTGGGGGGCCGGGTAAGGCAGCCCACCGTCCAGATGGCAGACCGATCTTCTGGTCCACGTGGGGTTTAGAAAGCGCAGGTATTTTTAACTACGTGTGATTTTTAAGTTTTAAAGAAAACGAAAGATGGTTTTTCTAATTATCTCTTTATTTTCCACTGGCTCACTAATTTCTGTGTCATTATTTTATATGATCGACTTCCAAGGAAGAATTGTCTTAACTGTCTCCTAATTATTAAATTATCTCCCAGAATGTGTTGTTCTGGTTTTAATTATGACATTGTCGAACAAGGAACTTAGCATAAGTAGATGATTCTGCTAGGGGCTGCTAAATTGGGTTCATTACAGGATGAAATTAATATCTTCCAGTTCTCTAGAGAATTTATTTAAAGTAAAATTTGTCTGACTTTCCCTTTACTCGTTTTATTACATCAGAGGCAGCTAGTTAGAATAACACACAGGTCAGGTGCGCTAAACTTTACCACAGTAAAAGAATCTGGGTATAACTTTTGATTCCCCACAAAACTTCCTGTCAGCCAGAGTCCCAGCTGGGTCAAGTAGCGTGTCATCCTTCATCCCAAGAAAACATCCTGTCCCGAAAGCAGGGGTCGTGCTCCCGTAGGTCTCACGAATTAGCCCTTACCAACTGACTTTCAGAATAATTACAGCATCATAGGAGGCTGTGGTCGGTCCTAACAGTGTAAACTGTACTTGGTGAGTCGGGTCAGGTTTTCATGTTTCCCTCTTTGTATTCCAGATCCAGAAGAAGCCATTTATGATGACGTGCCGAGAGAGAATTCGGACTCCGAACCAGGTTTGAATTGTCTGTGATCAAGTTTTAGAGGGTTCAGTTCCCAGTGTTCCCTTCTGGGTGTGAAAAAGCACTTGTCAGCTTGCACACAGTCTGTAGACACGCAGCTCACGTGTGTTTCATGGCCCCGTTTTGTATGTTGTCTAGCGTCTCCTTGGTGCCATGCAGTGGATTATTGGTCTGTGCACACAGGTGTGTGTTTCCATTATAGGCCTTTAATGAGGGTGATTGATTAACATAAAGGAGCAGAAAGAGTTAAAGATGTGAAAAATAGGAATGGAAATGTAAAAAAACGTGGAAGCTGTAAGTACCAGTATATACGTAATAAATGACTTAAATGAGAAAATAGAAGAAAGAAGTCCTAATACTTTTCTAGAATTAAAGAGTGACGTAAGTTCTCAGATTGCAGAAATACAAAATTAAAGCCGGGTCTAGCCTGAATCCGTACCCTGGCACGCACACAGCTCAGTCCCCTAATTCTAAAACACGAGTGTGTGAAAAGAGGGAAACAAAGGCAGTATCAGATAGAGACTGGGGAGACTGACTGCCAGACTCTAAAACGATTTCACGTTGCATTCCAAGGAGAAGGCACTGAGCTTAACGAGCTGTCGAGAGAACAGAGAGCAGATGATGACTTTGTGAGCGAGTCCAAGCAGGCAGTGAGGAAGACGGCCCCACGGTGGTGTTCCATCCCCGAGCGTGGCCACAGGGTGGGGCTGAAGCCCTGGGCAAGGCACCGGCCATCTGGGGAGGCGGCGGGCTGACCCTCGCTTCTGCCGTCTGTGCGTTTCTCAGGGAGAGGCTGTGAATGATGATTGCGCGTGTTTTGCGGTGATCGTTTGGGTCTGCATTTATGGGCGATTGCTAAGAGAAGAGAAGTGGGTTATTTAACTTCCAACCCAGTAGAGAAAAACGGAGTCTGGGTTGTAAGAAGCAAGAAAACGTAAAATAAGAAAGGATGGCGGATAGTATGAGAAAAGATGGCAGAATTAGTCCGAGGATTCTGCTCTTTATAGTAAAGATAAATTGAGTCCAATTGGCCCTAAAAGAAAAAACCCAGATCTTGGGTTGGATAAATTCACAGAGCTAGGCACAGATTTTATGACAGCCGAATGCACATACAAAACATTGGTAAGTAAATGGATGGAAAAAGAAATACAAGGCCAGTTCCAACTAAATGTCATAGCCAGTATTACTCTCATATACTGGACGTTAGTCTGTGAAATGTTCGGCGTAGAGCCCTTCCCAAGAGAGAACCGTAACCGTCCTAAACTTGTGTGCTCCTAACAAGACTGTCTCCAGTCGTATAAAGCAAAACATGACCGAGATGGACTTGGCCGTAGTTGAGTACGTGATCGGAGTGGGAGATTTTAAGAAAGCTCCTGCCATGGTCGTGGACGCTGGATGTAGAGTAAGTGAACCGCAGAAGAGCGTGGTACACTGTCTACGGAAAGATCCCGTACAGAGCCCTGAAGCTAATCGTTTCAGAACGCGCTTTTTTCCCAAACGCATGGAATATTTGTAAAAATTATATAGCATTTTTCAGAGCAATTGTGAGCGAATGCCAGAGAATTAGTGTTCATACCTCATTCTCTGATTTAAAAAAAAATCAATAAAAAGAAACATTTGAATATTAAAAAATAACACTAATATCTAGCTCATAGACAAGGCTGAACATAGGATGGAAATTAAGAATATTTGACTTGAATAATAGTGAAAACATTACATAAGTTTTTATGGGATACTTTAAAATAATGAATTATAGACACAATGGCATTTGTTAATAACAGAAGAGGAAAATAATGAGCCAGCTTCCAACTCCGTTATATAAAAGAATAGCAGAGGGAACTCAGAGAAAATAGAAGAAAATAAAAATGGTAGGGGCACCTGGGTGGCTCGGTGGGTTAAGCCTCTGCCTCCGGCTCAGGTCATGATCTCAGGGTCCTGGGATCGAGCCCCACATTGGGCTCTCTGCTCAGCGGGGAGCCTGCTTCCCCCCTACCCCCCTGCCTGCCTCTCTGCCTGCTTGTGATCTCTCTCTCTCTCAAACAAATAAATAAAATCTTTTTTAATAAAAATGCTAGCAGCAGACGTGATAAACAGAAAACAAAGAATAGAAAGTTATCAGCATAATGAAAGAACAGTTCTGTGAAAGTAGACAAGCCTCCAGTAGTGTTGGGAAAAAAGGGTGTTACTGGACAGAGAGAGGCAGGGAGGGAAGGAAAGTGGATCCGTAGAAACTCATAAACACCATGAAGGATTTCTGGAAACAACGTGGTATCATTCAGTTGAAACACTTGGCCTGCATCTGACGTAGAAAACATTGATGCATAATGATTCCCGATCTAGAATTAATTGCTTAACTGATGTGCCAGACAGCCCACCGAGACCCGTGTCCTCGTCTCAGAGTGGCTAAACCATCAGGTGACAGGCAGTTCCTCTGCTCTACACGCAGTTCCAATGGACCATAGAGGACAGGGAGCAGGTCACTCCTGAGGGTCTCAGTAGAAGCTTATAACCCCCTTCACCCAAAGGGGTGATGCTGAACATCCTAATGAAAATGTAAAGAAATAAAATCCAGCAGAATCCCAACAAACAAGCAAAAGCCCACCTTAGCCCTTTAGATTTGTCTCGGGGCTTTATGGATCCCTTAACATTAGCAGGTTCTTTGACCATCTTTTCCACAGGAGCAGACGAATGGACATAAACCTTACTCTCATCTCAAAGCATGCTTAAAATGCACTTGATAGGATTCAGTCAGTGTTAAAAGCTCCTAATAGGAGGAAACGTCCTCAGGCTAAGAAAGGACATGTTCTTAGAATCAACCTGTCCTTGTAATCTACAGCCAGCGTACTAAATGGTGAGTTAAAACACGTGGTAATTTATTCACTCCGCCCTGTGTCCGGACGCTATCACACGCTGAGCACTGATGCAGGCTCAGCCAACAGACTCGTCCCTGCCCTCCAGATTCCTACACCGAGGGGGAGACACACTTAACATTTGGGCCCCTTCGGAAATCAAACTGAAGTGTTTTCTGAAGGAGTGTGCAGGCAGGTATTTTATTTAAATGCATGCTGCAAATGAAGTGGGAATTAAAAACTGGTTTCTGCAAAAACAAGCTTGAAATTTATTTTTGGGTAATTTGTGCGTCCGGGTAGGCCCTTCCCAGCCCAGACGGGGTGATCTGGGGCCTCCCAAAACCAAAACGCAGCAGAGGTCTACCAGTAGTCTCCCTAGTGAGGGTGCCAGCGGTGCTGGGTAGAGCCAGCCGTGCCCCTGTGAGGACAGTGCCGTGTAGGGCGCCGACGTGTGTGCTGTGTGTGCTTTAGGGCCCACGTCAGCCAGCACCCTCCCTTGTTAGGATCACAGAAGGTCCTGGTCCCCTCGGTGGCCCTTTGCTCTTTGCTTATTAAATGTTTGGTGGCACAAACATTTTGGGAAAAAAAACAAAAAACAAAAAAAAAACACTTCAGTAAGACCTAGCTAATGTGCAGATGGTGATACAAACTGGTGGTTCCCTGGCAGGTGTGTTTTCTGGAGAAATTCTTTCCCATGTCCAGGACACGTGTGTAAGGGTGCTCGTCTGTGGCACGATCTGTAAAGAGCAGAAGAGGCGGGGAACGCAGTGGCCCCACACCTGGGGAAAGGACGCATATATGGCAGTGAATTCTTCCAGCAGACATTGTGCTGCAGTTAAAAATGAGTAAATGACATATATATATATATATATATTTACAAACACACATGTTTAAAAGTAGGGTTGAGCAAAAAGCAAGACCCCCAGGGGTAGGGTGCAGGTACCTTTACGTTGGATGAGCACCTCTGAGGTCAGTGGATGCCCGTGGACTGGGACTGCTTTGTGCTGACCTGGGGGAGGGCACAGGGCTCTGGCCATGCGTGGGTCACTTTGTGCTGCTGCCTCCGTGGGAGCAGGCGCTGGCATGCTGTACATGGGGCCCGCAGACCGGCCTGCTCCATGGTGCTCTTTGGTGCACATAAAGTGTTTGGTAATTAAACACGTTCAGTGAAGATGGCACTAGATATTTGAGGTTCCCTGGAAGTATAATTGCAGGATTCAGGCTGCCCGCGACCTCGGCTGTTTGGTGAACCGTGGACACACAGACGTGTCCGAGGGAGAGCGGAGGCCCACGTGCTTTGTGCAAAATAAGGCCTTTGAGGGTGAAGTTCCGTCGCAGCCCTGGGAGGACCCTCACGCCATACGGCAGGGAGCATCTACATATTTTTAAATTGCGGCCAAGTGCACACTGCAGGAAACTGACTGTTTTAACCAGGGTAGTGTACACTGTTTACTGGCATGACGCAAATTCAGGGGCTGCTGTGCCCCCCCCAGCACAGTCCCGGCCCGGGGCAGGTAGCGAGGTTGCAGCCCAGGAGAACTCAGCCAGTGGACCAGCTTCTCCCTTCACTGGCCCGTGGAGGAGCACGTGCCCCGCGGCTGCGTTTCTTCTCCAGCGTCAGAAAGCGTCCCTCTGTGCACCCGGGAACTCCGGAGGGCCTCACAGCTCACCCAGCATCAACCCTCTGTCGTTCACGAGACGCTGTGGAGCCCTGGAAGCTTCGCGTGCGTGGGGGACGCCCAGAGAGCACTGCCTGTGGCAGAGCGCGGAGCAGAGTCGCTGTCACACGTCCTGACCGCTGAGTGCTAACACAGCTAAGAGAAAGGCGGTCCGCTGTGCCTGGGGTGTGAGAGCTCTCCTTCAGTCCTAACTTAAGCAGAAATTACTCTTAACGGGTCATTTATGCTGGAGAAAGGCCGTCTGAAAGAACCGTTTATGCTCACGTGTTTATAACAGAAACCAGAGACACGTGACATCCTGGAAGTCTGCAGAGCGACATTTCATTCTCAGAAACTCCCGTCCCCAGCAGCACGGCACTGAAAATAGGAAGCCCATCTGCATTTTTTTGTTCCACTGCATATTTTTTTATTAGGATGTATCGCAGGATTACTTTTCGTGAATCTGTGGCCTTGGCATCTATTAGAAAGGAAGCGGATTAGTTAATTCATGATGAACGTCAAGACTTTGTCCTTGCCGTGGGCGTACCGTGAGGCAGCTCGGCTCCGTGAGCTCCCTTTTGCAGAATGAATACAGATTACGAAGTAAAAGGTGGAAATTAAAGCCTTTGGAATTGTTACGGTAAAGAACCCTCGTCACTGTGTTTGGTATCATAGACCTCTGTTCTCTATTAATTCTGAAACGGCAGACGTGACTGCAACATTTTAAAGGCATTTTTAAACATTTTAAACACTTAAAAGCAGATTTATTAAACCATTGCTGGCACCAAGGCAAGATTCACTTGTTTCTCATGAACTTCCCTTGTCATATTTGAATCTCTCTCATCCATACGTCCGTCACGCACTTACCTATGTTCCCTGCATTTCTCTTCGTACGGCCAACAGTTATCTGGTACGATTCTGTGGCTTCTTACAGACCAGCGGCCCTCAGTTTGCACCGGGGGCTGCGCGCTCTCGGGGGCTCGCGACCCCTCCCATCGCTGCCCCGCCCCAGAGGTGCTGCGCTGGCCCCGGGGTCGGACACGCCCCCCACCCCCGCTCCCGAGGCTAGAGTGAAGCCGCCCACACGCACAGACCCTAACGAGCCGATTCTGTGTTTCGTATTTTGCTGTGGCCTTTTCGCCCTCAGATGAGATGGTTTACGACGACGTGGAGAACGGAGAGGAAGGCGGAAACAGCTCGGTGGAGTGCGGCTGGAGCTCCAGTGAGTTCGAAAGCTACGAGGAGCAGAGTGACTCCGAGTGCAAGAACGGGGTCCCCAGGTCCTTCCTGCGCAGCAGCCACCGAAAGCAAGTATGTGCTGGGGCTGTGCGGGGGCAGCACGAGGGCACGTTTGCAGCCGCCACGTGTCGCTGCTTCCGGCGCGGCCCACTTAGCGTGAGGAAGGTGCAGGCGGGAGCGAAGGGGCCCCGGCTTGCGTCGAGAGCGTGGCCGCGGCGGCCGTTCTTAGAGACACACCCAGAGGCTCGGGACCGCTGCCCGCAGCACCTGTGCTGTGCACGGATGGTCACGGTGCGCCGGGCACGCGGACGGCCTCGTGTCTGTGAGACGCCCGTGCTGCCGAAGGACAGCCCCAGAGCGGCCGCCTCCGTCCCGAGGGGAGCGTGTGCGTGTGCGTGTGCGTGTGCCACTGCCTCCTGGGGGTCTGGGGAGGAGCTTCAAGGGTCAGAGTGTGAGATCGGAGCTGGGCGGCGGACCGCGGTGGCCCTGGACGCACTCGGTGGGGCGGACCCTCGTCCTGAGACGCGTGGTCTCGTGGCGGCGGCTGTGCCGTCGGGGAAAGGGGTGAAGGGCGCTCAGGCCGTGTCCGCGGCTGCCCGTGCCGCCGTGTGAGGCCGCGCGTCAGGCCGCAGGCCCGCGGAGGCAGCAGGTTCCGTGCGCACCCGCCTCTCTGGCCTAGGGCCGGGGTCAGGAGGACAGAGTGCGCTGCAGCTTCCCGCTGGTGGCGGCTGGATCGGGTGCGGCCGACGGGCGCCTCACGCGCTTTCTGAGCCGAGCCTGCCTGCCTTGCCCACTGGGTGCCCGGGCAGACGCCCCGAAGCGCAGAGGGAGAGGCTGCTCCGCAGCAGGTGGCTCTCGCGTGCGGGATGACCATGGGGCGTCCTCCTCCCTCCCCTGCCCGAGCCTGGCCACGTCCTGGGGCGGCCGGCAGCATGGCCAGCAGGAGGGACGGGCTGAGGGAAGGCCCAGGCGTTCTCGTTCTAAGTCGTGACTTTAGAACGGCTCACGGAGGGCTCTCGTGCTGGACAAGGCAGCTCACGGAGGCTTAGTGAACATTTGCATCAGGCGTCTTTTCCTGGGTCGACACGGGAAGCATTGGCGAGACTTCGGTTTCCGTATCGGAGACGCGCGACCCCCTGGGCAGTGCCTGCAGGAGCCCTGCCCTCCCCTGGCTGAGACGATGTGACGTCACTTGGAGACTTAGAAGTCTGTGCTGCCCGTTCCCAGATCACGACACCCTGTATGTAGGGCAGTCTGGAACTCGGGTACCTTCTGCCTTGGTGCTGACCCAGAAGTATAACTTTATACCTTTTCTACTTGCATGTTGGGTCATTTTAATGTCCTCAGAATGCACAGGATTGAGGTCCCAGAGGCTTTGGTGCCCGTGTTCGCTTTTGTCTGGCGTAGAAAAGTTCCCGGTCCGGCTCTTTCCCCCACATTTGTAGCTCTCGGGGTCGGTGGACCAGAACTAGGGGCTCCCCGTGGGGCGCGGGGTCCCCGGACGACGCCGCCGCGTCCTGCCAGCGTAAGACTGTGTCTCAGGACGGGGAGGCGTGCGTCTGTGAACAGCTTGTGTCTCTTTGTGCTGTAGCTCTCCCATGACCTAGCCCGTTTCAAGGAGCACTATGAGAGCAAGATGAGAGCTTTGATGGCCACCGCGGTGGGGGCCGCAGAGATTCAGCAGCTAAAGCAGAGGCACGAACGGAAGGTAGGGCGGCTCGTGCTTTCACCAGCTGCGTGGGTCATGCGTGTTCGGAAACAGGCCGTGCTCCCCAGAGAGGCCGCCTGGCAGCGACGTCGGCCCTTCCTAACCATCCCTGGTTCCCAAAGTGTGGTCCTCGGCTTCCAGAGGTCACCACGGCCGGCGGAGGGGCTCCCACTGTTCCTGAAACGCTCTTCACCCTCCCTCCCTCTCTCTGCCTCCTTCTCTTACACGCGGACGGGAGTGTCCCCCAGGCTCCGTGGGGTGTCACCCCCCCACCCCCCCACCCCCTGACGGGCATCCCCTCTCTCAGATGCCCCAAGGATTCCCACACGTGCGCACCTGCGCCGCCTGTCGGGCCGTTAGGGAACGACATGGATTTTCCCTGAACACGCTACGTCCACGACCCAGAGCAGGTTTATTGTCATTTCTAAATGAGTGTTCATTGAAGCTTGATAGTTTTCTCAACGTTTTAACGTCCAGTCAACGTAGACCCGTGAGGGCCGGGGGGACAGAGCTCATGGGGCCCTCAATACTTTTACGAGTCTAAAGGGCCCCCGAGACCCAGGGGCTCAGGAGCGGCTGGGTTTGAGCGAGGTGGCGGCCGTCCCCGGAGCTGTGTTTTAAAAGGGCACGGTCAAGTACTGCTCACGTCCCCGTCCCGCGTCCTGCCGATGTCCTACGGTCTGTCCATGTGTGTCAAGTGACATCTAACTGAAAACAGACGTTCACCTAAAAGTGTCTTCCGTGAGAGTCACTGCTTGATTCTGGAGCGTTCTTGCGTCCTGGGCCTCCCGGAGCAGGAGCAGGGCTCTGGGGGTCTCCTCCTCCTTTCAGCTCAGCCTCGGGCTGGTTCCTGTGCAGAATGTAAGGCAGCAGGTCACGTGGGAGCGTCAGGGGCCTGGCGCGATTCCCCAGAGAATCGTGAGCTCAGTCGTTGGTCACGGGGGAGGTGTGATGGAGGCCAGCTTGGTGGAGGAGTTTGGAAGCAGGTGCGGAGGTAGGGCGTGGCCCGGGTGAGCAGAATGACTTTGGGAGCAGGGAGTGATAACGTGGTATGTAGTTGGGGCCAGGCCAGGCTGACCCCCTTCATCCAGAAAGAGGCAGACGTGAGGATGGGTTGGGGGCCCTGGCTCGGCTTCCAGACTGCTGGGACGGGCAGTGCGGTTCCCGAGGTGCTGGGGCTTCGCTGCTGCTTGGGGACTAGGTGCCGTGCAGGCTGGTCCCCGTCAGTCGTCTGTTTGTCGTTCTCTGATTCTTGTCCGGGGGCCCCAGACTGGGGTCTGGTAAAGATGGAGGCTTAGCAGTCCAGCATGGGGTAAGAAGGGGGCGGTCTGGGAAGGCGGTCTGGGTCGGGAGACGAAGCAGAGGCGCCCCACAGGCAGACAAGCCGTGGGGGTGTGAGCAGGAGGTCCCAGCAGCCAACACAGGGGAGGTGGTGCGGCGGTGAAGGGCACGTGCCCAGGAGGGGAGGCCCGATGCAGGAGTCCGAGGGGCTGCGGTGGCCGTGCCCTGTGGAGGCTGGAGCGGGTTCCCACCTGGCGAGTGTGGGCAGGGCTTGGCTGCAGCTGGGCGACGCTCGGGGGACTCGAAGACAGGGGCAGCCGGGGTCACGTGCGTGTCCGATACCAGTGCATGCCCCCGGGGAGGGACCCAGGCTGTGGCGATCTGGCCCCGGGGCAGGGAGCTGGCGACAGGGTTGCAGTGTGTTTAGTGTTGGGAGAGTCGGTGGGAGGACCAGGGTGGCGGGCAGTGTGGGGTCCCCTGGGCCGGACGCAGTGTGGGGGTCCCCTGGGCCGGACGCAGTGTGGGGGTCCCCTGGGCCGGACGCAGTGTGGGGTCCCCTGGGCCGGACGCAGTGTGGGGTCCCCTGGGCCGGACGCAGTGTGGGGGTCCCCTGGGCCGGACGCAGTGTGGGGGTCCCCTGGGCCGGACGCAGTGTGGGGGTCCCCTGGGCCGGACGCAGTGTGGGGGTCCCCTGGGCCGGACGCAGTGTGGGGTCCCCTGGGCCGGACGCAGTGTGGGGGTCCCCTGGGCCGGACGCAGTGTGGGGGTCCCCTGGGCCGGACGCAGTGTGGGGGTCCCCTGGGCCGGACGCAGGCTTGTGTGGAGGGGGACATCTGGGTTTCTCTGAAAGAATCCCTGGGAGCCCAATGGTGAGCACCTCCGATCTCAGAGCCTTCAGGAACAAGGAAGGTGAGAAGACAGAGCAGCTGGTCATGGTACAGAGCCCCAGTGACCTGTGTGTGCTGCGGGGCTCTGGGTTCAGGGAACCGGAACCTCTACACGGCGCTCTGCTGGGAAGTGGGGTTCTGGCTTCCCACGGGCTGTCCTCCCTCTGTGACCGCTCACGCAGCCTATGTGCACCCCTGAGCCGATGGCCCTGCCCCCCGGGGAGCTCAGCAGACAGCCGTGGGCTGTGTCCTGTGTGTGCCGGGACCCGGGCCCGCTGCGTGACTCTGTGCCTTGTGAGTCGTCCCCGGAGCTACGGGATCGGCCTTGCACGCGGCGGGTGCAGGAGGGGCTGCTAGTCAAGTTCGCTTTTCTTTCTTTTCTATTAAACACACAAAACATGGCCCAGGCCACGCATGCACACACATGCACGCGCACACACACAATTACACACAATCGCACGCGCATGCACACGCACAGCAAGCGAGCTCTCCCTGATCACAGAGCCGACCCGAGGAGACGTTTTAATTCTTGACAGTCGTCTTTTAAAATAAAAGCAGCAAGTAGATTTTCGTCGACGATGCTTCTTCTCACGTTTTCCCTCCTCTCGCAGATGCAGAAGCTTATGAAGGCCGCCAGGGAGGGCACGAAGGACGGGCTGGAGAAGACGAAGGCCGCGGTGAAGAGGGGCCGCTCCCTCATTCGGACCAGGTCCTTCATGGCTGCAGGTGGGAAGCCCCGAGCCGGGCAGGGAGACGGTCTACGGGGACCCCCGAGGCGGGTGGCTGTGGGTCAGGTGCCTGCCTGAGCCCGACGACCTTAGTCACCCAAGCTGCGAAGTGGAAGACGGGACTGAGTGGGTGGTTCTTACCCTGGGCGTGGTCGTGAGGAGGTGGGAGCTTTTAACCCACCCACGCGCCCGACTCGGTGGTCCTGGGACTGATCCGTGAAACCCGGGGGGGGTTCCGGACACCAGAAGGTTCTGTTTCTATTTCTTGTTAAGACTTGGTTATTTAAGGTCAAGTTTAGATTCACAGCAGCACTGAGCAGAGGGCGCAGAGATCTTCTGTGTACAGCCTCCTCCACGCAGAACCCCCGACCCCAGCAGCCACATCACTGTGGTGCGCTTGTCACCCTTGATGAGGCCACGCAGCTTCCGTCCAATGTGCCGCGTTCTGTGGGTTTGGGCACAGGGCCGGTGGCAGGTGCCCGCCGTGACTGTGCCATGCAGAGGGGCATCGTGCCCTAAGAACCTTCTGTGCTCCGCCGGCTTCTCTCTCCGTGCGCTGCACGCCCGGCGGCCTCTGCTCTCGTCACTCTCTCTGTGGCTTCGCATCCCCAGATTGTCGGAGTCGGAGCCCGGCCGTGTGCAGACACCTCCAACCGACGCCCTTCACGTGGGCACACGTCTGTAAGACGCCCCACGTCGGTTCGTGGCTCGAAGGCTTTTCTCTCCACAGTGCCGGACACCACCCACTCCTGGTGGACCACAGTTAATGTGTCTGTCACCTCCCGAAGGGATTCTTGGCGTCGCCAAGCCCGGGCCATCAGGAGCCGGCCGCTGGGAGCTCCCGTGGCAGGCCGGTGCGGGCCCAAGTTTTCAAGTCCTTTGGGTCAGGATCGAGGACTGCGGGGTCGGACTGTGTCACCTGCTGTGAGAAGGCACCCGACTGTCCTCCAACGTGGCTGTGCCCCGGCAGCCCGGCCGTTCACGGGGGCCCCGCAGCTCCGCACTCTGGCTGGCCCGGGGTGAGGCCCTCGCTGCGGACGTGAGCCCTTCTCGCAGGGGTGTGGACTCCGCGGGCTTGGACTGTCTCCTTACGGACACTTCTGCGCAGCCGGGTGTGGAGCTCTGAGTTCCATGGTCTCTCGGCTCCCGCGGCTGTGGATCCCTTGCCGTTCTGGTCTCCAGCCGGCACGCCGAGTGTTCAGAGACGCGCCGAGTTCCGGTCCCAGCGCTTTGCTGTGGTGCGAGCTCTGCTTCCCGCAGCGCAGGGCAGAGTCCAGAAGGACGCCGAGTCTGCCTTAGCTTCCGCTGGCAACCGAGCGTGGGCTCTCCGCGGGCCTTCGCTCTCAGTGCGGCGTTGCCCAGGTCAACACGTGGAAGGGTTCAGAGGTGTTCAGAGGACATGACTGCTTTTAAAATTAAACTTCCACGCATTGAAAATTGTAGGTGTCGATGGACGCTGTGGTCCTCGGGTGGGAAGGGTATTTTCTGGGCACGTCCAAGTTTCCATTCAACCATGGCCCGATGGAACCTGAGCACGGAAAACCAAAGTGCCCAAAGCCGGCATTCGATGGTTTGTTGTTGTGACCGTGCTGTCGCGTCATGACCGTTTCTGATTTCTTGTTAAGATCACAGATCCTGTCTTGAAGAGGAGCAGAATTTATTTATCGATGTTGACTGCAAACATCCGGAAGCTGTCCTCACCCCCATGCCTGAGGGTCTGTCTCAGCAGCAGGTAGGATGGGGGGCTGTGCCGGCTGCTCACCGAGCCCGCCGTCTCCCCGTCAGACCCCTGCCGTCCCCTGCCCGCGGCCCCTGTGGGGCCTGGACGCGGTCTCCCTGGCCCACGGGCGTTTGGGGCACCACTGCCGGAGTAAGCGGCAGACGGGGGTGGGTGCGATTTATACCGGTTCTGACGGGGCGACTTCAGCTAGAGACGCTGGGCGAGCGTCGGCAAATGGCGCAGTCGCAGGCCCCGCACCCACATTCCGAAACCGATGAAGTCCGCGGGGTGTCTGCCATTTTAGCCTCTGGAAACAGGTAGGCGAGGGAGGAAAACGCGGTGGTGTCCGTGAACGATCCCTGGGTGAAAGGAAGAGAAATCTCCCGAGCAGAGTGTGCCCTGGAGCTGGAGGTTCCGGGGGCCCTTGGCTGTTCTCCACGGGGTCCGCGTGGTGCCCGTGGTGCGGACGCGCAGCATGAGGTAGACACGCGCACGGTGGTTTGGGACGGGGCGGTGTGGTGACCCAGCTGGGGCCGCAGCCTGGACAGAGAGCCACACTGGGCGATGTCCGTGGCTGTCAGCCGTCCCCAGACGAGGAGCGAACGTCCCGCGGAGTTGAAGGGGAGCCCGAGCGTGGGGCCGGCAGACCGAGGAGGCGTGTCGGGGGGTCGTGCGGCCCCGTGAGCGAGTGGGCGGCGGAGGAAGACCCGGGGCAGCGGCGGCTGCGTGTCACAAAGTCCGTGTCACGCACACGTCCCGCAGGAGGTCGCCGGGGCTCCCGGGAGGCTGGTGGTAGGGGCGACGCCGTGCCCTGGGCACCCTATGGCCCCACACCTGGGCCAAGCCTCTGATCCCCAAACCTGAAATCTTAAATCCCGAGTCGTTGGTGGGGTGAGCCGTAAACGCCCTGCGCTCCGCGGTGCTCCCTGGGGACGAGTGACTGCGATTCCCGCGCAGCAGGTGCCGGCTGTGCCCGTTCGTGGCTCACCCCCCGCTGTCCAGCCTCACCCGCTGGAGAGGGGACCTGGGTTCTTGACTACACCCTCCGTGTCCCTTTGTCTGTCTACCTGGGTCTCCTCACCCCACTCCTATGCTGTGTGGGACTCGGACCACTGATGGGGTCTCCATGCTCATTCCTGGGGGATACCGTGTGACTGGACTTGGGTCCCCTTGTCGGAGGACACGGGGTCCAGGGGAGAGGGATGAAGCCGGGCCCTCCCTGGTGGCAGGCACAGGTCGGGCACCGAGACGTAGCAGGGGACGGCTGTGTAGAGGACGTGGGGCCTGGCCTCTGAGTTCTCTCAGGACTGTTAAAAGTGTCTGTAGTTTCCTGGGTTTGACCCCAGATGTTCTACCTGAGGAGACTTGCAGCATCTGGGAATCTGCATTCAGGGAAAGGGACGGTGGAGACAGGCCGCTGCTCGTCGGGGAGTGACTGGGCGGTGGGGTCTGGCCTTCCTCACGGCGCTCAGACTCCTGACCGCGGGGGCCTCTCTCCACCCAGACCCGTCCACACCGAGTGCGTCCCTGACCTCTAGCGTGCCCGAGGAGCACTGGTTTCTGTCTTAGCTTTGTGGGTTTGAAGGGTCCTTTTTGTGGAGGGTCATTCCCTTGTCAGTCGCCTTTCGTGGGACGGTACGGCCCTGGGACGTCCTGTACTGCCAGCTCCCCATGGTGGGCGACGCCGTGTCCGGCCGCGGGGGGCGCTGGGCTCTGTCGCCGGCGTTGTGCGGGGCGAGGGGCGAGGGGCGGGCCGGGGCCGCGGGGTGTAGAGGCCCGGCTGGTTCTGTGCTCGTTCTTCACTCGTTGGACAAAGGAACTTGCCAGACTCTGTAGGCTTGATGGCCCTGCCAGCCGTGCAGCCTTTCCCAGGAACTGCCCAGAGCGCCGTCCCCTGGGTGCGACTGGCCCGCAGCCGTGAGGGCGAGGGGGGCGGCTTCATCCCCTCCCCGTGCCCTCCGCCGCCTGGCTGTGCTCGCTCCTGAGCTCTTGAGCCTGAAGGTCTCCTCTGACCTCGGAGGCCGATTCTGCTTCCGCGGGTCTGCGGGAGCGATGCCCCTGGATCGGTCCGCGGGAGCGATGCCCCTGGACCTGGGATGCCACCCGCGGCTTTGAGTCAGGGCGGGAGCTGCCGCAGCCCAGCCCAGCGCAAGCCTGGGAGACTCTGCCCCACGGCTCCCAGCGGCTGACATCACTGCTGCAGCGCGGCCTGTCCCGCCGTCCCCACCGTTGACAGTTTGAGGCTGGACCTATCCTGTGGCCGTGGCAGTGGGCCCAGGAGGTTTTGTGCCCGGAATGTGCCGTCCAGCACACCCTCAGGGCCGGGGCCGTGTCCTTTGCTTCCCGCTCGGAGGACTCGGGAACGAAGCTCGTGCTGCACGAGAAGCGACATTTCGGTTTCCTGCCGTGCTCCGCTCACTGCCGTGTCTCCGCGTCACCAGGTTGTGAGAAGGTACATCCTGGGCTCCGTGGTCGACAGCGAGAAGAACTACGTGGGCGCCCTGAAGAGGATTCTGGAGGTACGGACGCGTCGTGTGGTGGGACGTGGCTGTCACGGGCCTCGTCCGCCCACGCGGGTTCATGCGCGCACCAGCCGGGACGGGGTCGGCGTGGCAGGACCCGGGGACACGTGGGGAGCCGCGTGGCTCGCGCGAACCCTGACTTCCGAGAGGGGGTTCCTCCGCGTGTCTGCGACGCGCCCCCCAGCGTCCGCGCCGCGTGTCTTTGCCAGCAATACGAGAGGCCGCTGTCGGAGATGGAGCCCAAGATGCTGAGCGAGAGGAAGCTGAGGCTGGTGTTCTTCCGCGTCAAGGAGCTGCTGCAGTGCCACGGCCTGTTCCAGATCGCGCTGGCCGGCCGCGTGGCCGAGTGGGACTCCGTGGAAACCATCGGGGACGTCTTCGTGGCCTCGGTGGGCTGCTGCGCCCGCCCGTGCCCGTGCCGGGGGTCCGCGTCGGCGGCGGCCTGGCTGCTCTCTGTGGCCACCGTGCCGGGCGGGGGGGGCTCTGGGACACGTGGTCAGACGCTGTCCGCAGGCCGCTGGGGTGTCCCGGAACATCGCCGCGCCAGGCAGTGGGAATGTGGTTTTCGTGGCCAAGCCGGGGCTCGGTGGAGGGCGCCGCTCTCTCCCACCCAGCCCCGGGGCAGCTGGGTCTCGCCCTGCTCCCTACCCCATGTGGAAACTCCCCACATGTTCGCTCCAGCCAGTGCTCTGCGGCCTGGGGACCTGTGGCGCGGAAGCCGTCTTGAGGCCGCCGGCGACACAGGACGTGGCGAGCCACGTTCACGTTTCGTGGCGGGGGAGGAGGTCAGCTGCCTGGAAACCAGCAGCCGCGGTGCGCACCGGCAGTTCCGAACCCTTGGTCTTGGTCCGTTGGTGAACTCCGTGTGCTGGGCTTGGCGAGTGTTCTGTGTAGACGGGCAGCTTCCAGGGACGGCGGCGCAGGAGCCGCCAACCTCAGCCCACGCTGCTGTCGGGGTGCGGGAGGCCTTCGTCTTTCCCGTGGAACAGCGTGGACTTGACGACGTGCGCAGTCCGGGCCGCCTCGAGCCCCGCGCAAGAGCAGAGCTCTCCCCGCGGCACCTCACGGAGAACAGAGAGAACAGAGCGTGGCTGTGCGGCCGTTGTGTTTTCCGGCTCTTTTGTGTGTCGGTCTCTGCATTGGCTCACACTTGTTGAAATATTTGTCTTGGTAACTTCTTTAAAAGGAAGAAAAGCCTGAAAAACTGTAGTTGATTTTTATACAGAAAGCATTTTTTTTTTCTGTCCGTGATAGTTGCGTCAGATCCCCGGATGGATTTTACTGTGTATCTTGAGAACTTGTGGGATCTTAGGAGAATCCCAGCGGGAGGCCGCTTGGCGTTTCTAGGGAAACAGGACGGGGAGCAGCATGGCCCGTCAGCCAGAGACGCAGGAGGGGATCGGTGCCCTGCCTCCCCCGCAGCGTCTCCGGGAACCTTCAGGGCCTGCCAGTCAGGTTGTTGGGGCCTGTGGGGTGGCCCCCCCAGAGGTGAAATCCACGGAGCGAGGACCGGCCGGACATTAAGGGCAGGTGTTGGTCAGGGCTGCCGCTGAGCTGAAGGCTGGACCGTCGGGGGTCTGAGCAGGGGTGCCGACAAGCACATCGGGCAGAGCGGGGGGAGACCGACCATCTGTTCAAACAAGTCCGAGCAAGTTTGCTTAAAGAAGAAAGGAAATCACACGGGGTCGTAAGGAAGCGTGTCCTGTGGAAACATCCCAGCGACTGAGAGGTCCCATCTGGGGCGGGTCTCACGTCTTCTCTTCTGTCCCACAAGTGAGCCTCTGGGCTCTGCACGCCGTTGACGGTTTTCCGTTCTCTCTGGTGTTTCAGTTTTCCAAGTCCATGGTGCTGGACGCCTACAGCGAGTACGTGAATAATTTCAGCACCGCGGTGGCAATCCTCAAGAAAACGTGTGCTACAAAGCCTGCGTTCCTCGAGTTCTTAAAGGTTAGCTCTTGGTTTTTCTTCCCATTTTGGGTTTTCACACCCTCCGATAACGCGTTCTGTGTGCACATGCTTCGTGGTGAAGCTTTCATGCACGTTGCCTGTAAACGTCGAGGGTCACGCAAGCTTTGGTACCAAGGGGCTGGGTCAGAGCTGGAAGTGGTGAGTCTTCAGGGATGGCAGGGCTCTCGGGAAATAACCTCCATGTGCACACCCCGGGACGGGTGCGGAGGGGCGGGCAGACGGACAGCTAAGGTCCGATCGCAGAGGAAGCTGCCTTGGGATTGGGGTGGAGATCCCCGGGCCCCTCAGGTCAGAGCAGGGAGCTGATCCCCGAGGGATGAGCCCCCCGTGGGCCATGGGCTCTGTCCCTGCTCCAGTGAGAGGCAAGGTGCCTCTGACGCTGACAATGCGCAGTTGACCTGGGCTGTTTGGCCCACGGCCCCACACCGTGGCCAGCCACCGACCCCAGACCTACGCACACGAGGCCCAGCTCCCATCCTAAACCCTGAGCCGAAGCTTGCTCCTGTTCCTTGAACTGAATTCTCCATCTGCTGCCACCTCAGGGAGCGGGCGCGGGTGGCACCCTCGCTAGCCGGTTACGCTCCGGTCAGCGTTAGTGGGGATCCTGTCAGTCCCCGCTTCGAGGGTCTCGGGCTCGGTGGTCTCTCTGTATCCCATGCGCTCCTGGGGGAAGGACACACAGACGGTCAGGCGGTCACTTGCTTGGAGGAGGTTGTAACCATCTTGCGGAGGTTGTCCACCGGGGGGGCCAGGGGCAGCCCCCGCTGCCGTGTGACCGCCTGCCGGTGGCCTGAGGACGAGGTGTGGGTCGTCCTGGTCCACCCGGGAACCAGTCTTAGGGGGCTGAGCCGCCCTTGGTGGTGGTGGGCTGAGCCCTCACTCTGCCTTGCGGCCACACCGCTGCCCTAGCTGGAGACCCCATCCCTGTGCGGTGGTCCGGCCTGCGGCGCGTCCCTCCCTGGCACACGGAGGCATGACGAGGGACTCGGTGGCCCCTGCTGCACGGTGGTGGCAGCCGTCACCCCAGACGTCCTCTGCCATGGCTGCTCCTGGGGCAGCTTCCGCAGGACACAGACTCAGGGACAGCCTGCCCTCCCCGCCCCTTCCCCCGAGACCCTCCCCCCAGAGCCAAGCCTGGCCAGCGGTCACTGCTGCAGAGAACTCCCCCAGAGCGTGGGCCTGGCTGCCGTCAAGAGCCCTGCCGGCTCTCGTTTGGGGTTCTGTGCGGTTTTTTTCTTCTCCTTTTTTTTTCTTAACATTTTATTTATTTAAGAGAGAGAGAGCACAAGCAGGCAGAGGGAGAAGCGGGCGTCCGCTGAGCAGGGAGCCCGATGCGGGGCTCAATTTGGGACCCCGGGGGCAGGACGTGAGTGGGAGGCGAAGGTCCAACCGACGGAATCCCCCGGGAGCCTCTTTTTCTCCTTTCTGTCAGCGCACTTTCGGGTGGCTGTAGCGTCTCGGAAACTGTCAGTCCCTAGAAGGCCGAGATGCGTCTGTAGGTGGACGAGCCCCGCCTGGGGGCCGGGCGCCCTCGGGGAGCCTCGAATGCCAACCCGGGAGATTTCCACTCGGAACCGGCCACCGTGCTCCGGCCCTCGGAGGCGGGAGCACGCGGGCGGCGCCGGGTGTGGGCTTCTGCGGCCGGTCTGCGCTCGGTCCCCGTCGGGTGAGGGGGGTCCCTGCCGGCCGCAGTGCGAGCATCCGCTTCTCCTCACAGCAGTGCCAGGAGTCCAGCCCGGACCGCGTCACGCTCTACAGCCTGATGACGAAGCCCATACAGAGGTTCCCGCAGTTTATTCTGCTGCTGCAGGTAAGGACGTGCCCTTCCCGGCGTCTGCCCACGCGCCGCCGCTGTGCTCCCGGCCCCGTCTCCGAGCTCCTCCCTCCCCGGGCGGTTATGGGGGGGGCAGGATTGGGGGCTCCCGAGTGTGGACACGGGCCCTCACCGGCCCACTCCTGCACGGGCAGACGGGGTGGATGCAGGTTCTCCGGGGACAGAAAGGAATCCGCCCCGTCCGCAGCCAACAGGGTCTGGGTCTAGGCTCAGGTGGGAAAGAACCCACCCTCTGCGGCCAGAGGGCACGGGCGGGCTCGGGAGTCCGAGTCCAGACTCCGACAAGCCGAGCCCTTCGTAAACGTGGTCCACAGACGGTGTAGGGAGCAGAGACGCCATGTGGAGAGGCTCACCTGTGGACGCGACGTGGTTGGAAACTAAGCATATTCAGATTGGTGCCTGTGTTCTTTCCAACAAATCCGGTTTCGGGGCCAGATGTGAGGCACCGATTCCGTGGGACGCTCCGTCCGCGCACACGCCTCGCCCTCCCCACGGCCGGGGCCCTGCCGCACGGAGGCGGACAGCCCACGGCAGCCCCCGGGTGTGGGTTCCACCGATTCGTCAGGCGGCTCGGCATGGCTCGTGTCTGGGGACGCAGCGGAGGCGGACTGGCCCTGCCCTCGGTGACGTCACCAAAGCTCCTTCCCTCGAGGTTACGGCTACGGCTGTGACTGACCAGATCCCTGTGGAACATGACCTCCCAGACCGCGTCGTCACAGAGCTGTGACAAGGACACGCATCCCCGACCGCTGACATCCGCGTGTCCGTGGCTGGTCTCATGGGGCCGTTAGTCTCTGTCTGTTTTCCACGTCCGTGTTCTAGCGAGCGTCAGTTATGTACGTGTCCGATCCGGGTTCGGGTTCCGTCGTGTGTGCTGGAGGGCTAACAACAGAAGCCGTCAGGATACCCAGAAAATGGGTCTGATTCCTCCAGCTGCTCGTGTGGGCGGCCCCCGGCGGGCAGTTCAGTGAGGATGAAGGATGGAGCCAATTAGACAGTTCCTTCTTTAGCTAGAGCGGGACACGGACCAAGGGCAAGGACACGACCGCCCTGTGATCGTGGGGAGCGCGTTCAACCTCACATGCAGACTGTGCTGGTGCGTGCCGGTGCGTGACCGGTCACCCCGGTCACCCCGTCCACGGCGTGTGCCCAGACCCTGCTGCGTTCTCACGCCGCACTCGCGGAAGGTTTCTGTTCTTCGTTTGTTGCAGCGGGTGTAGTTTCCAGTCTTGTTTGTCAGCTTTTGGTTAACTGTTAGTAAGTCCTGGTAGGCCTTTGGCCCAGGTATTACCAAAATAGGTATTTTTAGAAGAGGGGGGAGGGCCGTGGGGAACAGAACAAAACACCAGAGGACAGGCTCTGCGCCTCGTGGTGCTCAAGAGCAGGGATGCGGTCTTGGGTGACATTTCTCTGATTCTGGTCCAGGAGCTCTCATGTCACAGCTGTGCCCGTGGCTGAGTGAGATCGGTCCCTCTGTGGTCCTTCCTCCCCGCCCCCCGCCCCCCGCCCCGTGCTCCTGGGACTCAGGAGCCTGACCTGAGACCTCCAGGATCCCTGTGAGTGGCTCCCCCGACAGGTTGGGGGACTCGGGGTGGGTGTGGGGCTCAGGAGAATGCATGGTTGGACGCAGAGTGTGCAGTCTGGGCGGCTGGGTCATGCAGGGGCTCCGCTCCCAGTACGGGTGCTCCCGGGAGCTGCTGCCTGGGGGACCGCGGGGGCCGGCGGCCGGGCTGCAAGACTAGACCGCGTGTCCCCTCCCTTCTGAGTCTGCTCCGTGCACGCAGGGAGGGATGGCCTGCGGACCCGCGTGCTTCCTCCTCCTTCTTCTGGCCCATCGGGCAGCCTGCTCTCCCTGTCTCTGCGCTGACCCCAGCTCTCCTGGGGCGTGTTACTGGTAGCACTGGGACCCCCCCCAGGCTTCCCTGACCCTTGGTAAAGCTGAATGGCCCTGGCTTTTCTGGGCCCACTGGGTTGAGACACATGGTCCCATAGGAACGTTTGTCTCACTGTGTCCCACTGCTGCTATCTGTCCCGTGTTGGGCCAGTGTGACTCACGGTCTGGACGGAGAGACAGACGTCCTTTTTCCCTACATGGTTGTGTCCTGGCGTTGTGTCCTGACTGTGGTTGGCAACGGGGCCGACCCTGCCAGCTCGCACTGTCGGAGCCCGTGGCATTCTCCTGAGGAGTCTGCTGCCTCGATAGGATTCAAGTGACGCGGAGGGACGCGGGCGTGCGGCAGGGTCCGTACAGTGACGCGGAGGGACGCGGGCGTGCGGCAGGGTCCGTACAGTGACGCGGAGGGACGCGGGCATGCGGCAGGGTCCGTACAGTGACGCGGAGGGACGCGGGCGTGCGGCAGGGTCCGTACAGCCCACGCAGAGTGGAAATATGTCGTGGCTTCTGCAGGTTTTTTCCTTCAGATGAAAAGCAGGTGGAAAGGTGAGGCAGGCACCGTCGAATTCCGGCATCGGGGGCCGGCTGAGAACGGTGCTTCCAGACGCGTCTGCTTCCGTCTGCAGGCGTCCGTACGTGGCCTGCGTGCGTGAGCGGAGACCCACTCCGTGTCCGGTGTCAGAGCAGGGGGACGGCCCGTGACTATCCCACAGATGCTGCTCCTGAAAGCCGACTCCCGTGTTTGACACGTGTGGTGCCACTTTGTCGGTGACCAGACTGTCGGCCCCTCCTGGCAGCCTCCTCTTCCCTCTGGGAGCCTGCGGACGCGGACAGGGGGTGCCCGGCCCCCGGAGAGTCGGGTCCTGCGTGCGGGCACGGGAGGAATGCCGCCGACTCTGTTTGGAAGCTGACCTCCAGGGCCTGGGTCCGTCGGTCCGACGGGGGTGGAGAGAAGCAGGCTAGGAGTGACCTTGAGCGTGGTTAGGGAGGGCGGGGCGCTTCTAAGATGTGGCCCGTTCATATTTATGGTGCCTTTATTGGGAAATGCTGGTTTTTTCCATCAGCAAAGCCATTTAATAAGTTCCTTTTGTTTGTGCCAAAGGAGCCGTTCCCGTGTGTGGCCGGATCGCGGGTCACTCGGCTTCTCCTTCTCTCCCGGTGCTTGTCTTCCCCTCCCCCGACGGAGCGCAGCACGTGTGGGCCGCGGTCCGCACCCCGCCCCGGCAGTCCCAGGACCCCTTTGACCGTGCTTCTCCCCCAGGACATGCTGAAGAACACGTCCCGAGGCCACCCGGACCGGTTGCCCCTTCAGATGGCGCTGACCGAGCTGGAGACGCTAGCAGACAAGCTGAACGAGAGGAAGAGAGACGCCGACCAGCGCTGCGAGATCAAGCACGTCGCCAAGGCCATAAACGAGAGATACCTGACCAAGGTTGACCGGGCCCCCAGTCCGCGCGGGGACGCCCTGTGCCGTGTGCTAACAAGCCGCCCTTCTTTCCGCCACTCGCTACTCACCTTCTGGAAGCTTTGTGCGGACGCCGCGGCCCCGGCCCTGCCTCAGAGGCCGATGGAGCGCGTCCGGCGGGTCGGGCACGCTTTCTCGGGGGAGGGGCCTCCCACCTTCACCACAGCCTCGCAGGGTCTGAATCTCGCTGCCAGAATGCGGTGTTTCCGCTCAGAGCGGAGGGTGTGTCAACGTTCGTTCTGACCTGCACCCGCCCGTGCTCGGACTAAGCTGTGGGAACGGGAGGGAGCCGCGGCGGGAAAGCAGCTCCTGGGCAGAGCTGTGTTTCTGCTGTACGCGGGCGAGCCCCTGTCCGGGGACAGCAGCCTGGGCTGACGTGGACTTCGAACCTGCTCACAGCCCCGGTCCACGGGGAGAGGTTCAGTGTTGAGTAGTTCCGTGTCGTACCTACGTCGCTAAGGTCACTTCCGCTTCTGTCCTTTGGGCCAGTGCCCTCCCTGTGACCCTCCGTGGGTTCACGACGAGAACTTTAATGCATTTTGAGGAACAGGTTTTTCCTGACTTTCTTAATAATTTGGTTAGGAATTTCTGTGAGCTGAATGCGGCATTAAGTGCCAGGGACGTGGTTTAGGACCCTGCTTGGCTCTGGTGACCGCGCTTGCGGGCGTGTGTGGGGCCCAGAGTAAGGCTGACGAGGAAGGGCTGCGTGTCCCTCGCTGGCGATCCCGTACCTGTGCGCACGGCCTCGTCCTCCCCGTGCACATGTTGAGAACAGGCTGACAGTGAGGCCGGCCGGCCGGCCGCGGACGACAGTCTCAAGGGCTGGGGCTCATACTCGGGCAAGTTGTTTAAGAAGGCGTACGACTGACGGGTGAGAACGGGTGGGCCCCCGTGCCGGGGTCCGTGTCTCTCGGCTGGAGGACTGTGTAAGGGCTGCGGGGGTCAGACTTCCCTCACTCTAGGTAACTCCAAACACTGAAACCACAGAGTAAAAAGCTGCTTTCAGCGTTGCACACAGCGAACACACACAGGGTGATCGGAAGTGCGGGAATTCTCCGTAAAGGGGAAAACCTGCAAAGCCCTGACGCTCTGTGCTCCTGTATTTTGCAAGACTTCCGCCCACGCTTTCTGTCCTTCTGATGACCTCGGTTGCGGGGAGCGCGTCAACTGTGACTTTGAATGTTCAGCTTCTCAGCAGCGGGAATCGGTACCTCGTGCGGTCGGATGACATGATCGAAACCGTGTACAACGACCGGGGAGAGATCGTCAAAACCAAGGAGCGCCGTGTCTTCCTGCTGAGCGATGTGTTGATGTGTGCCACGGTCAGTGCACGGTGAGCGGGGCCTCCCCGGGGTCCGCTGGGCGCCCACGTGTGCGCCAAACCAGGGGCCGCTTGAACTCGTGCTCTGAGTGGCAGCGGCACGGAACTGGCCTGTGAGTTGTCAGGGGGCCTGGGTGCTGGGCCTCCATGAGCGCACCCCCAGATCGGAGCCAGCACGGTGCCTGTGGTCCCCCCGTGGTGGCCGGCCCCTGGTCCCATGCAGTCCCAGCACGGGTCCGGGTGGGTGAGCCTCCGGGGGCTGACCCGGCACGGCCCGATTCCAGCCCCGCCTTCCCAGGGCTCCGGGAAGTCCCCCCGTCGCGCTGAGCCTCATGCGCACACTATGTAGGGTCCTGGCGGGGAAGCCGGTGATCCCCGGGACTCGGGGGTCCCACTGAGGACAGCCTGGCACGGGGCTGCCTCGTTGCTGTCAGTGTTTGTGATGGTTCCTCCTCGTCGTCCGTGGCTCTGAGACAGGCACAGAGTAAGTCTGGAAAATAGGCCCTTTTTTTAACGTTTTATTTGTTAGCGAGAGGGAAGAGAGCGTGAGTGGGGGTGGGGCAGAAGGGGAATCTTGAGACGCCTTGCTCAGCGTGGAGCCTGGTGCGGGGCTCGCTCTCACGACCCCGAGATCATGACCTGAGCCAGAACCAAGAGTAGTTTGCTTAATCGACTGAGCCATCCAGCCGCCCCCAAATGTGCCAGTTTTAACGACAGCCCCATGTCAGGAAGTGGCTTGATTCACACTCATGGCTCAGCCTTTGTCGTTGAACTTGCCGTGGCCACACCCGGACCTCTGGAAGCAGCCACGCTTGGTGTGGTTTGGCCACTGCCTTCACCCGCGTGTGGAAAGGAGCAGGTCAGTGAAGCATGGGCCGAGCCTGGGGGCCTGGAGAGGTCTGAGCAGCATGTCCCAGCAGGAAGTGCCTTCTGCTCCCCGTGTTCCCACCCCGAGAGCCACTTCCTGCCACATGGAAGCTAATGGCACAGACTGCTTTCCAGGCCTAACGGTGCAGGAAGCATCCCCCCTCCAGGGAAAGCAGTCAGCTCTCTGCACACACTGGAAAGATGAGGTCACACGGTGAAAGGACTTTGTGGACAGCGAAGCACGGTGCACACGTGGGTGTTTGCTGTTCGTAAGCAAGCTTTGTCTGAATGTAGCGAGAAGGCTGCTTGCCGCCCTGCGTCCTGCGGGGTCCCGGGGGCGGCCCAGGTGCGTGCTCCAGCACATGCCCCTTGGTCAGTTTGGGTCTTTGGAAAAATTTTATGTCATTTTTAAAAACCTGGAGCTGACAATATACTTTCAAGATGAGCAAGAAGTGGACAAACCCTTAGAAAGGGGTTTAGCTGTGTTCACTACCAGGGCTTTCCTAAGAGTAACGCCCCGGGCTGTGGCAGGGATGCCATGTTCCGACAGCCTTCTACAAAGTGAGGAAACAGGGGACGCCGTTCCGTGGCCACTGAGATGTTCTGAGGGACACTCCCGGGAGGCGGTGCAGGGAGGACCCACCTCGGTCAGGCCAAAATGTTCTAGCGACCCCGAGGATTATCAGAATAGGAAGATTCCCCCAAAACTCAGTAGGAGTGAAGATTTTAGATTCAAACAGGATGAGTAGACATTGGGGTCGAGTTCTTGGGCTTCTCTGTTTTTACGTACAGAGCCTGCAGAATCCCTAGAGCACACAGTCCCTGAGGGTTGCCGTCTCCTCCTTCCCCTTCCTCCGCAGACTAGACATGGAGAAGTAAGGTCTTCCAACATCAGAGGGAAGTCGGGCAGCTCGGGCACCAACAGGTCCAGCATTTCGGTTAAAAGTACAGCGTCTGGACTTTTGGTTATTCCTGTGTACATTTTGACTGAAAAAGATACGTACGTCTTGCAGAAAGCAAACTGGGACAGTGACCAGAAGTGGGGAGCAGTGATTGCCCCTGGCGGGGGAAGGGGGGCTTTCTGGCCACGCGGAGGACCTCAGGTGGCTGGTGGCCCGGCAGCCCAGACGGGTGCTGGTCACGCAGGTGTTTGCTGTTGTATCTTCCCCTACGGAGCAGGTGTGGCTCGTGGGGTCTCCGCACATAGACCTCATTGTGTGGCCAAAGAAGAAAATAACCTACACAGGTCATGGGATTGTTTTATTTAATTTTTACCTACGTATTTTCATCACGGAGTCTGATGGCAGGATTTGACTTTATTAGACGAGGTTTGCTCTCACCGGGAGTAAAGAGGAGTTCCGAAATGAAGCGGACATTTCCCCCGAGAGCAGCCTGTGCCAGAACACACGAGCATCTGCCCAGCCGTCCGTCAGGGAGCCTCTGGCTTGTCCCCTCTAAGCATTCATGGGAACGCGGGAGCTTTTGGGAGATAAGCCTTCCGTCTTCCCCCGTCCCCCTGGATTAGGCAGTGAAGGGTTCCTGCCCTCCCCTGCGAGGTCCCCGGGGGACCCAACGGTGTGTTTCTCACCCGAGTGTCAAGGGACGACAGGTATCCTGACTTCTGCGGGGAGGGCTGCTAACCTGCGGCCTCCTCTTTCAGCACCGCGGACAGCACCGCCCTCGCGGCCCCCGGCCGGAAGTACTTGTTGAAGTGGAGCGTCCCTCTCGGACACGTGGACGTGGTAGAGTATGGCAGCGGCAGCGGCGCTGGAGAAAACCGGTGTCCCCCCGTGCACCCCCCAGAGAGCCTGGCGGTGGTCGCCAACGCCAAGCCGCGTAAGTGACACTTGACTCTTGTGCGTGCGTCTTGGGGCCGCGTCAACACCAGCCTCAGAGGCCCTGTTCGCTCGGCTTCCGCAGCGTCCGGGCCCCCGGGGGTGGTGGGGCTGTTGGACGAGACCGTCTTCGGAGCCCTGTTCCGCGCCGGCTGGTACACGTCGACGGAGAGCCCGCCGGCCCCTCCTCTCTGAGCACACCTCATGGGCATGCGCCCTTTGGGTTGGCAGGGGAGCCGCAACCTGTGGGACGTGCTGTCTCCCCGGGTTTGTGATTTCCGTTCTGCGTTTTCCCACTCAGCAGGGAGGGCGCTACCTCCGTCTCCCGAGCGTGCGTGGACGTCCAGCAGCATGGGGACCTCGGTTGTGGGCTTGGCTCTGCCGTGCACCCCGGCATGGTGCAGCCCCTGCTCTCCCGCAGCTCCCCGGGGAGGGGGTGCCGGGTCCCGGTCAGCCAAGACGAGCACTGACACTGGCAGTGCTTCTGCAGCTGTGTGACGTGTGTGGCAGCTGTGTGACGCGTGTGGCAGGTGTGTGACGCGTGTGGCCTTAATTGCCGAAGGGTCTCGGGACTGGAGAGTTTGAATGTGTTGTAGCATTCCTGACTTTCTCCTTCCATCTCTCTTTATTTTATTTTATTTTTAAAGATTTTATTTGTTTGACAGAGAGAGTTTATAAGCAGGCAGAGAGGCAGACAGTGAGAGGGGAGCAGACACCCCGCTGAGCAGAGAGTCCAGTGCAGGGGCTCGATCCCAGGACCCTGAGACCATGACCTGAGCCAAAAGCAGAGGATTTAACCCACTGAGCCCCCCAGGTGCTTCTGTCTCTCTTTTTTAATCCAATTAAAGCCTGGCTGAGTTTCACCCTGGTGCTGGCCTCTGCCCCAGGCGTGGAACACACAAGACACTGAGTGGGGACCCGCAGTCAGCCTTTTCACACAAGGAGTGAGCCTTGATATTAAATGTTCGTGCCGTAAATATGTGGGACAGACAGGCTCTCTGATGACTTTGTTTCTGCGTGTTCAGAAGGAGGTGCCTTTAAAGCCTGCAGCTCTCCCGGCCTCTTGGGCCCGTCCGCTCGGACTCCCGGAACAGGCCTGAGGAACATCAGGTCTCATCGGCTGGGAGGTCTCCCGTTGTTCTCGCTCGCGTGATGGTAGCCGTCGGTCCCTCGGGTGGGGATCAGCCTGGAAGACCGCGTCCCCAGGCCCCACGTTACGGGTCCTACAGTCCTGAATCACTGACCGCTGAGTCCTTATAGGCATTGCTGACGGGCTCCACGAATAATCAAAGTCCCGGAACGTGTCACAGTTTCCACAGCGGGAATGTCCTGAGCGTGCGGGGCGGGGAGGGGGTTCTCCCAGACGGACGCGGGTCTCCGGGGTGTACTCACGTTCCACTTGCGTATCTCGAAAGTTCGGAAAAGTCCATGTAAATTGCTTGGCAGAATTGGGTGCAAATCCCACGTGCGTCTTGGTTTTGCCGGCAGCACCGTGCCTTCCTGTGTTGGTAACGGCAGCAACGTCCAAAGGTATTCGCGGGTGGGATTGCCTCCTTGTGTTCGAGTCACCACGGAGAATCACTGACCCACGGCTTTGGTCGTACAAGGGACACTGGGCCGTACGGCATCGCTACGTTGTCTTACTTGAGTTTTTATTCGTATCTTCTGTGGAGCTAACGCAGAACGAGACTCGAGTCCGTTAGCACTGTGGGAAAGCATATGGGAGGGGGACTCGATTTTTTAAAATACGGTTGACCCTGAAACAACTCTGGGGTGAGGGGCAGCGACCCCCGTCCGTTGAAAATCCTCATACGTGATTTGACTCTCCCAAAAACTTAACGGTGAAAACCTGATGTTGCGCGGAAGCCGCAGTGACGGCAGGAGCGCACACTTCGCACCACACACGGGTCCTGTCCTGTGTTCTCACGGGGCATCAGCGAGGGGACACGCGACGTCCGAGAGGACACGGCACGACACGTTCCAGGCGTGGCTGCGGGTCTGTCAGAGCAGCTTGCGTAGGAACGGACCCGGACAGGTCAAAGCTGAGCTGCTCACGGTGCACCGGCCCCGGAAGAGCGGGCGCGGGCGCCGGAAACGTTCCCACGAGCTTCTGTCCCTGATGGCACGTGCAGCTCCCGTGGTCAGCGAGAAGAAATGTGTCCCTTGGGAGACTGTCAGGTTTTCTTCGTTCTTCAGTTTGAGGAGGAGTTTGATGCGACACCCTAAGTTCAAGAGTCTTGGGAACACGCTTGGGGCCGTACACGGTTGTGTTCGGACGTGCCTTGACCTTCCCCGTCCCTCCCAAGAAGCAAGCGCTAACCTCGTGAGCACCGTTGTTCGGGGGCGTCTGTGTGGACACTGTCCTGAGGAGGGGGTTGAAGACCAGGCCCGCCTGCCGTCCATCGAGGTGGTTCCGCTCCGTGTGGCCGGTGGAGGCCGCGTGTGGACGTCACTTCTGTCGCTGTCCGTGCTGCGGCCCGTGCGCAGGCCTGCACCCTCTGCCAGTGCGGCCCGTTACCGCGGCGCCTTACTTTAGGGACTCGGGGTCCTGGTAACGGAGGGGTGCGTGCGGATGCATCGGCACCGAGCTAGCCCTCGTTCCTTCCCGCTTCGGGGCTGGGCGTGCGGTGGGCGCCCCGTGAGGATTTGTTGGGCAGATGAAAAGAAAGTTGGAATCACGGTTGAATGAAATTTTTAATGAAACTGCATCTTTCTACCTACCTGTTTATCGAAGGCCTGTTCAAAACCCAGCGCCGCGTCCTGGCGACCCCTTGACGGAGCCTTCCGACGCCCGAGGAGATGGATGCAAGGACACGGCTGATGTGCTTGGATCTGGTCCTCGACAGAGCCCGGGGCGCAGGATGCTTCGGGAGGTCAGAAGGGACGGTTTTCTCTGAGCCGCCGCTGGAGCCGCTTGTGAGGAGGAGCAGGATTGCAGGAGCTGGAGGCGGACAACGCGCCTGTTGACTCGTCGGTTCCTTCCGCCGGCCTTTGTCCGACACCACCCGGAGCACGGAGGGAGCTTGTGCCCAGGGAGCGCTGAGGGTTTTTGTGACTGGACCTTTCCAGCCTGTGGCGCTCCCTCGGGATTCTGGAGGACGGAGGCTGGTCCATTTGTGGGTCCGGGGCCGTCCACAGGTGCAGGAACTCCAGGAGGCTTCCGGGCTGTCTCGGGATTGCGTGGGCCTTGGCGTGGCACTCGCTGTGGCTCTCCAGCCAGCGGCACTGCTTTGTCCGGAAGGAAGGGCCCCGAGCGGGCGGTGTGGTGCCGTGTGGGCCGCAGACCCTGAGACACCGCTCGGCAGAGCCTCTTCCTTGTACGGCTTCGTGACGCGCCTGGCAGGACGCAGGACCACACAGTGTGGAGTCCGAGCAGGAACACAGAAAAACCGCCCATCGCTCCGTAAACTGTTTCTGGAGGAACGAAGACAGGACGGCGGGGACGGGTCCCGCGTCGGTAGTGCCGGGAGGGAGCCTTCACGTGCTGTTCGTCCCCCGTCACGAACAGACTGTGGCCACGAAAGGGTTGGACTGGGAATGGTCCGGGCGCAGCTTTCCAGATGAGAAGGCCTCCGGGAAGCCGTGTTCTGGGCCCTGGAGTCCAGGCAGCGGCGCCTTCCCGAGCCTCAGGCTGTCGTGGGCCCGGGCTCCTGCTCCCGTTTCCGGAACGCGTCACTCATCTCCGCTGTGTGTCGGACGCGTTCCGTGTGTGACTGCGGGGGTTTAGCAGGCTGTTGCCGTACAGCTGCGGGCAGCGGGGAGGCCCGTGGGCAGCGATCCGCGGGTCGGGGGGTCCCAGCAGCCGGCCTCCATGGGAGCGAGTGTTCTCTGCGTTCCTGGCTTAGTGCCGCACCCGAGCTGTGCGGACCCCTGTCTGCTGGTTTCCTGTCCATGGAGGGGATCCGAGTTTTAGCTCTAATGCCTGGAATGATGGGTGTGGAGTATGCGGCCCTCTAAATGCCTTCTCGGTTAAAAAAATTTAACAAATTGAAATATGCTAATTCTGTGTGTTGGACGACTGAACTCCAGCCAGACCTCCGTGGGGCGCTTTCAGGTTTCCAGTCAGGGACAGGGAACGGCAGGTTCACTGGCAGGAAGGACTGTCCCGCCCCGCCCTGCCCACACGCCTCCAGCAATGAGGGTCCATGCGTTGTTGGGGCCAGACCAGGAGCTGCTCTGTGCACGTCACGTCCAGAATATGGATCTCCTTCCCACCAGCCTGCGGACAGCGAGCCGTGCTGCTCCGTGCATAGACCCGCGTCTGTCCTACCTGGGCATCTCCGCTGTCTCCGGAGTTTTCTAGAAGGGCTTCAGATGCCCCCACAGTGCTGTTGTTCCTTCTGGTTCTTCTGCATTTGTCACCCTCAGTTAGTTTGAGGCGCCAGGCAGGAGTCGTTGCTTCCTCTATAGCCGTGTGACTTCTCTGCCGTGTGGATGACTGAGCTCTGAGCTCAGCGTTGGGGAATTCGGTCTGTTGTTCAGCACTGAAGACAGAGCGCGGGTGTCACGGCCTAGCAGCCGGGCTACAGGAGCCGGTGAGGTCACTGCCGTGGGCCTCGTGGGAGCCGCACGCAGGAGGCACCGTCTGCACCCAACAGCCCTTTCCCCCGACCCCAGGAGAGCCCCCTGTGGAGTGTGGAGCTGCCTGGCCGCGTCCGTCTCCGAGCTGTGACACTTTCTTGGTGCTGCGCTTTGCTGTCTGCGCTGGCCTGCAGGCTGGCGTCCACGGGCTTGTCCAGGCCCCTCTGGGAGCCCATGGCTGGTTTCAGCTTCCAGACCTTCCGAATTCCTTCGCCAAATTCTGTGTTACTTTCTGGAGCGACTGACCTGTTTTTGGCCTCTTTGTGAGTTGGGGCTCAGGTTGGGGGAGGGCAGGTGAGGCGGGTTTACATGAGGTGCCCGGCGGGGATCCCCACGTTCACACTTACCGTGCTACACGCTGCCCGGGGAGCCGGCTGACCGGAAAACACACTGCCCTCTTGCTTGACACAGCTGGATTCGTGCAGGGTCCGGACGGATCAGCTCCAGGCCGCGGCCTCTGGAGCTCTCGCAGTTTCCAGAGACGGTACCGCCGGAGCCGGGGCGCGAGCGGGTCTCCTGTCCTCAGGAGCCTTCCCTGGCAGAGACCCATCATCGCCTCTTGCCAGCGGGTCCCCAGGAGAGCAGGAGGTCAGCAGGCGCCTGGACAGCGGTGTGGCCGAGTGTGCGTGTGCACAAGCCGATCCTGTGGTCTGTAGGGGCCGGGCCCGGCACTTCCCCATCGTTTGTGCTGGAAGAGGATGGTGGGTGTCAGCCTGGCCGCGTGCTCTGTGCTGGGGGCCACACGCTGTTGGCTCCTGGGGTGTGGGACCTGCATCTGCTGCTCCCGGAGCCGCCGCACACTGTGCCCAGCAAACCGCCGTGGGAAGAGGGTGCGACTGCCTCGGGGGTGACCTGCCCTCTCCCGGGCAGCATGCGGTGAGGGACCGCAGCTCCGAGGAGCAAAGCTGCCCTGTTTGCCACCAGCAACTCTGTACGGGGAGTAGAAAGCCAGCCCGGCCATCCCTGCTGGACCAGTGTCCCCTCCCATCCCCAGAGCCTCTGTCCACTGTGTCCACTCTTGCTCAAGTGTTTTCAACGTGTCCAGACCTCCTGCCATCTGGCTTCAAAGTGGGGGCTCTGGTGGTGGGCGCCAGGGGTCAGGGATAAGGGAGGGAGTCACGTCATTGCTATAGATGAGCTGGCGGAGACCTGGGCATCCTGGATTCTAGAGGGAGGGTCCTGGAGAGAGAGGCTGGGGCAGGAAGAGGGCTGGGCTGTGGTCAGAAAGTGAACTGTAGACAAGTCACAGATGCGGTGCTTGGGGGATGTGGCTGTGGGTTAGGTTTTAGCCAGAATGGGGTGCACAGAGGTACCGGTTGGCAGCAGAGCAGAAGCCCCAGCTCTGCCCCCGGTACCCCGGAAGGCAGCGCCCCACTTGCTGTGGCGCTTTAGAAATACTCGCCAGGCCTCGGCAGTCTGTCCCGCGGGAGCCCTGGGTGACGGGAGGCTCCCCCAGCATCTTGGTGCTCACCGTGGCCTGTGGACAGGGACAGCACCTCCTGAGAGAGCCAGAGGTGTGCAAGGTCAGAGGACGGGAGGGACGCAGCTGCCTCGAGTGAGACCACAGTGACTCGGAAAGCACAGCACTGTTTGGGCCGGGGCTGCGTGGGGGGGACGGAGAGGATGAGGAGCGTCTCCCTGATCGCTTTGGTGACAGCGGTCCGTGGCCTCCACGTGAAGCTGTGGCGTGCTTGTGGGGCTCCGGGATGACTGACTTCCCCACATGGTGTGAGCCTCTGGCTCCCTGTGCCCCCGGCCGCCGTCGCAGAGACGGCCTGGCTGCTCCCCAAAATCGGCAGTCCTGGAGAGCTGCGACGTCCTCAGGGTGACTCCCACGGTCTGCGCCTGCATCCTGGGCTGGTACGCCGTCCAGAGTCGTGGCCGGAGATGGCATCCGGGAGTGACCAGGGGTCTCTGGGAGGTGTGGGGTGGGGAGGCCGCGGCAAGCTCTTGGCGTCTGGGCGGCGCGCCCGTGTCAGCCACCGAGGACTTCCGGATCGGCGTGTCCCTCTCTCCCGTGGCACCGCCGGCGTGCGCACGCATTTCGTGGGAACACTCCTGCGGCTCGAGCCTGTCTACGTGCTAACCGTTTGCCCACTCCTCCCCGGAGCTGGGCTCACACCGGTGGGAGGTTGGGGAGCTCCGGAAGCTCTCCTGATGTAGAACGCTGCTCTCCTCGCCCTTGGGGAAAGCACGGGGAGCGGGCTACTTCCCGACAAAGGAAAGACTCGCACTCTGGAGAGAGGCGCGGGGGGTCTGCTTGTTGGAAGACAGCGGTCGTGGCCCACACACAGGAAGCAAGCCGGTGCCTCGTGCTTTGGAAGGGGCAGCGGGTGAAACGCGCAGGCCCGGGTTACGCCACGTGCGTCGTGGGGAGCGACGGGCAGCTCAGCAGCACGCAAGCTGCACGTGCCTTGCACGCCAACCGCCTCCAGCCCCGGGGTGGCCCTGAGGTGGCCGGGAAGGCACACCTGTGCCCAGGTGCCCACAGGGTTCTCCCTGGGATCTCCCTGAGGGACTCCTGAGTCCCAGTGGTGAGATCCGACAGCCTGGCCCCTGAGACACGTCCGACCCAGCGTTCCGTGGTCTCTGTCTCTTGAGACACGTGCTTTCACGACGGGCACATGGGAGTTCTGTGGGAGGAACATCTGTCTGCAGGGCTGTCACCGAGGTCAGAGTCTCACGCGCTGGGCTGGAGCCTGCCTCCCTGCTCATGTCCCACCGCAGAGCCGGGCCCCACCTCCGTGCCGCGAACGGCGCGGCCTGGCTCTCCTCGCGCGCCCGTGATGGTGCGGCAGGCTCAGGACCGACCCTGCGAGGCAGCCCTGATGCAGGGCTCCCCAGCTCAAGGCAGCTCAGACCTGTGTGCACGGAAGTCTCCTGCTCACGCCCACGAAAAGCAGAAGTGGTTATGGTGTGCGCTCGGACGCGACGTTCTTGAGAAGACAAACGGGGATGCTAGTTGCTGGACAGGGCAGGCGGGCCGGGGTTTTCGCGGAGAAGGCGCTGTTCTGTGAGCCACAGCCGCCCCTGTTCAAGTTCAAGGGCCGTGGGCTCGCGGTGAGAGGGTCTGCGGCTTTCCCGTGTGACAGCTGAAACAACTCAACCAGAGGCCAGATGTGGGCAGGTCGATGCAGCCCGCGGAGCGGGAGTAACCTCGCCGCCGGTGAGCTCGCGGGGTCTGCGGCTCATGAGGAAAGCTCATGTGTGTGGCCCCCGCCGGCGCTTCAGGTCACGTGGACGTGCTGGTAAGGAGAAGCCGTGTGCGTAGCGCATGGTCACTGGCCAGCTTGCTCCCTTTCTTGTGAAACGTCCCCGAAGCACTTGATAGGCCATCGGTCGTAGAATTTGTCTATATTAATCCTGAAAAACCAGGCCTGGGGGAGGCATAAAGATCCGGTAAAAATGGCTCAGAGGGCGTTTCTGCAGCGAGGGCGAGGAGGCAGCGGTCGGACGGCCGCTGTGGAAAGCTCGCGGTGGACGCACGGCTCCGCTTTGCCGGCAGACGCGCGTCCGCACACAGTCCGCACCGGAGGACAGACGAAGCCCCGCACTCGGCGGGGCCGTGCGCACGAGCAACGGGCAGGACGCCTCGCGCAGCCCCGTTGAGAGCTCCCCCACGCGACGGGTGCCCGAAACCGGCCGGGGCGCTTGGTTTCCTCCGGGCCGGCCCTGAGAACCGTCCCAGCCCGTTAAGCTTTATTTTCTCTCCGCGGCGTTTGTCCCTGAGAAGAGCGTCCGCTCGGAGCGCGCGTTCGTGCCTGGGAACCGCTGCCGACCCGCCCGGCCCGGCCTGGTGCTGAGTTCTGAGGGCGGCGTCCGCTTCAGTCGCGCTGGCCTCGCGGAAACGGAGCCCGGAGACGACCTTATCCAACAAGGACCGATCTGCTCCCTGGCCTGCGGGTCGCTGGCGGGGCCCGAGGCCGTCTGTTTCTGTGAACGCGGAAGAGGAGGCAGCTGTGACCCCGTGTCCCGTAAGGGGTGGGTTCTGCCTGAGACTTGGCGTCGGGGCCTGCCTGCGTGTCCGTGTGGGGCCTGTGTCCTCGCCGGGAGAAAGGGGGACGGGGCCTAGTCCTGGGGGGTGAGGAACATCCCCCCCCCCCCACACAGAGGAGGCCCCGAGGCGGGGGCGGGGCTCTTCCCTGCCTGTCGCTGTCCTTCTCTGTGTCCTGTTATCCTTGGAGAAAGGGCACTGGGGAGCTCGTGCTGGTGCTGGAGGACCCGGTTACTGGAAATTCAGCAGTGTGTTAGAAATGCAAGCGACAAGATGTTGGCCAAACCCCAAGTGTGAGAGGCTCTGTGAGGTAGCGCAGCGGCCGTGGTCCTGATGTTCAGGTCCTGGAGGACGGGCGCCCCCGGAGCTGGCCTGGCCTGGAGTGGAGGCAAGTGCGTGCGGGGCTGTGGGTCGGGTCCAGGAGCCGAGCACGAGCTCTGGGAAGCTGGCAACCCCGGAACGCGGCTGCGGGCTAGCGCACGGCGTCCTGTCCACGTGACGTGGCGGGTTTGGCGACGACGCTGTGCTTCTGTGAGATTCTAACGTCACGGGACGCGGCGTGAAGGGCGCACACAGGGACACTCGGAATCTTTTCTGAGTCTGAAGTCCTTCCAAAACGAGAAGTTAGAAAAGGAAAGTCCGCAGAATGCTTGGCGAGAGCCCCTCGATAGGCATTCTCGGTCCCGCGGCGTCTTACCCTCCGGCCCCGAGCGTGGCTTCACTTGGCGCCGTGTGCTGCTTCGTCCACAGACCAGGTGTACGTGGGGCCCGGCCAGCTCTATCAAGACTTACAGAATCTGCTGCATGACCTGAACGTGGTCGGGCAGATCTCGCAGCTCGTCGGGAGCCTCCGAGGGAACTACCAGGTAACCGGCGGGCCCCGCGGCGTGGAATTCCGTGTCCACGTCCGGGTCGCCATCACGGCGAGGCCGGGCCTCCGGGTTCCCCGCGGAGGGAGAATCAGGCTGATCTTGAGAACCAGTGTGATGGCAGGGGGTGGGGGGCAAGCGTCCTTGGGTCACCTCACTCACAAGCGGACTCCAGCCTCCGTCCCGTTTTGGAGACGCCCAAGCCCCGGGGTAGGGGGCTCGTGTTAGGAGGGCGCTATGGGAGGTCGGTCTCCCCCGGGCTCCTGCCCCAGCCACACTCCGTCCTCCCTGGGAGCCTGCCTTGGCGAGAGCTTCGCCGCGCACGCCTGTCCCTTCGCAGAACCTGAACCAGTCCGTGGCACACGACTGGACGTCGGGGTTACAGAGGCTCATTCTGAAGAAGGAGGAGGCGATCCGAGCCGCGGACTGCTGTCGCATCCAGCTGCAGCTCCCGGGGAAGCAGGACAAGTCAGTGGTCACTCGGCGGGCGGCCGTCCCGGCGGGGTTCAGAGAGCGGCTCCGCGGCATCGTCGGGGGTGGGGTGGGCAGGGCGGGTCACGGGATCCGCGTTCTGCGCGCCGAGTGCCTTTCCGCTCCCCCGGCAGGTCGGGGCGGCCCACGTTCTTCACAGCGGTGTTCAACACCTTCACGCCCGCCATCAAAGAGTCTTGGCTCAACAGCCTGCAGATGGCCAAGCTCGCCCTGGGTAAGACGGGGCAACCCCAGCTCGGGGGGCGTGTGTAGGCGGGGGCCACGGGCGCATCCCGATGCCGCTTCTCTCCGGATGGCGGTGTCCGTGCCCAAGAGGACGGCGCACGAGAAGGACCCTGGCAGCAGAGTCCTGCTCCCCCGGCAGAATGTTTCTGCTTTTTAGTATTTATTTATTTAACGGAGAGAGAGACGATGTGAGTGAGCAGAGGGAGGGGGAGACCGGCAGACGCCCGCGGAGCAGGGCGCCCGATGCGGGGCTCGATCCCAGGACCCCGAAATCACGACCTGAGCCAAAATCCACAGTTGGGTGCTGAACCAACGGAGCCCCCCAGACAGCCTGGAAGAATGTTCTCAGGCAGGAAAAATGAACCCGAGCACGAGTGGTTGTTTTTAAAAGATTTTATTGATTGATTTATTGAGAGAGCCGGGGAGGGACGGAGGGAGAGAGGAAGGGAGGAGCCGGATGCGGGGCTGATCCCGGGACCTGAGCCGGAATCAGGAGGGGCACACTTCACCCACCGAGCCAACAGGCCCCCCGCCCCCCAGCAGGAGTTGTTTTTACGATATCTACATCATAATGAAGGGATTCTAGGAAAAACAGGCACTGACTTTTATGTGTGGCTGAGCAGGAGGCCCAGCCCCACAGGTGGGACGTCCTGCTTCTCTGTCCCTAACCCTGAGCGGTCCCTGGAGCGCCTGCCCGCACGGACAGGAGGGCCCCTGGTTCCGCTGCCACGAGGGGCCTTGGTGATTGTGTTTCCGCTCCTCTATCTGCGGCCCTGCGGTCTGTTGAGCCGTGAGTCAGACAGGCCTGGGCGTATGTCGTTTACACACGGTGTGTGACCCCGAGCACACCGTGACACACAGGCCCCGTGTGCTGTTGTCACTACGTGGAACTGAAATACAGAGGGAACACGGCCCGGCCGCTGCTCGCCCCAGGGCCCAGGGCTGCGCTTCCTGCCGGACGGGAGCCTTCCCGCCGCTGCCTGCGCCCCTCTGTCTCTGGGGACGATTTCATGGTTTGTCACGTCAGGTTCTTACCAGAGGCCGCGAGCCCGAAACGGCCCAGTCTCTGATGAGCGCGACTGAACCCGAGAACCGGCCCCTTTCTTCCCTGCAGGGCCGAGACGGACAACTTACTCCGTAGCAGGGTTTCTCTTCGCTTCCTCGTGCTTTTTTCTTTTTAATTTTTGTTGTCACAGAGAGAGAGCACAAGCAGGGGGAGCAGCAGGGAGAGAGGGAAGCAGGGTCCCCGCTGAGCCGGGAGCCCGACACGGGGCTCGGTCCCAGGACCCCGGGATCGTGACCTGAGCCCACCGCAGATGTGGCACCGACAGCCGCCCAGGCGTGCCCCCTCCCGTGTTTCATTCCACGGTTTTCTGCCTGTCGCGGCAGCTCTGCACTGTGCCCGTCGTATTTGAATCTGAACATCTCAGTTGCTTTGAAGAAAGACAAAGACGAGTAGCTCTAGGTGCTTTACGGGACATTCTCAGCCCTTCGCGTCCTCGCAGTCGGGGGCAGCGAGCAGGAGACAGGACGCGCTTTCCAGAATAAAGCGGTGACTGTCCAGGCCTGCCTTTGGGAGGACAGCGTGCGGTGCTGCAGCAACAGTGCTGAGCTCTGCGGGCTGGCGTAGGCTGTGATGTCCACGTCTGGGGCCCACGGGGCCGTGTCGACCCACAGGTGGCTCAGGTCTGCCCTTGCCCGTTTCTCCTTCACACGCCCGCAGAGGAGGAGAACCACATGGGCTGGTTCTGCGTGGAAGATGACGGGAATCAGATCAAGAAGGAAAGACACCCTCTCCTCGTGGGACACATGCCGGTGACGGTGGCCAAGCAGCAGGAGTTCAAGGTGATGGACGGGGGGCCTGGAGGGAGGGTCCACTGTGCATAGAGACGGTGCCTCCTTGTCTGGGCAGAGTCCCACGTGGTCTCCCCAAGTCAACCACTGTCCGCATTTCTCTGGGGTATTTGTTTAGGAATTAAGGTTGCTAGAGGATGAATATGAAAGCCGGCTTTCCTGCCCAGCGGCCGTCGGGAGGTGGCGGTTCCTCGCCAAACCTGGTACATTCCAGGCATTATTAGTTACATGAGGGCACATGTGTCAAACCCGTCCCCTCTGCTGCCGTTTGCCTGACGGTGTTCAGTGTCCACAGTGGGTCACAGGGAGAGGCCTCATGTTTGCACGGAGTACAGCAGGCTTGGGCTGACGCGGGGTTTATCCGTGTGCCCGGCTGTCTGTCCTGGCACCGCGGAGGGCGCGTTCAGAGGCACGTGACTGTGTCTTTCTGTGTGCGACGAGCAGAGACATCCGTTCCTACTTCTCCTTCCTGGCCTCTGGCCGACACTCCGCCCCGGAGGTCCCGGGAGGGCAGAGGGCGGAAGGGGCAGTGCGCCCCGTGACGGACGTCTGCGGCACTTGCGGAGTCTGAAGATACGAGAGTGGAGACGGACGTTTGCCTCTGAAAAGCGGATTTCTGAGGCTCACACCCACACCTGTTCTTTTCTCTGTTTTAACCTTTAGAAAGTAATAATGTGCCGTTTCTGTGACTAAGTGTCCGAAGTCTGTCTTCCACTCCAGACACTGTCATCTGGACGCCTCCCGGTCCCTTTCTGACGTGTGGGTGTTTGCTGTCTCCCCGTTAGATCGAGTGTGCGGCGTACAACCCGGAACCCTGCGCAAACAGCGAGGCTCAGCTCGATCCCCTGGCCGCGGCGCACGGCTTCCTGTGGGTAAGATGCTGCGCGCCGGGGGCGGCTTCCCGAGGAGTCCGTGGCCGTAGCTGGTGTGGGCTTGAGGGGGTCCCAGACCCTGCGGTGGTCGTTGTGTGCCCCGGGCTGTGTTTATAAACACCAAAGTCCCAAACCACCCACGAGGGGACTGAACGCTTTTGGAAAAATGTCCAATTCTCAGGAATTAAAATGTTTCTTTTTCATCTAAAGCTTTGTGGGGTAGCCTCAGCCCAGAGACAACCAATTTAGCTAATATGAGAGTAATTTAAGTATTTCTTCAATTTGGGTGGTTGAATTGCATGGGACCTTCCCCTCCTTCTAAGACAGTGCTGGCTTTTTACACTGGAAACTTTGCAATTAAAATTAATTTGTTCCAAATGAAATACTGCATTAGAATTATGCTGCCGTCCCAGTGGGCACTTCTGGTTCTTTCCGAAGGAAGATGGTCCTTGTGTGCTGTGTTTGAGGTCTCCCGGGCCCCCCCCAGACCTGCTCCCTGATGGGTGCCCTGCTGTCCTCCAGCACTGTGCCCAGCCCTCGGGTGACCTCTCCACTTCCCCACAGCCCCAGCCTCTGTGGTCGGGGCTCCTCCCCGAGCATCGAGGAGGAATGGCCCGAGTAACCGGGTCATTCCATGCGCCCAGCTGTGAAAGAGGATGGGCTTATTTCCCTGAGGTTTTCGAATTTTAGCAGAGAAGTCCTCTCGTCACTGGGACTGTAGATGGTGCCTCATTCCCTCTCCTGCTCCTGTGTCCGCCTGCGTCCGCGCCGGCCGGAGCAGGGCTTCATGGGTGGGCACCCTTCCCCTGGCAGGACGCGTCTCTAGCGTGGAAACACGGTAGTATGAGTAAGGAGGGGGTGGGACCCCCAGAGGAAACGGGACCCGGGAGCCCTTGCCCCCAGGCCGGCTTTCCCCGCAGGACCCTGAGCGCTCTGGGTCCTGAATATGCTTCCCTTAGCCAGATCTGACTCTTTCCCACTGAGAAAGCAGTTGGACCTCACGTTGGGCACGAAGCCTGTGGGACCCGGCAGATAGATTCACGGGAGTGGCCACGGCACACCGCCTTACGCTCACGCCGGTGGCCGTGGGAGGTGCGTGACACGCGCTCTTTTTGTAAGTCCTTGTTCCGGGGGTGAGCCTGTGTGACGTGGGGTTAGGGCTTCTCCGGGGTAGAAAGAGGAATTAAAAACAATCCCACACTGTGCTCTTGTTACGAAAATTAAAAGGGAAAGTAACCCCATTCGTTGAACAGAAGAAGCGGGCTCCATTAGCAGACTGTGTCAGTGGCTCTGGAGTCTGGGAGGCGCGTCCGTTCCCGTGGCAACCCGGAATGTCCCCGCGGCACTGGGCACCGGAGGCAGGGGTCGGTGTGCCGTGGATGCCCAGACGTTCCTCTCTCCTCCCCAACCCCCGACCCAGATCGGAAGCTGCACCAACCAAATGGGCCAGATCGCCATCATCTCGTTTCAAAACTCCACGCCCAAGGTCATTGAGTGCTTCAACGTGGAGTCTCGAATCCTGTGCATGGTGTTTGTCCCCACGGAGGAGCGGCCTGCGCAGCCCGAGGCCGCGGCCCAGGGGGCACTGGGCGTGCCCACCGTCTGCCTGGGGACTGAGGAGGGGAGGTGAGCTGCCAGCACCCTGAGGAGGAGCTCGGGCAGTGGGGACGGACGGTCACCTGCCCGTCTGTTAGGGCTTAGGCCACACGGCAGGAACGGCCAGGTTGCCGCCGGTGGGAGTGACCGCAGGGGACCTTCTAGTTCCGCCGGGCGGTTTCCCCCTGCCTGTCTCTTCCTGTTTTCCAAGCGGCTGACTGCTCACGTCTGGGGTAGGACAGGGCCGTGGTCTGGGCCGTACGCGGGCGGAGTGTTGGCCCGTTCACAGCACGCGGCGAGGTTTTCCTGCTGTGAAGTCACCTCAGAAGAAGTGGTTTCTTCCATGGTTTCTCCTTCACAGCAGTGGGACGAGATCAGGGTGGCGGCCGCGTTCCAATCAGGCTGGGGCGGGACGGGGCGGGGCGGGAGCTGCCGGTCCCCCCGAGCACACGCTCACCGGCCCCCGGTCCCCCTCACAGCATCTCCGTGTACAAGAGCAGCCAAGGCTCCAAGAAGGTGCGTCTGCAGCATTTCTTCACGCCGGACAAGTCCACGGTCATGAGCCTCGCCTGCACGCCCCAGAACCTGTATGCCGGCCTGGTCAACGGCGCCGTGGCCGTCTATACCAGGGCAGAAGGTAAGCGTGTCTGCACCGTGTGCCCATCTGCATGCTCTCGTAGTGTTTCTGGGGGTTGGCTCTGCACGGAGCTTCACGTCCCTGGGTCACGTCCCCGTGTCTGTCACCATGCGTCCCAAGGCACGTGCGGCTTCCTCAACCCCGAGCGGACGGCGTGAAGCGCCAGCATCCCAGCTGCCCAGGCGGGAAGTGGTTTCAGACGTGGGTCTCCTGGCTGACGTGTCCCCGTTCCACAAAGTACCGATGTCCACACGCGTCCTTCTCCCGGTGGGCGGGACCCCGGCCTTCTCGTGGCCCCTGCATCACGCAGGCCGCGGAGCTTTGTCTTCTCGGGTGGGGGGAGCTGCAGGCCGCCCGTGGGAGTGGCTGGAGCTGGTCTGCACCAGCCCGACAGCCGGGAACCCTGAGACGCGTGCACTGGCCATTGCCCCCACCCCCATCCCCACCCCAGGCTCCCTCTTGTCTCAGGCGTGACCCAGCATTCCAGGGGGTTCAGGGACACCAGAGGGGCACAGCGGGTCTGTAGCCTCCTGGGGCCCCCAGGCTGCAGCTCCAGGGGTGGAGGCTGGAGACGTCCAGCCGCTCCGCGTCCTGCCCACACCCACTCCTGCTGCCTGGGAGCCCCGGTTCTCTAGCCTGTCGCTCACCGCGCCGCAGCAGCCGGCCTCCCTGTGCCCTCGTTCTGGGGCCCTGCATTCCTGATGGGCCCCTGGGCCCCTGCATTCCTGATGTCTGCCTGCCCGTGGCCCTCCCTGGGACCTCTGGGTGCTGGACCACTGTCGGTCACCGTCTCAGGGACATCCTGAGTATTGGCTCGGTTCCGGTGACCGTGGGCTCATCACCAGTGGCTGCCGATGGGAGCGAGTCCCGCTTCTCCCACCTCGGGGCACTCGTGATGCCCAGGGAGCCCAGGGAGGCACTGGGTCAGAGCCTCTGCACGGAGGCCATGGGGCCAAACCTGAGGGGGGCCCGTCGTCCAGGGGAATGGGAGCCCTGCGGGGACACCAGGGCTGCTGCAGCCCCCTGGGAGGAGAGCTAGGAAGGTGGGAAAGACCGGGGGTGGCTGTGGCCGTCCCGTGGGCAGGGGACAGCAGGTGTGCCCCGTGCAGTGAGTGCAGCGGCTGGGACACGTGGCTTCTGTGCAGGCTCGGCTGCGTTTAGAGAGAAGCGCATGTTGATTCAGGTACGATGAATAGTCACCGTGGGACACTGTTTCCTCTCCCCGTCGGCTCTGGCTGGGCCGGTTGTGCACACGGGCTCCCTGCCCTCCATGTCCTCGCCAGCGCTGTTGGCTTGGCTTTCTGCGGGCGGCTGTTCCCACGGGTCCCGGTTCTCTGCTGCACGTCGGACTAAAACAGCTGTTCTCCGCGGTGGGAGGCTTGCCTGGCTGGAGGCCCTCACGCGTCCACCACTGCTCAGCCAAGCTCTGTTGAGAGTCTTCAACTTTTTAAGGAGCTTGAAATCTGGAAATCTGTAGGAAATTGCCAGATTTTTAAGTGTCAGCTCAGTATGTCATCGGCATGTCCTGTGGCCGCCGGTTGGGCAGCCCAGTGCAGCATTCAGGGGGGGAGTGAAGACTCCAGAAAGAGGCTGTCCCCAGGCAGCTGGTCTGTCGGCTAGAGCTGCCACCTGCTGCCCAGGGCCCAAGGCTGTGCCCTCCCCAACGCCCCAGGGCACCTGGCACAAGAGCATCTTTTGGACTTAACTGCAGCATAGAACTGTTCCCACTGCCGCTGAGTCATAACTTGAACGTGCGTCTCGAAGTGCAGAACGTGCCTCGGGGCGTCCTGGAATCCGCGCGCTCGGCTCGGGACGGTCACTCACAAACGGATCGCATTAGAAGGGTCGGCGGTTCCTGCAGAAGCAGGAGCAGCAGCCCTCGGTGTGCGGCCGGGACCTTGCCGCCTTCCGTGTTCAGACGGCTTATTCTGGGAGGATGAGGGGCCGGACTCGGAGCTGTCGTGTTTTTGGCATGACGGCTTAAGCGATGGTTACCTGAAGAAGCGAAGCATCCGTCTCACCGTTTCCCAGGGTAGTTACGTCGTCACTTTGAAAACGTTCGTCAGCTCTGGCTTTTGATGTTTTCTGTTGCCGTCCCTGTCGACTCACCCTTCATGCCCAGTGGGACAGACCCCCTCAGTAGGTCTTTGAACATATTTTCAAACCAAACTATTTCATCCCTGCCTGTGTGTCGGGAATGCAGGGAGTTCCCGAGAAGAGAGGAAACCTCCTCAGCTCTGGCTTTTTATTTTCTGAAATTCAGTGAAGACGTGGTCGGTCTTGATGCACCGTGCGTGGTGAGGGGAGTTTCAGAGGGGAGAGCCGGTGACGGGGACACGTGAGACTGTCCCACGCTGTCTCGGGTGCAGACCCTCCTGATGACCGAGTCGTTCTGTGCGCGTCGCTGTAGACGGCGGGGCTCGCCGGACGCGGCTGTGCTGGGCGCTGTGCCGAGCCTCTGTCCGCCTTGTCCCCCCCACACTCTCACGCAGCTCGGGGGCGCGTGGCAGAGTTGTCCCCGTATTGCAGAGAAGGAAGCTGAGATGGAGTTGGGTGGTTCGTCCCTGGCGGCCAGGCCGGGGTCTGCACGTGGCTCCGTGCACCGTCACTCCGGTTGCCTCACGGCGAGGACACGCGCTCTGCGAACCTGGGACACCCAGACCCAGGCGACAGCCTCGGAATTACCAGCAGTATTTCGCTTGTTGTTTAAAACCATGTGTGGGGCACCAGGCTGGTTTGATTGGTAGAGCCTGTGACCCGAGACCCAGGCTCATGGGTTCCAGCCCCAGGGTGGGTGTAAGCCTTCCTTAAAAACACCAAAGGACCAGCCAAATGTGGTCTGTGATCCTTGCCCCCAGGTCCTGTGCACGGATAGCAGAGTCTGAATGAAAGTAACTTTCTCTTTTAAGATGGATCCTGGAATTCCGACCCTCAGGAAGTGATACAGTTAGGCGTCCTGCCAGTTAGGAGCCTCGTCATGGCAGAGGACGCGCTCTGGGCGGCTTCCGGAGGCCTGGTGTTCACGATCCGCACCGACACGCACACAATAGAGGTGAGTCGTCTTTGCTGAGTCTGTGTCCCGGGAGGGATGCATTTCCATTGAGCTGCGACGCTGGTGGTCAGGGCCCCCCCGGCCCGCGGCCCCGCACCAGCAGGACGTGCCTCCGTCGGTGTGTCTGCTTAACCAGGTAATGCGGCTGCGCGTTCCGTGGGGGCACGGTGCGTTACTGAGCCGCTAACAGACACAGACATGACTGCAAAAGATGCATTTAGTGTGAATGTAATAGAGGGTCTTCGAGGACATGGGGAAAATCGGCCCTGGTCAGGGGCCCTTCCGGTCAGTGCAAGGCTGGCGTTACTCAGTGAAGGGTCAAGAGAGAGCCCGCCCCGTGGACGCAGGGGACCGTGCGCAGGCCCCGGGTCTTAACCCTCCTCCACGTTCCAGATGGAGGAAATTGTAAAACATAAACAAAGTCACAAACTTAGATGGAAAGCAGTAGAACGTTCTCATTACTCTGCCGTGGGGGAGGTTTTCAGAGCGTGACCCATGCCTAGAAGTTGTCACAGTAAAGCAACAGTGAATGTGGTGAAGTTGTAGAACGTTTTTTGTTCCCATTTGGTACGTGTATGTGTTTGTACAAGAAGAAAGTTTTGTAAATGACAAATGCAGAAAATAGTGTCCATCTCTGTGACCAAGAGTTCGCGTCCTGAGGAGGAGTTCTCCTAGAGCACAGAGAAGCCGAGCCGTCCGCCATCATTCCGCGCCTTCCCTCACAGTGAGCTCAGATAATAAATATTGCTTTCGGCCAACGGAATGAGTCAGGTCCTGACTGGAAATCCCACCAGCATGCGAACGGCCCTCGAGATAGGAGGCCGCTCGGGGAGGACCCCCGTCGTCCGTGCATACGCGCCGCGGGCACCTTGCCGTGACTGGTGGGAACCTCCACAAGCCCTTCATAAACTGTAGACACTGTGGGCTTCGGAAGACGTCTGTCCACGCTCTCCTGGGGGAGGACCGCCGGCGCGGCCGGGTAGGACCTTCAGCCATTTGGCCAGTGCCCTCTGAGACGTGTTTTAAGACACGCGTGAAGCCTATTCTGGGACACACGTGGCGGCGTGTTCTGGGGTCTCAGAAGATGGGATGTCAGCCTGCAGCCCGGAGCCCCCCGTGAGCTGGAGGGCGGCGGACGGGGGTCAGGGGAGCGGCGGATCCGCACAGACCAGGTAGATTGGCTCTGACCACGTGAGCCCAAGGACGGCGGCGGAGGAAGGGAGACCCTAGGAAGGTCACCAGGTGCCACACTCAGACCCGCGAGGCCCAGACGCCTCCCATTGGTCACAGGTGGCTCTTCTGGGTTTCCTTCTAGATGTGCGTCTCCAGCATCCTGCAAGCCCCTGCCTCCTGAAGCCGACAGGTCCGAGCTCTGGCCATGCCACGCAGTTGGCAGGAAGAGAGCAATCATGGCTTTGATGCCAAGAATATAGAGGCAGGACAAAAACAGTGTAAATTATTCCCACCCGAGAACCCCATGAGGCCGGGCTGGCCCAGCAGAGCAGGGATCCCTAAAAGGAAAGTTCTTGGAGCATCTTGGGTGGGAGAAGGGTGTGGGCACATCCGATGGCCCGGTGGGAGGTGCAGTTGGCACAGATGTGGTGGGAACATCCAGGAGTTGGGACTTCTCTCCCCCGCACCTGGAAGCTCTCGGAGGAGGCCCCTCGGGGTCACCGTACTGGGGGGATCCCATGGAAGGCGTCGCATCTGGCTGGCTTTCTCAGGGGCACACGTGTCTTTTCTGTTGGGATGGCCCGTGTTCTCTGAAGGTCAGTTTGCCGGCAGTTTTGGGGGCTGCTGCTGGAGACCACCTACGTGGAGGAGCCAGCCGGGCCAACCCCACAGGCCCGCGGGCCCACAGAGAGCACAGCTCTGGGAAGACACGTGACCGGCCACGGAGTGCAGAAAGTGTAGCGGCAGCCGTCATGGACCCTGCGCAACCCCGGCTCTCCCGCACCGTTCAGGGAGCACAGTGCGGACCGTGCGTGACCCCCGCACCCCCACAGTCCCGTGGCATTCAGGGAGCATGGCACGGAGGTGCGTGACGTGACCAGTTAGACAGAGGATGGAAGACAAACAGCAGGAAACAAATAACGTGAAGGTGGACGGGGCCCAGCAGCACTCATGAGAACATTCTAGAAATAGTTCTGGGCCCCACCCCGGGCCTGCTGGCATTGCTCGAGGGCCAGCAGCCTATGCTATGGTGATGTCTGGGGGTCCTGGTGGGCAGGGCCGGCCTGTCCTGGCAGGGGCGAGGGGGCACGTACGGGGATGCCCGCCAGTCTCCACGGCCTCCCATGGTTCCCCCGCCACCACCGTCCCACTAATCAGCCCCACGGGCAGACATGTGGCTGTGGGGTGTAGCGACCCTTTGCTTCCTCAGGAATTCTGTGCTGGTCCCCAGAGATAGAAATGGAACTTCCTTCCCCGAGAAGTCCGCGGAAGGGTGAGGCCGCGTCTGTTCCCGTGATGGGCGTGGAGGGGGGTGGTCCAGGCCAGCTCGGAGAGTGGGGTCCCGCCCCGTCTGGGTCTCTCTGGGCACGGGTGACAAGGGCTCTGCCCCCGACCGCGGCAGAAATGTTCGCGCCCGGCTGGGCTTCCGGCGGCCTCCGCAGGACGCGGGTGGGTGAGGGGAGGAGCCCGGCGGCCGCTCTCTGCATGGGGTAGGCACACAGCACGTGTGAACACGCCTGCTCGGCAGGGTGACGGGCTCGGAGCATCCCCCGTTCCGTGACGCTCAGGAGCAGCCCGGCAATCAGAGAAGCGAGCCCGTCTGCTTTCCCTGCCCTTTGCAGGGTCGCGCGGGATTTGATTGGCTGCGGGGCTTAGGGGCTGCTCCGAAGGTGCGGCGTCTTGACACCGACTCTGCAAACTTCACCCCTGCTCGCCCTTCCTCCAGACCTGTCAGGGGTGCCAGCCGCTGCCCGCCAGGCCTGGCCCATCCCTGCTGTGGCCGAGTTCCCCTCTCACGGGTCCTCGTGGCTCAGGGCTGTCAGGATGGGGTCATGGGGCAGAGCTCGGCCAGACGCTCAGGAAAGACCTGGTCTCATAGGGAAGTAGCAGGTGGCCTTTGGGGACCAGGCCAGGGCTGGGGCGGACCCAGAGACCCGCGGGCCACCCACGAGCGCTCGGAGCAGTGAGGTCAGACAGGCCTTCCCAGGGCTCTCCCGAGGCCAGGGGACTGTGGGCTGTACACCAGCTGGCCTTCATGATCCCTGACCTCCCAGCGCCCCTGCTCCCCGGCAGCTCGCGAGGGTCAGGGTCCCTGGGAAACACCGGGACCGCTGCTTCGGAGCGGAACAAGTACCGTTTGGTCGCTACCTTGTGTCTTGGGGACAGAGGTGTCTGTGGCTTGGGAGTGGTGGTCCCCCCGCCGTAGGTCCTTGGGGGTCGCGCTGGGCCCCTCTGGAGTGCCAGCTGGACGCTCACGGTCAGGGCGGCTGTCTCACCTGGCTGTTCAGTTGTGGCGTGGGGGCCGGCAGTGGCCAGCGGTGGCCGATGGGGACAGCGCGGTAAGTCTCTGGTTGTACCCGGAGCCCCAGGCATCGCGTCTCCTTGATTTCCCCAGAACCAGCTGGAGGCCCACCAGGAGGAGGGCATGGTGGTCTCTCACATGGTCATCGCCGGCGTGGGGGTCTGGATCGCCTTCACCTCTGGGTCCACGCTTCGCCTCTTCCACACGGAGACGCTCAAGCACCTGCAGGACGTCAACATAGCCACCCCCGTTCACCACATGCTGCCAGGTAATCGGACCGGCCGGGGGGTCCCAGGGGAGAGGGGGTGGGCTGCACAGGCCCGGCCCCTTCCGGGCAAGGACACAGGGCGAGTCTGTGCCTCAGCTTGGTTCCCGTAGGTCAGAAGCGCTTCACCGTAGACGTTGCTTGTAGTTGAGCCCAGTGAGACCAGATGAGGGGAGCAAGGACCTCACGTGGAAGAACGGACCGAAGGAGAACACTCACCGGGCGGGGAGGGCTCTTGGGGGACGCCAGAGACGCCGCATCTTGGCTGGGAGCCCCCCAGGCACAGAGTGGGAAGGGTGCCCCCAACAGGGGGTAAAACAGGTGCGGGTGCAGAAGTGGGGCTGTGGGGACAGCAGGTGGCTAGTGTGTGCGTGCGGCTAGTGTGTGTGCGTGCGTGCGGCTAGTGTGTGTGCAGCTAGTGTGTGTGCGTGCGGCTAGTGTGTGTGTGTGCGGCTAGTGTGCGCATGTGGCTAGTGTGTGTGCGTGCGGCTAGTGTGTGTGCGTGCGGCTAGTGTGTGTGTGTGCGGCTAGTGTGCGCATGTGGCTAGTGTGTGTGCGTGCGGCTAGTGTGTGTGCGGGTGGCTAGTGTGTGTGCGTGCGGCTAGTGTGCGCGTGCGGCTAGTGTGTGTGCGGGTGGCTAGTGTGTGCGCGTGCGGCTAGTGTGTGTGTGCGTGCGGCTAGTGTGCACGTGCGGCTAGTGTGTGTGCGGGTGGCTAGTGTGTGTGCATGCAGCTGGTGTGCGCGTGTGGCTAGTGTGTGCGCGTGCGGCTAGTGTGCGCGCGCAGCTAATGTGTGTGCGTGCGGCTAGTGTGTAGTGCGGCTAGTGTGTGCAGGTGGCTAGTGTGTGTGTGTGGCTAGTGTGTGCGCATGCGGCTAGTGTGTGTGCGGGTGGCTAACGCGTGTGTGCATGAGACTGAAGTGTGCACATGCGTGGGGCAAGTGTGCGCACGTGGCTGGTGTGTGTGAACATGAGCTACCTTACATGCACGTGTGTCACGTGTGCAGCGTATACAGCAGCGTGTGGCCAGCGTGTGTTCAGGCTGGAGCCAGGAAGCACAGGCAGGCAGCTGGCGTGTGTGAGCATGTCATGAATAGGGAGACACTTGGAGGTAGCGTGTGGTCACGTGGCCAGTCTGTTCGCGCTTCTGGCCAGCGTGTGTTTCTGTGTCACGGAGCTGATACACACGAGTGTGTAGCTAGAGTATCCTCCCGTATCTGGTGCGTGTGAGACGTAGATAGTGTGTGTGTTACACATGAACATGGAGCGGGTGCATGTGCGTAGCTGCTGAATGCGAGCACGTGGCCGGCGTGCGTGGCTGCTGTATGCGTGCGTGTAGGTACCGCGTGTAAGCACGTCACTGGTGCGTGCAGGCCCCCGGCCGCCCCTGTAGGCTCGTGGCTCGTGTACATGAGCACGTGGCTGGGACCTGCAGGCGTGTCGCACATGTGTGCACAAGCAGGCAGCAGCTGTGCAGGGGGAGGGGGTGGAGGGAAGGAAGAGTCTGGCAAGGCTGAGCCTGGAAGGAGCATCCGGCAGCAGCCAGCGGACGATGTGGGGGAGGACGGTGCGGCCCCGCCTGTGGTCCGGGGCTCCCACGCGGCTGCGTGAACCCAGGGAGAAGCAGAGTCCCCTGGGGCAAGACTGATGAGGGGAGGAACGGCCAGAACGCTTGAGGTTTGGGACCTGGGTTTCTTGGAAAGAACATAAAATCATCAACAGACATGGGGTCACAAAATGCTCGTTTGGGAAAACCAGGACACTGCCCTGGGTGCTGCTGAGCAGAGCAGCCTGTAGGAGAGAAAAGGAGGGTCTGGGGCGTGGACGGGGAGTCGGGAAAGGGGCTGCAGTTGGGGAGTAAATCCCGCCCGGTGTGCGAAGAGGGATGGGGGCAGGGCCGAAAGTGTGGGTCAGAACGTCAGACACGGTCAGAACATCAGACAGCAGCCTCCGGAGGAGAGAGGAGTGTGCGGAGTTGGAAAGAGGGGGTGTGAGGAGCCAGGAGGGCCTTCCAGTGTGCGTGCCGGGAGGCCAGGAGGGGAGCCAGGCAGGGCACGGCCGAGCTCAAGGCCCGAGTGCTGGTGTGTGTGTGTGCATGTGTTGGTGCAGGAGTGTGCATGTGAGTGTGGGTGAGTGCGTGTGTGCATGTATACATGTGTGTACATACGTGTGCATATGCATGAGGGAGGAGCTTTGCTGCAGACGTTTGAAGACCAGTGGGAACCAGGGAGGTAAAGAGATTGAAATTAGACTTTGGTTTGGAAAAGTTAACAGCAAAAGCTGACCCAGACATGCCTGGTGAAAACCTCTGAGAAGTTATCTGGGTCCCCTGCCCCCGTGGGCAGTAAAGCAAGTTATCAAAATCCACAAATTCAGTGCCGGTTGTATTCTGGCCAGGTACCTGCGTATACGTGTTTATGTGTTTAACCGTAGTTTAAAGGGAGGGAGGGAGGCTGGTGGTACCCGGGGGAGGTTTTGTTTTGCTCGTTGATGGTCGCTGGTGGTTGGTGGTTCCTAACAATGTTGAACGTGTCTGCAGCTTCCGCAGCAGGGGCTGGAGGAAGAGTTACCTTTGATGCGGAAGAAACAGGATAAGGGGTCAAGTTCTAGAAAGGCTGGTCTCTGAAAGGGGAACATTGGTGTTGGATGTGGAGAGAGAAGAATATGGAACGGAGGGGGTGGGGTGACACGTTTGGGGCTCGGTGAGTGCTGGTTGGGGGTGGCATGCAGCAAAGCCAAGTTCACCTGCTGCCAGAACAAGCGATCCTGCGTTAGCCAGCCGTGGTCCGTCGGCGGCCGATCCCGGGTTAGCCAGCCGTGGTCAGCGGCAGCCGATCCCGGGTTAGCCAGCCGTGGTCTGTCGGCGGCCGATCCCGGGTTAGCCAGCCGTGGTCAGCAGCGGCCGATCCCGCGTTAGCCAGCAGTGGTCAGCGGCGGCCGATCCCGGGTTAGCCAGCCGTGGTCAGCAGCGGCCGATCCCGCGTTAGCCAGCCGTGGTCCGTCGGTGGCCGATCCCGGGTTAGCCAGCCGTGGTCAGCGGCGGCCGATCCCAGGTTAGCCAGCAGAGGTCAGAGGTGGCTGATCCTGGGTTAGCCAGCCGTGGTCAGCGGCAGCCGATCCCGGGTTAGCCAGCAGTGGTCAGCGGCGGCCGATCCCAGGTTAGCCAGCAGTGGTCAGCGGCGGCCGATCCCGGGTTAGCCAGCAGCTGGGCCCTGCCCACGTGCTGTGGTTCTCTTCTGGGATGGAGAGAGCCCCAGCTGGTGCGTGTCCTCCCCCACGGCGAGGCTCGCTGTTGCTTCTGTTCCCTCCGGGGGTGTGTTATGAGGAACCTGCGGATAAGCCTTCCGACACGTGCTGCGTCACTCAGTCATACTGGCTGTGCGTTGGTCTCATGTGCTTCCGAAACTGCCCACACACCTGTACCTGTGTGTTTTCTAGGCATTTTATACCTGTATGCAAAATAAACAGTGCCCACCCGTCTCCAAAACCACATCATTCAAACAGGCAGATGTCCAGAATTCCTGGGAACGTAAACACTATTAGCTTTTAAAACAACATATACTCCCTAGTGTATACGGACCACATCTTCCTTATCCTTTCATCCGTTGAAGGGCATCTTGGTTCTTTCCATAGTTTGGTGACTGTGGCCATTGCTGCTATAAACATTGGGGTACAGATGGCCCTTCTTTTCACGACATCTGTATCTTTGGGGTAAATACCCAGGAGTGCAATTGCAGGGTCATAGGGAAGCTCTATTTTTAATTTCTTGAGGAATCTCCACACTGTTCTCCAAAGAGGCTGCACCAACTTGCATTCCCACCAACAGTGGAAGAGGGTTCCCCTTTCTCCACATCCCCTCCAACACATGTTGTTTCCTGTCTTGCTAATTTTGGCCATTCTAACTGGTGTAAGGTGGAATCTCAATGTGGTTTTAATTTGAATCTCCCTGAGGGCTAATGATGATGAGCATTTTTTCATGTGTCTGATAGCCATTTGTATGTCTTCATTGGAGAAGTGTCTGTTCATATCTTCTGCCCATTTTTTGATGTGTTTGCCTATTTCGTGTGGGTTGAGTTTGAGGAGTTCATTATAGATCCTGGATATCAACCTTTTGCCTGTACTGTCATTTGCAAAGATCTTCTCCCATTCCGTGGGTTGCCTCTTTGTTTTCTTGACTGTTTCCTTTGCTGTGCAGAAGCTTTTGATTTTGATGAAGTCCCAAAAGTTTATTTTCGCTTTTGTTTCCTTTGCCTTTGGAGACATATCTTGAAAGACGTTGCTGTGGCTGATATCGAAGAGATTACTGCCTATGTCCTCCTCTAGGATTCTGATGGATTCCTGTCTCACGTTGAGGTCTTTTATCCATTTTGAGTTGATCTTTGTGTACGGTGTAAGAGAATGGTCGAATTTCATTCTTCTACATATAGCTGCCCAGTTTTCCCAGCACCATTTATTGAAGAGACTGTCTTTTTTCCACTGTATATTTTTTCCTGTTTTGTCGAAGATTATTTGACCATAGAGTTGAGGGTCCATATGTGGGCTCTCTAATCTGTTCCACTGGTCTATGTGTCTGTTTTTATGCCAGTACCATGCTGTCTTGGTGATCACAGCTTTGTAGTAAAGCTTGAAATCAGGTAACATGATGCCGCCAGCTTTATTTTTGTTTTTCAACATTTCCTTAGCGATTCGGGGTCTCTTCTGATTCCATACAAATTTTAGGATTATTTGCTCCAGCTCTTTGAAGAATGCCAGTGGAATTTTGATCGGAATGGCATTGAAAGTATAGATTGCTCTAGGCAGTATAGACATTTTAACAATGTTTATTCTTCCGATCCAAGAGCATGGAATGGTCTCCCATCTATTTGTGTCTTCTTCAATTTCTTTCATGAGTGTTCTGTAGTTCCTCAAGTACAGATCCTTTACCTCTTTGGTGAGGTTTATTCCCAGGTATCTTATGGTTCTTGGTGTTATAGTAAATGGAATCGATTCTCTAATTTCCCTTTCTGTATTTTCATTGTTAGTGTATAAGAAAGCCACTGATTTCTGCACATTGACTTTGTATCCAGCGAGTGAAATAAGTCAAGCAGAGGGAGTCAATTATCATATGGTTTCACTTATTTGTGGAGCATAACAAATAGCATGGAGGACAAGGGGCATTAGAGAGGAGTAGGGAATTTGGGTAAATTGGAAGGGGAGGTGAACCATGAGAGACTATGGACTCTGAAAAACAATCTGAGGGGTTGGAAGTGGTGGGGGGTGGGGGGTTGGGGTACCAGGTGGTGGGTATTATAGAAGGCACGGATTACATGGAGCACTGGGTGTGGTGAAAAAATAATGAATAATGTTTTTCTGAAAATAAATAAATTGAAAAAAAAACATAGAAGTCTATATTGAGAAATAAAGCTGAATTTTTTTTTGTAGATTTTGTTTTTTTATTGGGGGGTCTTGGGTTTTTTGGGGGGTCTTAGGGTTTTTTTGTTTGGTTTTTCGTTGTGAGTGTGTGTGTGTTGTTGCAAAAAAGTACATACAAATAGTCGCATCAGTCTACCTTGGGCCTTGGTATTAGACCATTTGTGTCCGTATTTTTTTGCAAGATGGACTTCAGTGGGACGTAGAGTCCTTGGAGGTGACTTTCGTTTCTACAGAGGAGAAGCAGCACATTGTCTTTAAAATGCTGCCGTCGCTTCTCAGGAGCAAACAGCGGTTCTTGTCCACATGTGGGCGTTAGAGCCGTCAGTGGGACTTGGGGCATCCCAGGGACTCTCCTCGGAAGCGTGGCCCTAGCGTGGTCCTGGCGAGTCCCACGGCCCAGCAGCAGCCTCTGGGCTGCCCTGCGCACGGCAAGCTGTGCAACATCTCTGGGCCTTGGGGCCGTGGCCATAAAACCAAACGGGACAAGCAGCCGAAGCCGTGCCGGCCCCTGTGACTCTGCCGTGCCCTGCGAACGTTTCCCACACCGTTTCCCATGCTGAGCCCAGATGCGCCCTTATCCCGCTGGCAGACGCTGCGGGAGGTCCCCCATGGCTGAGTGGGGCTGCGGGTCACGTCCGTCCTGGGCGCAGTGGAGCCCCTCTCTCCTGGAAGGCCCGGTGGCTCCTGCTGCTGGCGTGCCTAGGACGGCAGCCCAGCCCCGGTCCCTGTCTTCCCGGGCAGGGGGACTGAGCGCAGTGTGTAGCCGGAGAGCCCCGGGAGGCCGTGGGTGGCACGGTAGCATTCAGGCTTGAGGCGGCGGCATGTCCGGGTCGGGCACCGAGCGCCTGCCCCCAGCGCCGCGCAGTGGCCGAGACCCCCCCACTTCCCTCTCTCTGTGCAGGGCACCAGCGCCTGTCGGTGACCAGCCTGCTCGTCTGCCACGGCCTGCTGATGGTCGGCACCAGCTTGGGCGTCGTGGTGGCCCTGCCCGTCCCACGTCTGCAGGGCATCCCCAAGGTGACTGGTGAGTAGACACTCCCCGGGCCCCCGTCCCGCCCGGGCACTCACTCAGCCCTCTTCATGCTTCCGCATGCCGGGAGCTGCTGACGCAGTGGGAATTCGCATGTTTCCTTTCAGTGTAGACTTGAGCGCTCAGTGCACACATGTGGTCTGTGCTGATGTCAGCGGCCCAGGGTCACTCCGACCCCAGGACGTGTTTGCACGTTCCCTTTATGGCCATGTATTAGTTTCTGTCATTTAGAGAGGATTTTGCTTGGTGGCCGCGGACGCTTGTTACATTTTATATCACAAAGAAGGAAGCTCAGCATCCAAACGGGCTTTTTTGCCGTGTCGGCAGGAGTTTGGACAGGTCCAGTCTTTTCGGGAAGCGATCTGGGATTGGGGAACGTGAGCTTGAAGATGGTGTGTGTGTGTGTGTGTCTGTAGTCAGGATGTTTCAGTTCGGAAATCTGCCTCGGGAGGCAGCCGAGACGAGGATCAAAGCAAGATGCAAACAAGATATTTGACAAAGCGTTCAGTTTTTCTCAGCACAGAACAGGACACAACCTAAAAATCAGGGTGAAGAGAGATTTAAGAAAGTGGTTGTGCTCCCGTTTTGGAATATAACAAAGCTGGTAAAAATGATGTTTGTGGAAAGCTATGAACGACACAGAGAAAGGTGAGCTCTGGAAGTAAAACCAAGATCTTAAATTTTACACTGGTTCCGTACTATCAGCCGTGGGAGGAAAAGTCTCAGAGAAAGAACCTGTAGGAAATTGACCAGAATGATCATGAAGATTCTGTTCCTACAGTTTCTTCCAAATGACAACCGCAGAGTACTTCCTTGGCTCCAGACGCCCTTCTGTCCTCCGTGAGCTGTGGCGGGCCTGTCATAGATAGATCTTTCCATAAATCCAGGGGCACCTGGTCGGGCTGAGGAGTCCTTTTGTTTGTCCTCATTTCTGTTTCTACTGTGATCCGTGTATGGCACACACACACAGTCGCAGGTGTGACGACGTCCAGTTCCGCAGTGCTGCTGGAGGGGTCCCTGTCCGGCGACCCCGCCCCCCGGGCGTAACGTGCCAGTCCTCCCTTTGGCGCCCCTCCCCCCACAGCCATGCAGAACCTCATTCCATCATCAACTTTTCTCTAAAGTCTTGCCAGTCTTTACCCCCAAAAACCAAATTCGTATTTTTGCTGTTTTTCCCATTTTCTAAAATTGCCTCCTACCATGCATATTCCTCCGTGACTTTTTTTGTTTCAACATTATTGCCAAGACGCACGCTTGTTGGCAGTGAGACGCGTTTGCAGGCGTGATCATCTGGCCACCTCCGCTGATACCGGCCCCCGTTCTTCTGGGGCACACACCAGGCGCGGAGTCATGGGCGTGTAGGAGACGCATGTGCTCACCTTCCCTTGGTGACACGGACATGTTTTCCCCCAGCTGTCACATTGGGGACACCTTGCTCGCTGGTGTCTGAGCCTTCCTGCCCCTCTGCCCCCCCGCCCCCAGTACCTGCGAGCTTGCCACTGTGCTCACGGAGGAACGGGCCTCGGGCCTTAAAGCGCCTGGTAAAGAAGGGTGCACGCTTGCCAAGTCCCTGTCACCTGACCTGTGCAGTGCTTGAAGTGTGGACACCCTGTTCCCACCTGATGACCCATAGGGTCAGGGCGTTTGGGGATGGGAACGGATCGTTATTTCAGAATAGACCTCTGGGTAGTTTCTGACATGCGCTCTTAGGTCAGGTGAAGATTTTAAAATTAACTTCACACCACTCTTAAATTGAAAAGTGCCCCATCTGTAAATAAATCAGATAGCTAGAAAGAAGAGTCCCCAGTTTAATTAAAACCATGGAAGGAACTCGTTCTAAAGCACAGGGCCTTCATGTAACAAGAAACAGCAGGAAGCTGCTGGCATTTTAAGCATCTTGTGCCTCAAACAGACACATTTCCGGCATTTGATTTTTCTGTCAAGACTCAGGAAAATCACATCTGTTTCTCAAGTGCGAGTGAGGGGAGCCCCGTATGGGGAGTGGGGGGGCCGCTGTTGAACCGCGGGTGCCGGGAGTCCTGACCATCACTCTGAAAGCATCGGGGGCATTCAGTAAAAGGCCACGAGAACATGGCCACGCGCTGTTCTGGTTTGAGGCTGTCCGTTGGTATCCGAGGTCTGCGTGTGTTTCGGTGGTTTGGACGAGAGAGGCATGCTTGCTGATTGCCCTGTGACCCTGTCTGTTGCACGCGGCGTGTGCGGAACGGCTCAGGAAGAGGCATGGTCTCCTACCACGCGCACAACGGGCCCGTCAAGTTCCTGGTCATGGCCGCTGCCACCGTCAGGACAGACAAGGACAAGCCCACGGACAGCCCACCGCCCGGCGCAGAGGCCCCAGAGGAAGAGCAGGAGGCACCCCCCGGTGAGGGGCCCGGGCCAAGTCAGGGCGGTGCGGATGGCATCTGGCTGGGGGGCTCGTTGGGCTCCGGGACTCCCAGAAGCGATTTCTCCTCGTCGTCCGGGTCCCTGACTGCCTCGCAGGGCTCCGGCTCCCTGGAGCCCCGATCGGAGGAGAGTGTGGTCTACGACCTCCTGCGTCTCCCCAGCGTCCTGCCGAGCCGGGGGCGGCGGGCCAGGAGGGCGAAAGCCAGCTCCGTGCTGGTGGCCTGCGGGGGCCAGGGCCACCGGCGGGTGAGCAGGAAGGCCCGGCAGCAGCGCCCGGAGGAGCTGGCCTCCTCCGTCATGGTCTGGCAGATCCCCCTGCTGAGCGCCTGAGCCCCGGGCCTGCCGAGGGGGCGGCGTTCCGCCGGGTCGGTGACCAGGGCTGTAGACTGCGTCTGTGCTGGTTGAGGAGGAAGTAGGTGTTCGGGGGAGAAGCGTGCAATATCACGGTGGTGGGGTTTTCCGGCGAGCTAGTGCCCGCCCTCCAGGAGCAGCCGCAGGTGCGGAATGAGAGGAGCCGCATGGCCCGTGGGGGCCGTCGGCAGCTGCTGGGGAGCACCCCACACTCCTGACCGCCGCAGGCACGCGGGGCTCCCAACCCACCCCTGTGCCATTACCCCGAGAATTTAATCTGTGGACTGAGAACGTCTGGCAAAACACACCCTGTTAGTAGTGGGGACCCTTAGTAACAATTTTCAGAATAATGACTTTGCTTGGTTCCGAGTCCCGCTTCTATTTATACTGTCTGTAAACTCCCGCCCGGCGTGGGCAACCATGAAGAAAGCCTGAACACACCCTGGTCTGCGGCACTGGTTTGCTTTCTGAGGTGAACTGGGTTTTCCAAAGTGGTGTCCTGTGTGTATTGTATATTTTAACAAAGTAGTATTTTTATATTGCATTTTTGTCAATTAAAAATTAACAGTCAACGTTTTAGTCGATATGAGATCTGTAACATTTCCCGAATGATGTTTGCTTTGAACCAAAACACTCAGTACCTTCCCAACAACGTGTACGCTCGAGCGTCAACGCTGAGCTCTGCCTCCCTCCTCGTGTCTGATGGCACGGACGCCGCGGTGCCATGTGTCTCCCTGTCGCAGGAAACGCATGGAAGGGGCGCCGGTCGGCTCTGCCCCGGTGCGGGTCAGTGTGGCCGTGGGGCGCGGGCCGAGGTGGGCAGCCCTGCCATCCAGGCGCCCCATCACTTGGCGCATGTCCGGGTGCGCGGCCGAGCGCTGAGATCCATGACGCGCCGTGGGGCTCGCGTATCCGCGTCGTACTTAGTGCTTTAAAACCATTAATGCAGGCGTCACTGGAGATAAATTTCTCAGCACTTTACAAATGACTAAAAATGCTAATTTTATGACTTAGCCAAATATTTTCCAAGGTGCATATATACCCCCCTCCCCGAGAGTAATATCTCCCTAAGCTTTCTTAAATCGTTAGCTGCTATCTTAAGTCATCAATAAAATCTTTTTATGTAAACATACACTTTTCGAATTGCCTTTTGTTGCCCTGAAACACGGAGGGGCACTTCCGGTCCGGCAAGTCGGGGGTGGCCTGCGGGGCCCTTTGGGGTTCGGGAGCACTGCCTGCTGGTTTGGGAGTTCGGGGCCGTGACACAGCCATGAGGTCTGCGAGGTGTGCGGGAACGCTGTGCTTTGGGGCAGAAGCCGAGAGGACTCACGGACTCTCGTCTCGTGTCTGGGACTCACGGACACGCCGGTTTGCACTTTGAGTGACGTCGCGAGTGGAACGAATTCCACGTAAACCGCAGAGGAATCTGGGGCTGACCCGCTTCGGGTACCCGCGCCAGGTGAGACCGTGGGCTTCTGCGTGTGTTCACGGCGGAGCGAAACACGAGCTCTCCCGTGTGCACGTTGTGAAACCTTGGTACCCAAAGGTGTTTGGTCTTCTTCAGTATCTCAAAAAACTCACAACCCCCAGTTTTCTTATGGCATAAATAATAAAAACAATGACAGTAAACCCCAAACAGTACCAGCCAGGGTTTACCTCTGCGTTTGGATGTTGATGTATTTGGACAAACCTTGTGGGATGCCGCGTGTCGCACTCCCGTATCGGAAGCCTGGCTGGGCTCGGCGTCGGGCGTGTGCGGTGAAGGGTCCCCCCATGGGGCCGCCGTCGTCTCTCTGTTCACGCGCCTCCCCTGCAGAGCCCCGAGTTCCTCCTGCCGTGGTGTCTGTCCCCCGCCATGTTTTGGGGGAGGCTGGGATTCCCTGCCGTGGGGCGAGGCCAGGCTCCCTCATGCTCCTCGCAGACCCTGGGGCAGCGGCCTCCGTGGCTCCGAGACCGAAGCCCTGAGCTGGTAGGTCCGCGTGCCTCCACGTGGGGCTGGCCCCCCTCCGGCATCCCGGGACCGTCTGTGTCAGACCACAGCCGGGGTGGGTTTGGGCCAGTGCTGTCTGCTGGACGCGCCCCCCGAAATCCATGTGTTGAAACCCCAGGCTCCGAGGTGGCCGTGTTAGGAGGTGGGAGGTCATGAGGTCGCGAGGGCGATGGGAGCCCCGCGCCTGCCCCGGACTCTTGTCTCCCGTCCAGGACTCTCGTGGGGACACAGTGAGGAGACCTCCTGAGCCAGGGAGGCCTCACCCGACACCCGCTCTGTGGGGCCTCGACCCCGAACTTGCAGCCCCAAGGGTAGAGTTCAGAGCGGCCCCTGCGCCCTCCGTGTCCCCCCGGGGACGGTGCACCTGACCCACAGCCTTCACTGCTGCTGAGGTTCAGGTCTGGTTTCCAAAGGGAAAACTCCCAGCAGACCAGCAGACCTGCCCGGCGCCACGTGGGCCCCTCTGGGCAGCGATCCGGAAGGCAGAGAATGGCTCCCGCCCGGGGCTGGCGGCGGGCGCTGGTGCCCACGAGGAGCCAGGGTCCAATCGCAACGGAACGCAGGGCTCCCCGGGGAGGCTCGTACGGGTCCGTGATCAGCCCTCTGCGGCGGCCTGCACAGCCCGGCGAGCGCAGGCAGCTTGCCCCACCGAGCCAGCCAGCGCCTGGCCCAGGAGGAGGGCCCTCCAGAGTGGGCGGGGTGCAGGGCAGGGCAAGACCCTCCCGTCACCTCTGGAGCAGCGAGGGCAGGAGCGGGTCCACGTGCCTTTTCCACGTGCTGGGAGGTGGGTGCTCTGAGCCCCTGAAGGAGCAGAGCAATGTGGACACGTGCCGTGGGCTAGACTAACTGGTGAGAGGCAGGAGAGGGTGAGCCTGTGGGATGGGTCTGTCCGTGCCCTTTCTGGGGAGAAGGGAGGGTATCTGGGTCCTGGAAACATCTGCTGGCTGGGAACTGGGTATCCTAGCAGGGCACCAACATCTGCAAATCTACGGGTTGCCCCTGGACTGTCCCCGGACACCTGGGGCATTCAGCCACCTGCTCAGTAGTGAGCCCTCGGGGTCCCAGCCCCACCCCCCATACTGCAGGACCCAACAGCTCCCGCAGCTGTCCGGGGATGAGTAGCCCAGCTCCAAGGCTCAGCAGATTATGGGCTGCTGGGGAAGCTTGGGGTACGCCAGGAGTGCAGGCCAACTGCCTTCCCCCTGCTCCTGTGCGGTGGCCTCTCTGCCTCTCCCCCCTGCCCCCTGGCCCTCTGCTCCCCCAACCCTGCCCCAGCCTTCTGGATGCCTGTGATTGTACCTACTGGTGAAAACAGCCTTGGTAAGCTTGGCCCAGATGGGAGCCGCCCCAACCTGGCTGCGGGGAGCGGGCTCCCATCTGGCTGACTTGGGTGTGGAGAGACCAGACAGAGCGGGACGAGGCCCGGCTGCGTCAGGGAGCGGCTGGGTGCACCCCCAGAAGCACCAAGAACAGCAAGTCAGGAAAACGGTGATGTCCTGGAGGGCTTCGGGGAGGGGAGACGCGCAGACCTCGTCCTGAGGCCAGGAGCTGTGCGCATGTGACGGGGCTCATCTGGGAGAGCGCCCCGGTGTGGGGGACATTAGGCCTCCTGTGGTGGGGGTGTCCTGGTGCCACCTGGGGGTAGTGAGGTCATCCTACAGCTGTCCTCTGCTTCTGCTGTCCACCTCCTCCTGCCCCATCCCCGTGAGGGACACCCCCAGCTCCTGCACCCCATCCCGGTCAGGGCACCCACACCTCCTCCTGTCTCTGCCCCCAGTGCCTTGTCAGGGGGCAGCTGGTCTGGGTTGGCCAGATCTGATCCCCCCCCACCCCGCGCTGACCTGCATGTGTCCCAGAGCCCCTGCAGGGACCCAGTTTTGACCTGACCCGCTTGGACTCTTCCCACACGGCCTCCTGTGTCTACCACTTTGGCTGAGAGCACAGTCTTCCCTGCAGTCCAAATCTTGGGAACGCATTTTTCCAAAATCACCGTTTCCTCTGTGGCCCTGCTTCAGAGCGGGGGCGGCGAGGGGGGAGCAGGGGCGGCTGCCAGAGGTCCCTGTTCCGGCAGAGAGAAGACATGTCCTCAGAGCCTCGTGAGCCCCAGGTGCGGAGCCAGCAAGTACTGGCCACAAAGGCCCGGGTGAGGCTTCCTCCAGGACCCCAGGGCCCTCTTCCCGGTTTTGTGCAACCTCTGGGGTGGGGGCAGTTTGCGACTTTGCCGCAGGACAGCCTGCATCAAGACGGCAGGGCTGCCCCCGGCCAGGAGCGGCCGACGGGCTTTGCTTTCTGGGCTATTTCGCACCGGCTGTAGAGAAACGGGATTTCCGCAGTAGCAGTCATCCTGTTTGATTTTCTAAGTCACGTTCTGAAGCATTTTCTGTCGATCGGTACTTTGTATACTCAGTTTGGTAAGCGTGTCCCAGATCGGGAGGGAGGTGAGGTCATTTCAGCCAGTTTCATCCCTGTCAAGTCCCTGTAAAACGGACATCTTCTAGGCCCTAAAGACTGTGCAGTGTTTTGGTGACTTCTGGATCTTACGTGCGCAAAATCTCTTCGTAAACCTGGGTTTTGCTACGGGTAAGTGGTTCGGAAGCAGCTAGCCTCGCGGCTGACGTGGAAGTTTCTGTGAGACGTTTCACACTGCGGGGTCCTGAGGGAGGCGGTCCGTGCGCACGCCGTACCCGCTGCGCTTTCTGTCTCTGCGGAAGGCTGCCTTGGAAGACCCAGCGACGGCACCGTGTTGGGACCGTCTCTAGGCACTTTGCTGAGCACTGGGCAGTAACTCCCTTCCCACCCCGTGCGTGGTTCCGATTCAGGGCACAGAGCGCTTCTTAAGCTTTCCCCAACCCCTTCTCTCTCACATCCTGCCCCCACAGCTCCCGTACACGCTCATGCATGCACACACACACACTCGTGCCCGCACACCTCCTCCGTGCTAGCTTTGCTCGCCTGCCTGCAAGGAGCAGTTGGGGCAATGTGGATTAGGGCGGAAGAAGAGAAAGGCAGCTGGCCAGGGCCGCCCGCCCCTCCGCTGGGGTCTGCATCACTCTGTTCCTGCTGCTTCTCTCCTAAGAGCCTCGGGGAGGATGAACCCTTGACAAGCTGGTGGTTCTCTGGGATCTGACAGCTCTTGCTGGCCTGAAGGCACGTTTCTGCCTCCTCTTTGCGGCCTGAGAGCATCGCACTGGTCCCTCCAGGTGGATTCAGGTGTGTCCCTCGCCCTCCGGACCCGCAGCAGTGACTTGTTCTCTTATTCCTCCCACGAAGGTGCCCAGTCCTAGGCCCCTCATGAGAAAGGGCAGAGCCAGGGCAGGAAAGGGGCGGCTGCCCTCTTCGGCCCCTGTCACATGAGGGCTGCGACCTCCGCCAACCTCGCATGGCGACAGGGCAGCCACGGGTGCGTCTCAGAGCTGTCCTGCTGCTCCGGTGTGGTTTCTGGGCGTGTCGTGCAGATTCTGAGTCTGACTCTGTGGTTTTATTAAAGACAACTGCCGTGCGAGGAAGACGGCCTGGGTCCCTCCCGTGTGCTCGGGGCGCTCGGGAGTCTGGCCGAAGGGGACTCGGCCAGGAGCAGCAGAAACGGGCGGCTGGTGCCCGACAGCCCGATCGGAGTCGGCCCAGGCCATGACCAGAACCGCCGGGTGCCGGGATGGCCGGTGGGGGGTGGGGCTGCAGGGAAGGAGGGGGCGGCACAGACCCTTGGCTGGGGCTCTGTGAAGGCGGGATTGTGTAACTGGGCTGCCTGGAGCCCGGCCAGGCCGCAGAGCAAACAGAAGGGCTGGAAGCAAAACCACACAGAGACTGGCCACAGAAATCGGAGGTTTCACGTGACCTGGGAGCGTCCCCCTTGGTGTTGGTGCTAAACTGCCAGTGATGGGAACGCGTCACCAGGAGGAGGGGCCTGCTGGCTGCGGGTCTGCGCCCGGTCCCCTGCAGCGCAGGCCCCGCGGGGCTCCAGGAGCTTCGTTCCCAAGGACCCCCCTGCGTGGAGCACCGAGCTGAGCCCCGGAGAACGAGCTGCCGTCCAGGAGGACGAGCAGCCCTACGGCAGGCGCGGTGTTCCAGAATGCCTCCTGACGGTGGAGGCAAAGCGTGGGCGGGGGTGGGGGGGAGTGGGGGGAGGGGTGGGGGGCGGGCCCACGGAGGTGCTGGCGGAGGAGGAGGGAGCGTGCCGGGTGCCCACTGGCCTGCTTCGGTGCAGTGGCTGCGCGCAGAGCTGGGGGAGCCCCCGGGAAGTGAGGGCACAAGAATCAGAGATGACCGGTAAGTGCTCCGGCCCCACGCTGGCAGGTTCAGAGGTGTGGGGGTGTGGAAGTGTGGCTCACCCGCGCGCAGGCAGAGGGAGAGCCCTGCACCGTGTTCTGGGTAGGTACGGAACGGAGGAGTTGTTTATTTTTTTCTGCTTATCAGAAATAATCACTGCTTGTTTTTCTTTTTTATTCCCCACCGTGATGCCCAATATGTGGGATTCCTGTTCCGTCATCTCTAGTTCAGTGGTTCTCAACCAGGGGCAATTTGCCCGCCCCCCAGGGACAGTTGGCTGTTTCTGGGGACGTTTCGTTGTCGTTACTTGTTGGGGGCACTGACAGAGGACTGGAAGGGGCAGCCGGCCGGCCGAGGTCGGGGATGCTGCCGGATGCCCCGGAGCACAGGACAGCCCCTTGTCTGCTGTGCCGTGGCCAGAACACCGGGTCTCCGTGTTCTCGTGCTCCCCTGGAGATCAGCTGGTTGATTTCTTTTTTTGGTGTGAACATATGGGATTTCTGCTCTGTTCTCAGAGTCCCGGGCTCCTGCCTGGCCCCTGCGCTGCTGCTCGAATTTGAACATAAAAATACCTTATTTAGGGGCCTGAGTGGCTCAGTTGGTTAAGCACCAGACTCTCCATTTCGGCTCGGGTCATGATCTGAGGGTTGTGAGGTCAAGCCCCGTAGCAGGATCCATGCTGGGTGTGGAGCCCACTTGGGGTTCTCTCTGTCTGTCTCTCTGTCTGGTCCCCTGCCCCTCCCCCACCCCAGCTCACACTCATGCTCACACACTCTCTCTAAAAATAAACATTAAAAGATTAAAAAACATTTAAGAAATACCTTGTTTAGGTCCCAACACAGAACTCCTGATACAGACTAATGGGGCAATAAGCACATTGAAGCAAGAGCAGATACGGATTCGTACTCAGAGAGAGAGAAACTCCTGCCGGCCACACTCTGCGTTAGGCACGGTCCACACGTGCACACCAGACCTATACACGTGGTAACTTCGGGCTCAGCCTCCCACGGAATCAGAGATCGTGACGGGCTCCGCTGTGGAATTCCTCCCCAGACAGAATCCCTTCAGATGGGAATCCACAGGCTGGGTTTGGAGGGTCCCCAGGGGCTGTGGTTGACCATCAGGGGCTCTGAATTTCCAGGAAGAACAGGCAGGCGGTGTGCTGGGAGGTATATGTGTCTGTACTTCCTGCTCCAGGAAAGCACTCACACCTCCTTCTGTCCAAGTTACTGGCCAGGAAATTGCTGGAAGCCACCTGCCTGGTCTGTGTCTGCATTCTGAAACTTTCTTTCACTTTTAAGAAAAAGCAGACAAGGGCTTAAGACCAGAGGGTTTGAAAGTCAGGATTTTATTTATTTTTATTTATTTGTCAGAGAGAGAGGCAGGGGGAAGAGAGAGAAAGAGCATAAGCAAGGGGAGGGGTAGAGGGAGAAGCAGGTCCCCTGCTGAATAAGGAGCCCTTGTGGGGCTCAATCCTAGGACCCCAGGATTATGACCTGAGCCGAAGGCCGATGCTTAATGACTGTGTTGCCAAGGCGCCCCAGGGGCTTTGAAGTTCAAGTAGGAGCTTTGCCACTTAGGTTTGCTTAACATCAAACCTTGAGCAAATTGTGTCTTTGATCCTCACCTGTGTCATCTGTGAAATGCACTTAGTTCCTGCCTCACAAGGGCGACAGGATTTAAACCAAGTGATGGGTGAAGGTCTCACTCAGTGCCTGGCACGTGGCTGGCCTGCAGCAGCGGCTCCTGACGGACGCCTCTCCCCCCCGGGACTCCGTGTCCGGCAAGCAGCCCTGCCATCCCTGGTCATTCTGCATCTCCCATGGCTTCCCCGCTTCTTGACTGTGTTTAGTCTTCCGGCGAGTGCGCGGCTTGCTTGCCTGCAGGGGACGCTGTCGGGAGCCGCCCACGCAGCTGGGATCAATTAAGGATCTTGGGATGAGGGGATGAGCCTGGATCATTGGGGCCCAGGTACTGTCCTAAGGGTCCTTGCTGGGGAGAGGCGGGCGGGTCAGAGAAGCAGACGGGCCTGGGAGGGGGCCGCAGGTGGCCCGCCACTGGCCGTGACAGCAGAGGAAAGGGCTTCCGAGTACTGGAAACGACCAAATAGGTTCTCCCCTCAAGTCTCCAGAAGGACCCGGCCCTGCCAACATGTAGACTTCAGCCCAGCAAGGCCCAGGTCAGGTTCCTAAGAAATAAATCGGTATTGTTTGATGCCCCCAGTTTTCTGGCAATTTGCCACAGCAACCACGGGGACCCTGCACAGTCCTGTGGGTTAAAAACACCGGTGTTGATGCATGTAGGACTACGCCCGCTAGAGGGGCAGCGAGCCGGGCCGCCGCACGGGGGGTCTCTGAGAAGGCTTCCAGCTTCCGTCTCACACTGTCGTGGGCCATGAAGGCCTTTCAGGGAGAAGGGGAGGATAGGACAGGAAAGCAGTCTGGAGGGTCTTTTTACCACTGGGGGGGGGGGACGAGGTGGCTCCTCCTTCGGGCAGAGGCCTGCTGCTGGGGGTGACCGGCAGCCCACGCACCAGCCGCCTGCTTGTGTCCCAGCAGCTTCCCCAGCGTGCGGCTCCCTGTTCAGAATCACCCCAGTGTCGCCTGACCCCGGAGGGTTCCCCGACGGCGCGGCCTCCGCTCTCTGGCCGCGGTCCAGGGTGGACTTCTCCAGGCCTGGGACACGTTTTCTGACCTCTTCTCTGTCCTGTCTGCTTTGCCGGCCGAGAGCAGGCGGCGGGAGGGGTAAGGGTGACCTGACCTCAGCAGGGGCCTCTGAGAGCTTAAGCCCCCCAGTTGTTCCCACAGCACACCTGCAGCCTGGTGGGTCTCCCATGTCCAAGGACTTGGCACAGGTAAGACCCCAAACGCAGGCCCCTTGAACCCAGGCCAGAGGCCTTGTGCACAGGACACGTTACTGTTCTCTAAGGGAGCTGGGGCGTGGTTTGGAGGCACCGGCTCTCGAGTCCACCAGCGGCTCAGCGGCCCGAGGTCCCCCTGCTGAGTCCTTGCAGGGGACCCTGTACCCTCGTGCAAGGCGGAGGCAGTAGGTCCTGGGGTGCAAGCCCTGTCCCTTCAGAATGCACCCTCCTAGAACGCTCCTGCCCTGCGGAGGCCCGGGGCTGGGGCCTGACCTTGTGGCCACGTAGGGGGAAGCAGGAGGCCCCCGCAGAGAGGAGACAGCTGGAAACAAGGGGCCGGTAGAGCCGGGGTAGCCAGCAGAGTCTCCGTGGATCCTTCCCTAACACACTCATCCAATGTAACCACATGCAGTTTTTGTGGTTTTTTTTCCCCCAAGTTTTAAGAGCAAAACAGCACACTTTCAAGGGGGAAATAAAAGGCACAAAGAACGGAACAATCCAGTAGTGCTGGTTTTGGGGTAGGGCGGCGTGTGTCTTCCTCCCTTCTCCGAGGGCTTGCTACGCACTGCAGGTCTGGGCCCCGGATTCACCGGCTGAAGCCCTAACCCCAGCAGCTCGGCGCCTGCAGACGGGTCTCTGGGGGGCAAGTCAGGACAGACGAGGTCCTGAGGGTGGGGGCTGGGATGAGTGTCCTTATCAGAGAAGCAGACCCAGAGGTCGCTCTTGCCAGAGGAGGACACAGCCAAGGACCGACCCTCCCTGCGCCGGCCGGTCTGCCACACCGTGATGACCCTGGACTTCGCAGCCCCCAGACGCGGGAGGAACGAAGGAAGGAAGCGGGGCTGGATTTGCTAGGGCAGCGGGGCTGACTGTGGCAGGGTGGTAGAGAACGACGCAGCTCCCATCTGCTCACGTGCAGACATGCGGGAAGCTGTCCCTGCACAGGAAACCCGGCAGGGAGGCGGGCACAGACCCCCAACCAGCGGCTTTGGGAGCTTTGCACCCACTGAGCCGCAGAGTCCTAGCAGAGACCCTGGGGCAGGAGGCAGAACGGGCTTGGGAGAGGGGGCCCCTGTGCAGGCAGGAGCACTCCCGGGACTTGGGGAGCGTCCGTGGGAGGGCCACGGACATTCCCACACCAGGACCCTCCCCACCCCCACCCCCTGCCCCGTCTGATGGCTCCAGGGGACTCCCAGCGGGGCTCCGGAAGGGTGCAGAGCCACACGCATTCTGACGATTCCGGGGGTTTCCCGGGGATCCCCTTCCACCGAGACTCCGGAGTGGGACCCCACCGGTTGTGGTTGCTGGGGTAGGGAGACCCAGCAGGCAGCTCATCAGGAAGCAGGTGGAGCTGGACCCGTGGTGGCCTGCCCCAGCTCGGCCGCCCCCTCCCTGCCCTCCGGTGGCCTGGCTCTCCCTCTGCAGAAGGAAACAGGTGGAGTGGTGGGTGGAGCGACCAAGAGGAAGGGGGGCGCCCTCCGCACGTGGCCCTTCCTCCCGCAGAAGCTGCCGCCTGTGTCCCCGGAGGCTGAGGGCTGACGCGGCCAGGCAAGGGGAAGTGGCAGTGCAGGCATCAGGGTCCGACACTTTGTAAACATACACTTGGGAGCACCCTGTGTCCTGAGAGGTTTCAGGTAGGCCGTCCCGGTGTGGCTTCTGGCGCCCGCCGGAATCCCAGAGAGCAGCAGGGAGAGCCGTCTGGTGGAAGGCTGTTGGATTCTGCAGAGATTCACCGGAGATGAGAACCATGTTCAGACGTCCCTCCCCTCGCCCCAGACTAGTTTTCACAAGTGCATTGCCTGATTCCAGAAGAAGACATCGCCTGCAAAAAGTGGGCAATAGACGTCCACCCGTGTCCACTCTGAGTGCTGTGGTCTGGGGCTTCGCGAGGACCAACCGGACGCCCGCGTGTTGGCAGGTGGGCTCTGGAGCTGTCCGTGGTGGAGGGGACAGCCCGGGCCACGGCCACCTCCCAGAGCCCCCACCGGACGCGGCGTGCGGCGTGCTGGACACAGACCGGGTCTAGCCCCTTTAGCTTCATATGAAGGAAATGGCTTCGTATTTCGTACGTCGTTTCTAAATCCTCCTTTTTCTACCAATTCATTTTTACTGTATTTTAGAAAGGCCCATCCACAATCAATGTCAAATAAGAACCAAAACCCCTGACTGCTCGCGGCGGACTGCTTGGAAGGCACGGCCTGCACAGAGAAGACGAGAAACCTCTGTGTCAGTTTCCAGGGGCTGCCCAGAGTCAGCACCATCTAGGGGTGGGGAGGGACGTAGACCACAGGTTTGGATGCTCCCGCGGTCCTGAGGCCAGGCTGACACCCCTGTGTCACGGGCCACGCCGTCCCGAGGGCTGTCAGAGGACCTGGACCTCCGGTGTTCCTGGCGTCCGTCATTCCTACCTGCGTCTGTCACTTCCTCTATTCCCGTCCACACCTGTGACCGAACCTCCTCCTGGAAGGACACTCGTCACACACTAGGGCCCACCCTGATGACCTCATGTTTGGTTGGCTGCCTTCCCCAAATACCAAGGGGTTAGGACTCCGGCAGATATCTGTGGGGAGCGAGGCACAACCTAGTCCATAAGAACCTTTGTGCTCATCAGCCTTCTTGATGTTTACTCCGAAGATCAGATTGATTCATTCGAGAAGACCGTGCTTCACTGTGAGGAAGGGCTTTGGGGCTGGACGGGGTGAGAATCCCCGACCCACCACGCGGCAGATGAGTTACACTAATCTCTCCGGAGGCCACCTTCCTGCACGGCAGAAGGGAGACATTCCCAGCTCTGGCGTGGCGCGTGCACATCTCCACCAGGTGTTCTGCACAAGTACGCGTACGCTTACGCATGAACGTACTACTACGGAGACTTAGGTGAAATCAGATTTCATTGCAAGTAATTTGCTCTAACACATGAACACATACCTTGAAAATACTTTAAAATAACTGTTAAATTTTTATATCTTTTCCAAAAGAAGGTTTACCAGTATCAGCACTCATGAGCTTAATGGTCTCTTACTGGCTGCCGTATCGACCCCCGTGACAAAGATTCATGGCCTCCTGGTGGCCTGCAGCCGAGTGAAGGAAGGGACAGGCCAGGTGCCAGCATCTCGCGGAGTGTGATAGAGGACAGCGGGAGGGAGACATTCAGTACAACAAGGCATCACCCTCCCGTGGACTGGGCAAGCTGTGGTCACGACTTGCTCTAGAAGGTGAAACAGACGGGTCTCGGTTGTCCCGTTCAAATCAGGGGCTCTAGGTATCCTCCTACGCCGGGGGCGTCTGTAACACGCAGTCCGGGTGACGTCAGCAGCACGCGGTGCAAGTCCTCCTCCCTCGTCAGCAGCATTTCGGGGGACGTAGGCGCATACTCTCCCGAGTGTAAATTTCTCAGATGCTGCTCATTAGATACTTGGGAAAATTCAAGACATGAGGGAAAGAACTTCACAGTATTCAAGATCTAGCTTTCCCAACAGTGTCAGTGGCCCCCAGTCCATCAGAGACGAAGGGGGCCGTCGCGGTGGGGAATGGCGAATTTTAGGGCACCTGGTGGAGGAGACGGCCTCACGTTGGTACAGCGTGGACAGACGTTTTACATGAAGCACGGAGTGCTGTTCCCACACCCACGCAGGATATTCTAATTAATTTTTCATGCCAAGGGACTCAAAGTACTTTGTAGCAATTGGATCGATTCCTGACAGTTCGTGGAGTTTAATTGCCTTTTTTTTTTTTGGAAGGCAGGAATGCATACACTCTTACGGGCTATTAAAACCTTTGGGGAAATTATATGCTTTCTGGTAACAGCACCAGTAGGAAAACGGTATCTAACGTCCTAACAGGGCTCAGAACCTGTGACTCAGTGACAGCCACGTACCTCGTCTAGTCTAAGCCCTGCACGCGCATGAGGAGCCCAGTCTGGGGGAGTCCAGACCTGGAGAGCTCCAGTGCGTTTGCTGACAGTCATCTCGGCGGGGGACGGACTCCGACAGAAGCGAGGAGAGCAGTTGGCCTGTGCCTGCACTTAGGACTCGCGGCACTGAGAGCACTGCCAGAATCACCTCGGTTTGTCCCCGCCGGAGGGAACAGTCATGTCCCCGATCTACAGAAGAGGAGAGCGGAGCACGGAGAGGTCAGGTCTCTTGTTCAGAATTCTCAAGACTTGCAGATGGTGGGATGGGGCTCTGAGATCCAACCTGCCGAATTCCAAGGCCGTGCTCTCTCGGTTTCTCCACGCAGCTTCCAAATGGGGTTCAGAGTCCCCCAGGCCTGGAGCTCAGGCTGCTACAGACCCCAGCATTCAGGGGGTTGCAGACCGCCCTACCCAGGACAGTTCCGGGTTCCACTTACATTCTCCACAGCTCTGCAGTGATGTATTTGTACATTTCCTCAGAACTGCCGTGCACGATTTGGCTCTTTCTGAGCCGTGGAAAATTGAAAATAGTAAAATACTATTCTCGAAGTACTCTTAAAATAGATGTTATTTAATGTTGAAGTTAAGTCTGTCTTCTTGATGCTGCTATGTCCCACGTTCGGATTCAGGCACTCTGGAGGTCCCTGTAGTTGGACGGAATTCATTAAGTGCATGGATCGTTCCTCTACAATTCCCATCGACCATACTGGGGCCGTAGTACGTCTTTTAAAATAAGACATGAACAGTCTGAAAATGGATGGGGCTCCCCACACACCTTATCTGCCAGATGGTGTAGGGGATGGATGGATATTTTCAGTTAATTCATTTACTTTTTCTTTTATTCAGTAAACATCTACCGAGAATCTAGTATACAGCAAGCGTTGTGAAGTGAAAAGAAAAACTAATTATGGCACATGACCGGACCCCTGGAAGTTTGCCGAATGGTGGAGGAGATGGGCCAGTACTTCGCTGGCAAGAGTACCAGTGGGTGGGGAAAGCTAGTGGCCACTGGACACTGACCCGCACAGGTGGGCGGGGAAGCCACGCGGAGCTCTGACTCTGTGGGTCGGCCGAAAGCTCCTCTGAGAAAGACCGGGAGTGAGGCCTGCAGGCCCAGCTGGGGAAGTGAGATGAAACTGTATTCTGGTGTCTCTGCGTCAGTGGGGAAGGGTGAGCTAGTGACACGGGCTCCACGTGAGGTAAACAGACATCACTGAAAAGACCCCAGGAGATTTCGGAGTATTTTTGAAGTGAACAGAACAAAATTCACATGGGCCATGATGGGAATGATGGCAGCCCCCAGAAGATCTTTCTGCTAGAGTTAACCAATGATGTAAAAATACGTACCCCAGTGGTGTGCTTGGTTTCCGCTGTCGTGGATCCAAATCCTGGCGTGTTCTGGTTGGCCACTGAATGAATTAAGGATGCTCTCATAGTCTTAGCCCTGGTCCGGAAATCCAAAAGCCTCCTAGCACAGTAAGCTGGCAAAGACTGTCAGAAGCAACACTTGAAACAAAGCAGAGTCTGAGGCCCTCTCTGCCTGTGGAAATCTAATCAACCTTATTTTGCACAAAACCTTTAAAAATAGCATTGACCCTGGGGGCCCGGTGTTAACTAGAACTGACCCCGGCAGGAAGCAGCTGTATGCAGGAATAAAAAGCCGCTGAAGTCAGTGGAAATGTCTTCCCCATCCATGGGCAGCTGTCCGCTTCTCCCTGAGGCCCCGACAAGCCGGCCGGGTGGCTGCACTTGCAGCCGGAGCTGAAGGGAGTTGGGGATGCTGGAGGCCACACTGCTGGACCGAACAAGTTTCCAGGTTTCCTGCAGCGTGATAAACGTTTTTCTTTTTTATTCTGGAATCTACGAGGAGGCAGGCGATAGGTTTTCAATCACTACATATGTCAACAATGCATGTCTCTAATTTCCCGCACAAAATATATACACACTACAGCCCATTATCTCAGGGCTTGGCAGAGGATGGGCGGGGGAGGGGCCGCTGGACACAAAAGAGTGTGGCCTCTGGCAGAGACCCCAGCGCGCCGGCGGGAACCTGGTCTTCGCTTCTTGTGGGGTGGCTGGGGGGTTCAAGCAATATTCAAGAGGTGCAGCCGGGGTCCACCTCGCCGTCGGCGCCCCTCCGCGTGGGCCGTCGTGGGTACACAGGTGGCGCCGCTCTCCACGCCTGGAGCGCCCGCATCTGCAGGAACTGCCACGGTTGCGGAAAGGGTTAAGCGAGCGGCGGGCGGCGGGCGGAGGAGGGCCCCGCGCGGAGCCGCAGCTCCGTCCCCGGCGCGGGCAGGGGCGGCGCGGGCTCGCGCTCCAGCCCGGAGGCTGCGCGCCCGTGTGCACGCGCGCCCGGCGGAGGCTGTGGCCGCTCCCGCCCCCGCGGCTCGAAGCCTGGGCGCGCTCGGCGGGGCGGCTGGGCCTCCAAGGCCGAGGTGAGTGCCCAGCGCCGGGCCCCCGCCGTCCGCCCCGCGCGGGCTGGGGGAGGGCCCTTCCCGGGGGCGAGGGCGCAGGGGGACTCGCCGGGCGGGCCTGGCGGCGCCGGAACACCCCGGGCGCTCTGGGGAGCGCGGGAAGGCGCCGGAGGGACCCGGGGCGCTCGCTGGCGCGCGGGAAGCGGCGGAGGACCCTCCGGGGGCACTCGCTGGGGCGCCGGAAGAGCCGGAAGACCCCCGCGGGCGCCGGAGGATGCTGGGGAACCCGCGGGGCGCTCGCACAGGTGCGCGGGAGGGGACCGCCCCGCCTCCGGCGCTCTCACAGGTGCGCGGGAAGAGGGCCGCGCGCATGCGCGCCGGAGACCCCCGCCTGGGGCTCGGAGTCCCGGCTCCGGGGGGCGCGGGGGTGGCGGGCGCGTCGCGGAGCGGCGAGGTAGGGGAGGGCCCCGAGGACGGAAGGCGGTGGCCGAACGCCCCCGGAGGCGCAGGACTGGGGAAGCAGGAGTGGCGAGGGGGTGGCTGCCGAGGTGGGGGAGGCGGCCGGGGCGGTCCCCCCCCGGGGGAGGTGTGGGCAGAGGGGTGGCGGGCGGCGGTCTCGGCCCGGGGGCGCCGGCGTGGAGGTGGGAGGCCGATCCGCGAGGACTCCCGGGGAAGGGGGCGGCCGCCGCCCGCGGGGCGCGCCGCTGGTGGGACGAGGCGGGTGGGACTCGGCAGCCGCGCCGCGTCCCGAGGACGACGAGCCCCCGCGCTGCCCTCGCGGTGACCGCCGCGGGGGAAACAGTCGCTCGGGGAGGGGCGGGGGGGGGCGCCGTGGCCACGTTTGCGGCTGGCACGGCCGGGGGTCCGCGCGTTCTTGGGGGCTGGCCCGGGCCTGCGCGCTGCGCCTCGGAAGCGCGCGGCTCGTGGGGCCGCAGGGGGCGGGAGAGCGGTCCCTCGGGGACCGGGACGCGGGGAAGCGGAGGGACGGGGGCCACGTCCACGGCGCGTTGCCCTTTCTCCTCCTTCGGCCGCTCTGCGCCCTGTGGCCGCGCTTGAGGACCCCGAGCCCCCCGGGGTTCGCCGGCCTGCGCCGCGGCTCGTGGGGGCGGGGGGCTTATCCCGGCACCGAGCCCGGCCGCCCGGCGCCTCCGCTGGTGGCCTGTGCGAACGTGCCCGACATCACGATGGGGCGGTGGATGCGGGCTGCGAGCGACCGGCTCACCCGCGCCGTCCCCGGAACACGTCTGGAGGGAGTTTCGGTGCCGGCCTCGCTTCCCGCCCGTGGGCACCCCCACGTGCTGGGGACCCCTGCTCCTGCACGGCCCGCGCAGCTCTTGCCGGAGGGTCCCTAGCTCTGGAGGGACCGCTTCCATAACGTTAAATCAGGAGAGTTTAAATAATCTACCATCTCTTAATTTTCTACAAAACCATATTTTCAAACTCTACTCCCCCCCCCATATTTATTCTAAGGGCAAAGAAAAAGAACAAGCCAGTTTGGTAAGACGCTGCATTTCTGCTCAAACCACTAAAGGCTCGTGACCAGCAGGTCTTAAATTCTTGTTCATCCCGCTGGAGCATCGAGGGAATGAAGGGTTCGCCCTGTTCCCAGCCTGTTCTCTGGCCACTTCCCTCCATCTCATTAAGTGGCAGTTACTCAGACTCTAATTAGGAACTCCTAATGGATGCCAACGGTGCCCTTGAGCCTTTTATCCTGAGCTAATGGCGTCCTATTATTAGAATACCCCTCTCCATACTCCAAACCCACAGAAGACAGCTTCCCCCTGCCTTCAGATTTCTGCCAGGTACTGGCCATTGTCTGCAAATTTATGGTAATTGTTATTCCAACTGTCTCTTCAGGGGATAACTAAGCAAAAATTTTAATGAGATTAAAAGTCTTTTGAGCTCTTAGTGTCAACTGTGCAGACATTGCTGATAATATAATTAGAACACAATGAGAAGAGTTAGAAGATTTTGCCTGTCTTTAAAGCAGTCTTGGTTTGGGAGGGGAGAACAGAAGTGGAATGTTGTGGATCTTAGCCTCCAGGCTGGGCGACTCTGTATATGGCCCTCTTGCCTTTCTGATAATCTGGGCATTCGTTCAAGAAAGGCCCTACCTTGACCCTCAGACCACTTTGTGCCTTAGCAGGAGGATGGAAGGATCTGGAATTGTGGCGATCTTTCTAGACAGTCCCCCTTGCTTCTGACTTTACTTCCGTGGGTCCCCATACAAGCAGCAGCTTTGGCACTGGGAAGGTGAAGGTCTCTTTTTAGCTTAAAATACACCTTTGGAGTCTTTGTTCCTGTACCAAAAAACAGAGGCTCTCCAAGCTCTGAACGCCTCCATCTGGAATCATATTTCTGTTGTTTTCTAAATGCCAACAGCATAAATTGCTCAGTAAGAAGAGCTTTGCAAGGCATCTGGAATCACTTAGGCAGCTGCAGTGCCCCCAAGCTTCCCTACATCTGAGCTGTGTGACCCATGAAGATGGCTGCCTCAGTGGGCTTCGGAGGTGCCCGGTGGGGCCTTCTGCTTGCAGATCAGAAAACCGCTGTGCCATTTTGCACACCTTCCCCTGGTGACTTAGGGTCATATCTGCTCTTCTCTGGACTTCAAGCGATTACCGTCTCCACTGTGGCCCTGACTGGGGTTTTTCCTCTTGCAATTATTATAATTATGCTAAAATTATAGTGTCCGTATCCAGTGCATATTTGCAATATAGTTCAAACAGAGCAGCAGTAACTTTTGGAATAAAATAAAAACTTCTAGGAGTTTATCTTTTGCCAAGAACCTGGCTCGTGCTAGAAAAGATATTAAAATAAACAGTGCCTTGGAAGTTGAAGCCATCCCATTTCTTATGCAATGGCTGACCAATTAAAAATTAATTTCCTTCTTTTGCAAATAGTTTTTGAGTGCCTCCGTGGGTCAGGCACCATTCTAGGTGCTAGGAATAGAACGGCAAGTGAAGTAGACTCAGTCCCCACTTCTTGCGGCCGAGACTCTACAAGGTGAAATGTGGTAAGCATGGGGCCGTGTAAATTCACCTGTAGTAACAACCCACGTGCTCTGAAGGAAAGGAATAAACGAAGAAAGCATAGGTCAGAAGGATGAGAGTGGCTAAGGAGAGTTCCAGGGGAAATCATATGCAAAGGCCCTGTGGTGAGGAACAGGACACACAAAAACTGAAAGAAAGCCAGGGAGGAGCACTGAGAGCAGAGAGTCATAATCTGTAACTTAAGATAATGTTAATCCTCAATTAATTGTGTTTTTCTCTTTAAGTAAGCTGATGGGGCTTTATGCTTTAGGATTTGTTGGAGTAGGATGTGGGTTAATTTTACAGAACTGGGACCTACTGAATCATAAAGGGAAATCATGAAGTGGGATGATCAGTGCCAATTTTAACGCTCTTATTACTGTTGTATGATAAAGTCTGAGACTAGAATCCTTTGTGTGTGTGCTCCCTGTCCCTGCTACCTTGGAGCCACCATTGCCTGTTGCTTTCACAGTGGCAGTTGTCCCCGGAGGCGCTGGACGTCACTCTTGTCCCCTCTGGTCCATTTCTCATGCCGCGGTCAGGGTGGTCATTTACAAACAGAGTTGACGTGGGGGTGGTTAAGGGCTTCCCGTTGTCAAAGCTGCAGCCCACCGTTCTCCAAATGGGCGTGAGAGCCTTGTTCCAGTGACAGAGGGTGTCCCTCAAGTCCCCCATGAAGGCATGTGAAACTGTAGCCCCTGTGCGATGACATTTGGAGGTGGGGCCTGTCGGAGGCCATTGGGTCATGAGGAAGGTGCCCTCCTGAACGGGGTTAGTGCCCTATTGAGAAGAGACGGTGTGAGCCTGCCCTCTTTCTACCCTCAGCTGTGTGAGAACACAGCGAGAAGTCGGCCACTGGGGAGGACCCTCACCCAGCCATGCCGGGCCCCGATCTAGGACTGCCCAGCCCCCAGAGCAGCGAGAAATCAGAGTCTGTTGTTTACAAGCCATTAAAGCCACGGTATGTTTGTGATAGCAGCTGGAGCAGACTAAGGGAGCGGCTTCAAACCCATTTACTCAGGTCTACAGTCTGAGTGGGTCTCAGTGGGGACAGCTCACCTCTGTGCCACTGTGCAGGACATGGGCTAGTCTGAAGGATGAGAGCTGGGACCACCCTGAGGCTCTTGGTCTCTGGTGTCTGGGGTCCAGACCGGCTTCACGCCATCAGGTGGGGGCTGGAGCAGCTGGGGCCCTGGGAGCCTGTCTGTCTGTCTGTCTCTATGGCCGCCCCGGGGGCACTCCCCTGCCCAGCAGCGTCTGTGTGCAGGAATTCTTCCATGCTGGGGCACGGCTCCTCAGGACTGTGTCCCGAGCAGATGGGGCTGCGTGAGCTGCACCCCCTTTCCTAAACGAGGCTTGGAAGTCCCGTTGCGGCACTTTCACAGTTCCCGGCCTGCCCCGATCACGGGAAGGGAACGTGGCCCCTGCCCTCCTTGGAGGAATGCCCTCTCGTTGTGAGGAGATCATGCTGGCTGGGACGCGTCCGTGGGGCGCATCCGCGGGGCCATCTTCACCGGCTGCCACACCCCATCCTCTCGGCGCTAAATCCACATCCCTCCCCTGTGCAGTGGCGCGACTCCCGCTCCAGCCCCCAAATCTCACCCTGCCATGGCCTCAGGCTCAGACCGCAGGATCTCATCGTGGACAGCAGACCCCCTGGGCCCTAGTCCTTGAGCTCATTCCTCATACAAAGACCCACACCCCGAGGAGAGGCGCTGTCTGCCCCAGACATCCAGCGGCCGTGATGGGCAGGGATTGGACCACAGCAGCGGACCCTTGTGTTGGAACAGCAGGATGTCCGTGTTTGGGCACAGAGAGGTTGAGAGGTTCACTTATGGGCAGGTATCGGCCCCTGTGATCACGGGGTGGCCGGTGTGCAGTCCACAGGCCGTGCTCCTGGCGAGAGCCCTTCCGCAGAAGAGCTGGTGTGGCCGCTGGAGCCTGAGGCCGTCCAGGGCAGGACTCTCTCTTCCTGGGGGTCTCAGCCTTTCCTCCGCCCCAGCCTCAACCAACTGGATGAGCCCCCCTGCACCGGGGGGGATCTGTCTTAGCCGAGTCTATGGATTTAAATGTGAGTCCCCTCTGACCAGTTACGTTCTCAGCAAGTATACACTGGTGCTCGAGGGAGTGTCTGGCCGCGGTGCCCAGCCACGTGGACACGGAAAATGCATCATTGCGGGCACTGTCCTGTTCCCAAGCCAGGCGGGGAAGGTGCGCTGCAGCCGGCGGACGGGGTGGTTCCTGGACCAGGCTCCAGTCTCATTCCTGGGCATGACTTTCCAGCGCTCCTGGCTCTGCTCTCTGGACTCCTGGTTCTCCCTTCCCAGTCCTTTCTCTTCCATAAGAAGTGGCCAGTGTTTGCCGCTGATGGTTTTCTCAGCCCGTTTCCTGTTTTCCTCCTGTGCTGTCTGGGGCCCACGCAGTAGCTCCTCCGCTGTGGTGGGCTGACAGGCCTGGCGGGTTTTCCGTGGGCCTCGCGCCAACCGTTCAAAGCCCTGCCTGCAAAGGTCACGGCCCCGGGCCTTTCCTTTCTCCACCACTGCCATGGAAAGTCCTAAAAATTCCTAAAAGCTGTGGTTGACCGAGTCTGTGGGGCCTGCCCTCGAGAGCGTCCAAGTGGCCTCACTCTGGCTGAGCGACCACCCGCCCCCCCCCCCCGTCCCCGCTGATATCCGGAGCCTCTCACAGACGGCGAGTGCCCTCCGAATGTGATCGTTTCCCCGAAGCTCCTTTGCTGATCGACAGCCCTGCAGCCCCCACCAACAGGAGCCGGTTTTACTTCCAACCCCGGCCCCCGCAAGGCTTGCTTCCTTTATGTGCCTCCCGCATCTCCCTTGAGAGCAGAACACCTCCTGCCTCACCCCTGCCCGCTCTCACTGGATCAGAGCCGCCGAGGGCGACCCCAGCAGCAGCCCGCGAGCCTCTGTGCCGGCGGAGCGGGGGTCCCGGAGCGCAGGCCTGGCCACCCCACGCGCCCCACAGCGGTGGGAGCTGCGGGAGTCACTGCTCCTGGCGGCGCCCCCGGCCGAGCCCGCCGCCCCACTCCGCGGCAGTGTGTGCCGCAGCCACCCCCGCATGGGCGCTCCGGGTCATTGCGGACTGCCCCCCACCAGCACAGCTGCGTGTCTGCGGCTCCCAGATCTGGCAGCGTCATGGGGGGACAGCTCTCCAGGCCTCCCTCAGCCGAGGGCAGCGCGGGTGACCTCTCCAAGGCATGCTCCTGCTTCCAGAGCCCAGGCGGGGCACCCCAACACGGGGCATGGCCAGTTGTCCGTGCGGCCTCTCCCCCAGGGCCCTCCGGTGTTCCCCATGTCCGCACGGTGGGGCAGGGGTCCGGGGTGCGAGTCCTCCGAGGGGGAGAACCAGGACCAGCTGCACTGCCCTTTGCCATGCGGACTCCCTTCCCCGTGGCGGCGTCGGGTCAGGAGCACCGACGCTGGGGGGTCAGCCTCACCTGCTGGGGACAGCGTGGGATGTGCTGCAGTGACGGCCCCCTCGGGAGGGACCACGGGCCCCAGCGATCCGCCTGTGCGTCCGTCCAGCTCCGGCTCCTCGCTGTCCACCAGCAGCTCCCTCTGTGAGGGGCCCAGGGCCTGTTCTGCCCTTCCGGCTTCCTCTCAAGGCCTGCTCTGCCTGTTTGACCCCAATACACCGCTTCCTCCGGGAGGGTCCCTGGGTGTGCCAGAGAAGGCCTGTCCCCCCACAACCTGTCCCCTGTCTGTGATCATTCCCTCAGTCCCTGGTTCTAATGGCTGGGGTGTATCTGTCACTGCCCTGCCAGGACTAGGAGCCCCACAAAGCCAGTTCCGCACCTGCCTCCCCGAGTCACACCGGGTGGGCAAGGGGGCTGATGTGGGGTAGGCGTCCCTGCTGGGACGGGAACCTGTGTGCCAGGGTCCCTTGTGTCCTGTTCCCTGTGCTCTGCTTGGCCTACGCGTGGGCCTGGCATCGGTAGGCTTGTATTATCAGATGTTTGTTGAATGACTATGTGACTAAATGATGAAAAAGAACTTGACCCTGATCAAGAGCATGGGGCAGCTCAGGTGTAGAGGCCTCGTCTGCCAGGAGGACGGTGCTCCCGTGTCCTCACGGGGGTGGGGCTCGTGGTGCAGACTGGAGCTCTGCTCCCCCATCCTGGGCAGATGGCCTGTGTGGAGTGCGTCTGGGCAACAGCTCACGTCACACTGTGTTACGGGCTTGTTGTGGCGCTGGGCGCGGGCTGACCCCTGTGCACACTCCTGCCCTTCTGGGGCAGACGGGAGTCCCTCAGACGGAATATGGACGTCGGACTAAATGGTTCTAGCTCCGGAGTTCTCGTTCTAAAGAAGGCAGGACAGAAAGGACAGTCTCTTCCCTCGGTCACCAGGACGCGTCTTCGTGCCAACGCCGTCGTGTTTACTCCGCTGTTGAGTCCTTCTGGAAGGTTCCACATTTCGAGGAGAAATCCTGAGAGAGGACACAGAGGCCCAGTTGATGTAGCAAAGGCTGTGACCCACCGACGGGACCCCTGGCTCAGGGTGTCTCCACGCGGGGCTCAGGCCTTCGTAGGGGCACTGCAGTCCAGAGTCTCATGCTGTTTGGACGTGGCCGTGGGCTGTGGGTTCGTGGTGGCCTTGGTGTCTCCCGACCCAGGAGTGTGGGCTGAGAGGCACTTGTCCTGCCCCTGGAACCCCCGACCCGCGGGGTGGTGATCCGCAGCAAGCAGGACGAGGCTCGGAGACAGGGCACACCCTCGCCCGCTGCTCCCGCTCTTCCAGCCCCAGCAGATGAGCACCAGGGGACTGCCGGGCTGACCCCGCCAGTCTGCAGACCACACCCACGGGTCGCCTGGGCAGTCTGCTGCACTGTCGAGGGATTTGTAGGCGTCTTGACGAAGAGTTGGATCTCAGACATTCCTGGACTCGAGATAGGGCCTGGACGTACGGAGGGCGCAGCAGGATCCTGGCCCCAGCACAGCACCGCGTGCCGTGGCTGTGGGGCCCTGCGCAGTGCCTTGACCCGTGGACTCCGTTTCACTTGTTTCTGGGAAAGGCAGGGAGCCGGTGCTCTTGGGGGCCCCAACGTCCTGAGCCTGGGAACAGGTTCTGGGGCTGGAGGCTCTCAGGCTCGGCAGGATTTAGGTTTGTGTGTTTTCTCTGCAAACATGCCGCCCAAGTCACCCCTAAGAGTTAGCAAAATTTGACTCTTAAAAGTGATGCATCATCTTCAGGACAATGTGCCTGAAATCCTGGCCCTTAGGAGCGTGTGATCCTTTCTTCACTGTACGCCCTTCCTCTCAGGGGCCCGGCCGGACCCAGCGTGGTTTTATTTTGTACATGGACACACACATGTGCATGTGCATGTGCTCACATAAGTGTGTACACATGGGCAAGAGTGTGTAGACCCAGAGGGGCGTGTGTGTGAGTTTCTAATCCTGACGGTAGTACACCTCGAGGAGAGGTGGCTCGGAGACACCAAAAATTATGAAAAAAGAAGTCACACATCAACAAGGATTTTAGACTTTTTGGCACTTTTCTCAGTGTCTTTGTTTTTTAAAAGATTTTATTTATTCATTTGACAGAGAGAGAGAGAGAGAGAACATAAGCAGGGGGAGGGACAGGGAGAAGCAGGCTTCCTGTCGAGCAGGGAGCCCAATGTGGGACTCCGTCCCAGGAGCCTGCGATCGTGAACCGAAGGCAAGTGCTTCACGACGGAGCCGCCCGGTCCCGTCAGGCGCCCTGCTCCGTGTTTCCTTCATGTGTTTCCCCTGTGCACTCTCTCTCTCTCTCTCTCTCTCTGTCTTTTAATGGCATGGGCCACCTCGTGATCTCGGTCTTTAAATTCAGCATCGTGAGGGAGGCCTTTTCCTAAATGTTTAGAAACCCTGAGAACGGGTTTTCATGATGGCATGGGACGATATGTAGTTCAGTGGTAAAATTCCCTGTTCATTAGTCCCATGTTTTGCAAATGAGATGCTCTGGAAAGTCCTTGTCCTGAAATCTGCTTTTCTGGAGCAGTTTCCGTCCGAGGCGTGGAGCACCGTGGCCGCGCTGGATGACCTGTCCAAGCGGCCGGTCGTGCGGGAGCCGTGGGGACAGAGTGGACCGTGCAGGTGCTCACAGCCTGACCCGTGTCTACAAGGTCGGATACACGGTGCTTCAAAGCCCCCTTTTCCACTCAGTGACTTCCCGCGTCTTCACGGAACTCCAAACCCTGGGTAGACGGCGGGGGCCGCTGCCGGGGGCTCACGGGCTCGCTGGGAAGCCGCAGCCCCGGAGTAACCCCGATGGCTCACTGTGGCTGGCGTTTGCCAAGTGCGACTGGATTTGTTTGTTTTTCCCCCAGAATCATCTTTGCGAGGCTGCAGTTTCCTCTCTCACCCCGAACTCCCCTCACGTTAGCTTCAAGCTCACGCGGAGAAAACGCGACGCAAATGGTGAGGTCGGCGACTCGTTGATGGACGCTATTCCTCGGGACGGGCAGGGCCTGCCAGGACGGCAGGTGACCAGACACGCCCCCGGTCGGCCTCGGGACGGAGCTGCGAGCCCTCCTCGTGGGCGCTCTCCCGGCGACCCTGCACCGCGGCGTGGAGCGGTCACGGCCGCGCCCCCGGGCTCGGGCACAGACTGCCGGCTCGTGCCCTCAGGGATAGCGGCGGCCCCTGTGCGAGGTCTGAGCCCTTCTGCTGCCTCCCCTCCGGGGGCGCCCCGCGGCGGCTGGGAACACCCCGTGCATCCCCCGCAGGGTCCCTCCCGCCATCTCTCTGCGGCGCCGTGCGGGGCCCGCGACAGGAAGGCCGGTTCTGCGCGTCTGGCCGGGTCGCTGTGAGCCTTGTCCCCGGGCCTCGAGGAGTCCGCGCTCCTGGTCAGCAGCTGCCGCGGCCGAGCATGAAGCTCCCGGGAAGTAGCCGCCTCCGTGCGGGGCCTGTGCGGAGGTGCTGATGCCCAGGCGCGGTGGGAGGGGGGCACGGACCCTCTGCGCGGCGCCCGAGCCAAACCAGAGGAGAACAGACGTGGGAGAGAAGGGGTCCCTCCTCTTCAGCTCGTCCCAACAGCCGTGAATAACGAGTGACATTAGTGGAAAAGGCACTGGGTTGGGACTTTTTTTTTTTTTAAGATTTTATTTGAGAGAGAGACAGAGTGTGTGTGGGGGGGAGGGGCAGAGGGAGAGGGAGAAGCAGACTCCCGCCTGAGCAGGGAGCCTGAGGCGGGGCTCGATCCCTGGACCCTGAGATCAGGACCCGAGCTGAAGGCAGCCGCTTCACCGACTGAGCCGCCCAGGCGCCCCAGGCTTTCACAGGTTTTAATTAAACTCTGTAGGCAACTGGTGTGACCTTGGACAAGGCTCCTTTATAAAACCAAGGGCTTAACTTTAAAGATGACAAAAGGTGAGCTTTTATTTAATTTTGCCATATTTAAATTGCACTGGAACTTTAAGCATCTTGAATAAGTTACTTAACGAATGAGTAACAAATAAGTTACTTAACCCCAGCACTAGGAATAAGGCCACTTAAGGGGATTCCTACCCTGCAGATGAACCTATTACTTATGTGTGAGGCTGTGGCTTCCATCACTTTTTAGGACTAAGCCAGACTCACTAACTGATAAATACTGGCAGCCATTTATTTGTTTATTTATTTTTAAAGATTTTTGTATTTATTTATTTGACAGACAGGATCACAAGCAGGCAGAGAGGCAGGCAGAGAGAGGAGGAAGCAGGCTCCCCGCTGAGCAGAGAGCCCGATGCGGGGCTCGATCCCAGGACCCTGAGATCATGACCTGAGCCGAAGGCAGAGGTTTTAACCCACGGAGCCACCCAGGCGCCCCCTGGCAGCCATGTAAACACACAGAATAACATCTCAAATTATCAATTATAAACAAGGGATGCCTGCGTGGCTCCGTCATTAAGCCTCTGCCTTTGGCTTGGGTCATGATCTCAGGGTCCTGGAACCGAGCCCTGCATCGGGCTCCCCGCTCGGAGGGAATGTGCTTCTCCCCTTCCCGCGCCCCTGCTGTGTTCCCTTTCTCTTTCAAATACATAAGTAAATTAAATTTAAAAACGAAGCAAAATATCATAAATAATGTAATAATTACACAAGTATCCTAAAAAGATGTCACACCTTACTCTTTTGCCCTTTATGCTTTGAGATTAAAGGAAAATAAATGATTCTGACTTGGTGGGAGACCCCATTCCTTCCTTCCGTCTTGGGAAGTAACTTCTAGACCCGATGTCTGCCATCGTCTTCTTCCCAAAACATAGTGTTCTTTTGTGCGTGTATGTGTGTAAATGGGATTACAAACCACCAACCCTCAAAAATGCAAAATTATGTTTTTGAAATGTATTCATAGAGATACATGTAAATCTAGTTCTTTTTTTATGGTAGAGTAATTTTGGCAGATCCAAAATCAGTCTAAAAGCTCCTCAGTGAATTCTTATTGTGTAAAAGGACACAAAGCCATCTTTCTCATGTTACCGCCAGGTCCCCCTCCCTTCCCTTCTCCACCAGCCACCAAGGGGTTTCCACTGTCGTGGAGACATTGTGGCTCCACGGGCGTGACGGTCCACTGACCTGCAGAGTGCCCCAGGGCATCCAGCCGCCTCCCGTTTCTAGAACTGGTCAAGCTTGTTTCCATCGCAGGATTTCCCTTTACTAGGCTCTGCTGTGCTTCCCGTCTCACCGACACCCCGAGTACCCTCTCGGGGGTCAGCGTGCGTTCCCTGTTCTCAGAGGACCCCAGACTCCTCCAGTCCAGCCGTCATTCTCTCTCAGAACTCTGAGTGTGTCCTTCATGACACGACTCTCATTCCCCGGGGAACGCAGAGAACGGCTTCAGGCTTGCCTTCCTCCCTAGACCGGGGCCTTGGTGGGGGCTGGGACCACATCGGCGGGGTTCCTGGATGCCTCCGGGTCCCTGGTCCACTTCCGGCTACATTGTAGGCGTTCCGTAGACGTCTGCCCAATAAATAGGGTAAGGAATGAAGATTGCTAATTATTTATCAACGTTGAGGTATCCGTGGGGGTTTAATAGGTCGAATGATTGAGAAAAACTGGGATTTATTTGGCTCAGGTCGTTGCTCCTTTCTGACCCCAGCTTTCCATCCCTGGGGCACACTCAGTTTGATGTCAGCAGATGTGCAGAACAGATTAGCTGCGGGAGCGTCGGGTCTACCCACACCGACTGCTCAGAACTGCATCTCACAGCGAGAACGTGCAGCGTGGTCTTGCCCTTCAGGTGTCTCTTTCCAGACGCTCCGCGATGCTATCTGTAACCTTAGTGTTCACGCTGTGTGTTTGGCTAAATCTGTAATTCTTGAATCTGGACCCGCAGGGACAAACGCTTCTATTTCAACATATTCCGAGTGTGTGTCCGAAGGGGCTTGAGCAGACGGTGAGTCCTCCACCGTGGCCACGGTCTCTGGAAGGACCGCGCAGACACGTCCGTTCAGTTCTGCTAGCCTGGGACTCGGGCGCCCACGGGACCGGGGGTGCGGCGGCGGCCGGCGATGTCCGCTCTCGCCGCAGCGGGGAAGACGTGGCGCTCCCTTCAGCTGCCTGCAGCGGCTCTTCCGATCCTGCTCTCCTTCCCCGTATGGTCGTTACGTCACCAGCAGAGGAACGTCTTGTGCGTCCTGGAGCTCTAAGGTGCTGTGTATCTCTGAACTCTTGAATTAGGGAAAACAAAACAAAACAAAACCATGGTCTGATGAAGAAAGCAGAACAGTAAATCCGTTCAAACAAACTCTGACCTAGCTGTCCACCTGGGTTATTGTAAATTTTATCTCTCTACACGCTTCACTCCCTCCCGGCAGGCGGTAACGGGGGACGGTCAAGAGTGCGGACACAGAGACCCCCTCACTGGAGCCTTTCGCACAGCAGGCGAGAGCTGCCTGTGGAGTGGGGGGCACAGCTCCGCCAAACGCGGCACCTTGGGCTGCCATCCCAGGCTCCCACCAGCTTTCTTGAACTCCTGCCCAGCAGGAGGCAGTCCCTTGGGGACTCGGTGGCCTGCTCCCAGGGTGAGCAGCTAGAACAGTCTTGGGCGTTGTTTGGGTCTGTTGCTAAGTTTTTTGGTTTTATGAGTCTAGTCACTGGAGATTTCTGGGCATCAGGCATCTTCTCCTTTACTAAATCAAGGCCCTGGTGGTTGTCCTGCTAGTCCTCGTCCGTGAGCCATGAGCGCAGACCCCCGAGTTGCCGTGCTGGCGACAGGGCCGGTCTGGACACGGCTGGGATGGTCGGCGCTCGTTCTGGCCTGGCCCAGGCTGTCTGCGGTGCTGACCAGGGCGGGAATGCCCACTTGTGCACGCTTCCCGGGGGCAGGAACTGTGCTGTGCTGAGTTCTTTATAAACCCAAGGCAGTGCTGTGACGCAGGCTCTGGTTTTTGGTTAGGAAGACTGCAGTTTCCAGGGATGGGAATCGCACGCAAGCCAGCTATGGGACAAATGGAATTGATTAGCTCAGGGACCCCGGACGCCCCAGAATGAACCTGGCCGGAGGCCGGGCTCGACCCAGGGGCCTCTCCTTCCGTCTCCCGGGTGGTGCTGTGTGAGCTGGCTTCCTTTTCTAGACTGAAGACAAGCCTGCCTTTGATTTCTGCCCCACTGAGGCAGGGCCCTTCCTGCTCCTGCGTCAGCTGGCAGGTTGCCGTGTCCCAGCGGCCAGACCTGACCTGAGGCCGTGCTCTGTGGAACAAGGCACGGGGCGTCTGGTGTCTTGGAACAGGCAGCTCCCTGTCTGCTTCACGGGCCTTGGACTCTGGACTTGAAGAACAGCTCTTACGTAAAGCTTTTATTCGGGAAATTCCCGAGGAGTTTACTTGTTCCCATCACCTCCTGCTGAAGATCCGCCCCCTCAAGTTACCGAGATCGTAACTCCCCTAATAACGCCCGCGAAAGCGCAGGTGCCCGCGCACCTGTCTGCTTTATTCCCAGCATGGGGTGCGGGGCTGCCAGTTTCGAGGACCCCGTGGACAGTTGTCCTGGGCCACGGACGGGGCTCGGGAAGATGAGGCTTCAGTGCACCCAGCGTGCGGATGCCGCTGCAGTCGCCTCCCTCGCAGTCCGCACCAGGGACGGACCCGACGCGTCCAGACACATCGGGCCTGGGCTCCCGGCACGAGCCCGTGAGCCAGGCGCTGGTTCCGGTTCTGGCCCTTAGGAGCTGGCGTCGTCGTGCCATGTGGGGGGGCTGCCCCTTCTCCTTTCCTCTGCTGCGCAGCGGAGCTCAGGAGAGCAAGGTCCTGGCGTGTTTGTACGGCCGCGCACGCGGCAGAACCTGCCTGGGGCAGCCCACGCCCGGGACGGGACAACAGCCATCGCATTCTCGCTGCCCCTGCGCAGTCAGGCCCTGTCACAGCTCATCTGGTCTTTTAGAAAGGTCCTTCGTGAAACAGGATTCTAGATTGCCGTCGGGTGGGATAAACCCTAATCGGTGTCACTCGGTCGACCGAAGGGCAGCCGCGCTCCTGTAATTACCCACAGACTCCCGCACCAGCCGCCCCGAGCGCTTCTGAGCTCCACGGGATACACGGCCGGCCTGGGCTTCGGGGCCTCTGACTCGCCGCGTCTCGCCCTGCTTGGAGCACGTTACCGATCTCTCGCAGGCAGACCCCGCGGGCTCCGCTTCCCACGCTTCTGAGACCCCACGTGCCCCTCGCTTGCCGTGGCCAGACAGCGGCGTTCCTGGGCTGCATTTCTGAATGAAGATATATTTCGTGACTGACGGTTCCCGTGGCCAGCTCTGGCCTCGGAAATGCTGCTCCCGGCGTTTGGACGGTCCTCCTGCAAGTCTGTTCTGCGTCGTGTCGGGTACCCAGGGAAGGGGACCCAGGCCCCGGGGGTGAAGAGCGTCGGTCGGCCTGCCGCCTGGGCGCCTGCTCCGGGCCCCTCCGGAACTGCCCAGTCATTGTAACGGGGGCCCGAAGACGAAATCATCTTGAAAATCCGTGTTTGTATGAACAGCTGACGCAAATCAACGCATTCTGTAACCAAATGGAATTCCCGAGGCTCCCTGCAGGTTTCTGGGGCTCCGCGAGGCTCCTGCGCTTACGGCGTTCTCTGTTCACGAACCTCACGCCGACGACCGGCTCTTTCCTGGGGTCTTTCTGGTGTTGGGGAGGCGCACGGTGGGCCGCTGCAGGCGCCATCCCCGGGGACTCCGGACCTAACGGGGTGGATGGCGATGTGTGTGAACAGGCTGGCTGGGACGCGGACGACACGGGAGAGGGACCCCTGCGAGCAACAAGATCCGCCGCGTGTCGCAGGCGCTCAGACGCGTCTCCGGGTCTATAAACAAACACGTTTTTTCAAAATGCCGACCATAAAAATTTAAAACGAAGAGTCTTTTAAGCAACCTCTATAATAATGAAGCCTATTTAATTTTAAATAAACTAATACCCACTTTAGATACATAAATAATGTCCATCTTAGGAAATCATACAATCACTTTTAAAAATAGTCAAGAAATTCATGGAAAGAAACTTTAAAAACTCAGACCCCGGTGACTTGGGATTGTGTTGGTGTCTCTCCTGCTCCGTTACTGGCCTCGTTCTGTCTCGCTTTGCAAACACAGCGGGCCAGACGTCAGCTTTGCGAGGTGCGCCCGTCGACGGCTCTTCTCTAGGTCTGCGACGATTTACACGAAGACAACCTTGAGGGCTTAGGTTTTTATCCAGTCTGACGTCAGGTCAGCCAAAGAGCCTGGACGTTCTGGGACCCTTTCTCAGGCCACAGAAAGAAAGAAAATACTAGGTTGGTCCTCTGAGGCCCACCGTCTTGGGAGGTGCACAGACGTGTTAAATAAAGAAGGAGCCTCCTAGCAGCCGGCTCTCCGAGTTTCTGACATCTGGGTTCACACACACGTGTGCACACGCCCTTTGACCCTCTTGCCCGCCTCCCCCACCCCTGACTCGGACAACCTCTCTTCTGTGTATCTGTGCGGTTTTTAGTAAGATATGTCAATACACCTTAGTTTTATCAGACCTTCCCCAGAATGACCTCGCGGACAGAGTGCCGCTGCCTCCGGGGGGCCACGTGCCTGGGGTTCTCGCCGTTGCCGCTCTCCCTCACTGCGCTCCGGGGTTCGCGTCCATGGCCACCTCGCTGGGTGTGGCGGCTGGGGACAGAGTGGACAGCGCAGAGATGGTGTCACAGCAGGGCTGGGCCACAGCTGAGTAAACACCAGAGCGAGTCTGTCCTGCTGGCTTCTCCGCGACCCACATGCCCCAGTGGGCCAGGCATCCAGCTCGCTCAGCATTTCCTCCCCTGGCCTTTCCGTGCACCCTGGCCATGGCCTTCCGTGCAGTGGCTCTGCCACAGAAGCTGCCCTTCAGGATTTCTGGAAAAGACAGAAGACAGGAAAGGCAGAGAGAATGGAAGGTTTTGCATTTCCAACTTGAAGACACATCTGCTAAAATAATGGAAAAGCGTTTTTAGCAACCCAGCAGCGGGAGGCTAGGGGCGAACAGGTAGACATACTCAACTCTGAGCTTCTGCAAGGCTCAGGGGACCGTCTTTGGAAGGACAGCCTCAGGGGACAGTGTTTGGAAGGACAGGCAGAAATCCGGAGACGTCGGGGGAAGCTGATTAAGAAACGCCCGTCTCGTTCGAGAGGCTAACACATCCTAGCTAGTAATGGAAAATGAAGCTGTGTTTGCTGTTTTTCTTGCTGGTATTCCCTTCGTTAGGAAGCTAGAACACAATTCGACTCTCCCCTCATGTTCGTGGTAAGACTGCTAAGACCCCTTTCAGGCTGGGGAGTCTCAGAAGGTTTTGCCAGTTTAGGGAAGATTATATTTTATGCTTCCGTTGCAGGTGCTCACATCTGCCTTACACATACTTTTTTCTTGGTTTGGCTTTTCTTTGGCTGCATGTGGGCTATTTGGAGAATTGCTTCTCTGAGGTTTTTCAGAGGCTCGTTCCGAGAGCCAGGGGTTCAAACAGATTACAGAGCTGAGCCTCCGAGGCCAAGTCCACAGAAGTGTCTCTGCTCCTTCTCCAAATATTCGGTTTTTAAACCAACTGGAAAAGACTGTAGGAAAACTGTCACATATTAGTAAAATTAGTAAGGTTCATTGTGCTTCCCACTGAGCATCCTTTACATACACATCTCATTAGGCTGAAAATAGGAATTTGTTGACCTTTGACTGCCTTTTTTTACCCATAAAAAAGGAGTTTTGTTTGGATCAACCCGATGTTTTTGTTTTTTTTAAATAATTTTATTTTATTTTTCTGTGTTCCAAGATTCATTGTTTATGCACATACCCAGCACTCCGTGCAATCTGTGCCCTCCATAATACCCACCACCAGGCTCCCCCATCCCCCCACCCCCTCCCCTCCAAACTCTGAGAAACCGGATGTTTTTAAAGCTCGTTGCCTGAACCGGGTTCTCCCTGGGCCTCACAAACAGGGCAGGAATAAGGAGAGAAAATAAGCCCTAAGTTGATTTCTTTATCTTCTTCATCTGACTCTCCAGCAGTGACGAGTCACAGTCCCCTTTCCCATCCACTGTGGGTCCCCTACTGTGGCAGTGGTGGGGGAGTGTGGCAGACCCCACTGACACACAGTGACCCCGCTGCAGAGTGCACACTCAAACACCCTCTCTCTCTCCCACAAACAGGAACAAGAGTGTGCTGACACCGTCTGGAAACATCTGATGTTCCAACAAAGGAGGAGGCTCCAGCCGGATGAGTGAGGAAGGCTGCTTCTGCCGCAGGAATCCTGTTTTTCTAACACCCACCTGGCGAGTGAATTATGGACACCCCCACCCCCGGGGGGGGGTGAACAGTGTGGATGCAGAGGTACCAGAGCTGCTGAAGCCGGACAGGAGACTAATAGAAATCCGGATCACAAATGAGAGTCTTAAAAATAAAAGCAAGCTTGGGGGTGCACTCCACAGGGACTGAAGTGCAAATCCCGGTTCTGAAGTTTAGAGGCAGCGGCCTTGGACGTGTTGGTCCTGGGATGCAGTGATGGGACTGATGGGATGAAAGTAAAGTGACCAGCGCTGGCCCAGGAAAAAAGGGCCTGCCCTGGTTTGTGAGCCCTTCCCCGTAGCTCCGCGCTGCAGAGAAGGGGCTGCAGATCACCGGGAGGCCGTCGGCGCGTTCCAGGGGAGAAGCATCGGTGCACCGGCCTGGGGACCAAGCCACGGAGACCCTGGCCCCGGGCTGGCCCACGCCTCCTTCAGAAGTTCCGCTGAGACTGCAGGCGCTGACGCACTCCTCCTCGCGGCAGAGGGGAGCGGTGTGGGGGCCGGAGGAACCGTGCACACACAAGTGAAATCTGATCGCCGGCCAGGAAAAGCCCGTGAAGCTAGAGCCCCGGAGGCACGGGCGACCTTGCGCAGCCCGAGTCAGGGCGCGGTCATGGTGGGCTGCTGAGCGCGGGCCCGGCTGCGGCGGTGGCGCAAGCAAGCGTCCCCATGGAGAACCCCGTGCCCCCCTGCGCCCTCTACCCCGGGGACGACCGCGGCCGCGGGGCCGAGGCCGGGGGCGCCTTTGCGCAGGGAGCGTGCGGCCAGGCCGGGGGCCGGGGCGGCGCGCCCGCGGCTCCGGGAGAGGGCAGCCTGCAGCCGCCCGACGCGCAGACACCCTGCAGTCTCCGCGCGTCGCTGTGCTTCAGCTCCGGGGACGGCTCCCCGCCGCAGTCTCGCGCTTCCGCGGCGGAAGGCGCAGCGTCCTCCCCGCCCTCGCGTCGCAGCGGCCAGCGGGTGGTGGAGCGGCAGTGGGAGGTCGGCAGCGCCGGCGCCGCGTCCGCCCAGGAGCCCGGGGACCCCGAGCAGCGCGCGTCCCCGGAGGATTCTGTGTCCCCGGAAAAGCCCGCGTCCGCCGAGGAGCCCGGGGACCCAGCCCAGCGCCCGTCCCCGGAAGAGCCCGCGTCTCCCGGGGAGCCCGTGTCCACCGAGGAGCCCACGTCCCTGGAAGAGCTTGTGTCCCCCGAGGAGCCTGTGTCCCCCGAGGAGCCCGTGTCCACCGAGGAGCCCACGTCGCTGGAAGAGCTCGTGTCCCCCGAGGAGCCCGTGTCCCCCGAGGAGCCCGGGGACCTCCCACCAGTGCCCCCGGGCGTCGGGCCGGCGCACGGGGAGCCTGACCTGGTCATCGAGGTGTCGGGCCGCCGGCTGCGGGCGCACAAGGCGGTGCTGGCGGCTCGCAGCGACTACTTCCGCGCGCGCGCGTCCCGGGACGTGCTGCGGGTGCAGGGAGTGGGCTGGGCGGCGCTGCGGCTGCTCCTGGCCTACGCGTACAGCGGGCGCATGGAGGGCGTGCGACCCGACAACGTGGCCGAGGTGGTGGCCGGCGCGCGCCGCCTGCAGCTACCGTGCGCCGTGCAGCGCGCCACCGACGCCGTGGCACCGCAGCTGAGCCTGGCCAACTGCTACGAGGTGCTGAGCGCGGCCAAGCGGCAGCGGCTGTCCGAGCTGCGCGACGCCGCCTACCGCTTCATGAGCGACCACTACCTGGACGTGCTGCGCGAGCCCGCGGTGTTCGGGCGCCTGTCGGGCGCCGAGCGCGACCTGCTGCTGCGCCGCCGCCTGCGCGCCGGCCGGGCCCGCCTGCTGGCCGCCGCGCTCGGACCTGCCGGGGAGCGCGCGGGCAGCCGCCCGCAGAGCCCGTCGGGGGACGCGGAGGGTCGGGGCGACGCCGCCGTCTACTGCCTGCACGAGGCGGCCGGCGAGTGGCGCGAGCTGACGCGGCTGCCCGAGGGCGCGCCGGCGCGGGGCTGCGGCCTGTGCGTGCTCTACAACTACCTCTTCGTGGCCGGCGGCGTGGGGCCGGCGGGTCCCGACGGCCGCGCGCGCCCCTCGGACCAGGTCTTCTGCTACAACCCGGCCACCGAGCGCTGGAGCACCGTGCGGCCGCTGCGCCAAGCGCGCTCGCAGCTGCAGCTGCTGGCCCTGGACGGCCATCTGTACGCCGTGGGCGGTGAGTGCCTGCTCAGCGTGGAGCGCTACGACCCGCGCGCCGACCGCTGGGCCGCCGTGGCCCCGCTGCCCCGCGGCGCCTTCGCTGTGGCGCACGAAGCCACCACCTGCAATGGCGAGATCTACGTGTCCGGGGGCTCCCTCTTCTACCGCTTGCTCAAGTACGACCCGCGGCGCGACGAGTGGCAGGAGTGCCCGTGCAGCAGCAGTCGGGAGCGCTCCGCGGCCATGGTGGCCCTGGATGGCTTCATCTACCGCTTCGACCTGGGCGGGGGCCGTGGCGACTCGCAGGCGGCGGAGGCCGGAGGCGTCAGCGTGTTCCGCTACCACTGCCTGGCCAAGCAGTGGAGCCGCTGCGCCGCGCACCTGCGGCCCCCGGGCGCGCCGTCCAGCCTGCAGCCCTTCCGCTGCGTGGCGCTGGACGGCACCATCTACTGCGTGAGCCGCGCAGGCACCTGGCGCTTCGTGCCCCCGCAGGACAGCGAGCCGGGCGCGGACGTGGGCGCGGGCGAAGGGGGCAGCTTCGAGCCCGCACCGCTCCGCGTCCCCTTGGACGCCCGAGGCGCGCTCTTCCCGTTTGTGCTCAACTTGCCGGAGAAACCGGACCGAGGCGAGGAGGGCGCCGCGTAGGGCGGGCGGGGTCCACCTGGGCATCTCCCTCAGGGACGCCCCCGTGGGCGGAGATCCAACTGGAGGGGTTGGGGGGGGGGCACGGTCCATGGGGACCATTTAAACCCTTTGAAGTTGGAAGCTTGTCGAGGGGCCTTGAAGACTTTTCGCAATGCTGTTTTAAGGTCTGCTGCCCTATTCTGCATTCCCTTTTGCACCGCTTTGCTCCATGGGGTCAATGGCACAATATGTAAGGTGTTTGTAAAGAGGTGACCTTACAAATATGGCATGGGATGTCGGAGGGAGAAGGAGGAGGAAGTGGAAGATGATGCCTGAGGATGAGTGGGTGGGTCCCAGAGTGCCCATGGATTGTCCGGGGTGCTCAGGGGCGGTTACGCTCCCGAGTGGGATGGAGAGTCCCAGACGGGAGTGTGCACAGTAGCTTCCTCGCTGCACCAGGAGAAGGCCCTGCACATAGCTCAGGGCCACCGCCCCACGGGGGAGCCCCTGAAGTAGTCCACCGTGGGCTCTGTTGGCTTGAGATTTACACTCATAACCCATACGCAGAGCTCTTGAAACTTTTTCTGCTTTAGTGAAAAGGCTCATGTCATCCTATGTTCTATTATGGTTGGGTTAGTTTCCGATGTCACAAGCGTGAAAGGTGGGATCTGTCCCTGTCTCCTGTCCAACAAGCGGGGAAGGATGCCTCTGTCTGCTGCGGATCCCACAGAAGGGGCCTCACCCCCTCTCAAGGGCCACTCCATCTCACCTCTCAACCCAGAGAGCTTACAGACTTTTGAGTTAAAGGGTGTTAATGATTATATCCGATGTCCTAGTAATGACTTACTTCAGAGAGCGGACCGTGAGTAGCAAAAGCTGACCCCAAGGATGCTTGTCTGTTCTGAAAGGAACCTTCCTCAGGTGCCCTCTACATGAGCAGCCACCTTCCTGTTCTCGAACGGGCACAAAGAAACAGGTGCCCCTTCCCCTCGCCCCCGAGAAGAAGGTTGAAACCCCTCTTGGCACTTCTAAAGACGAACATGTAGGCACATTTGGAACCCACTAGTTACCGATGTTCGCAGGATGTATTAGGCCATTCTGACGAGAGAGATTAATTTTTAATAGTATGCTGGCAGGAAGATGTGGCAGTGACAGGAAGTATGCTGACACAAGGGGGACGTAATGTGTATTTATAATGTTAAGTAGCAGGTAAACTACATTTTTTCTAATCGACTTCCAAAATACCCTAATAGAATTAACATCAATTTCAGTACTTTGAGGGGTCACGAGCGTTAAAAAGAAACCAAGTGATTGCTCATTTGTTATAACATTTTACTTTCCAAACAGGTGTAGACAGAGTTTACTGTTTATTAAGAATTTAAGGGTAAAGTGTGTGCTCAGAAATAGAGGCAAACCGATCTGGATTCTGAATTGAGGCCATTTTAAAAAATTATAATAGGAAAAGTGCATGTTGACAGTCACCGGCACTTAACCAGAGGAAATCACGCACCCCCTTACTGCTTTTCAGTTCTTTCTCCAGTGGTGGGGGTTGACGTCTCTGTAGCAACAGTGGGTCATTGGGAAATAAGTTACGCTTTGTAAAGAGTCTGTGGTTGTGGAAGTTACCGGTTAAGTATGTTTGGAAATGACTAGCTTGCGTCATGATGCACAAGTCAGAGGGATGGAGTTTAGGATTTCTGTGAGAGTATGTTCTGGTGACCTATGTGCTCTCTCAAGACTGCTCCTGAGCCAAGAAGGTATCTTGGCAGCCTGGTTCTTCATCTTAGAAAAGAAGGACAGACTTCGCCTAGCCTGGCCTTCCATAGGAGTAGAACGCAGAAACGGTAGCGGAAAGGGAAGTTAGAGCAAAAGGAAACAATGTTCTTGTAAAGAAATGTGCGCCTTGTGTCCTAGCACATTTCCATCTAGAATGTTATATTTATGCTAAAGCTTTTATATGAAATGGAACCAGGCCAATATTTTCATTCCTTAATTCTCAAATTCATGAAATACTACCACTGTGATTTTGCTCGTGAAATCATTCCTGCGATGTTTGCTGTTTTGAAACAAAATGCTGTGGGAGTGAGTTTCCGAAGCAGGCTCGTCCCTACGGGGCACATGGGAGGCGCTGACAGCCTCAGCGTCCCGTGCCCAGCTGGAGTTCTGTGTGTTGTTCTATGATTTAATTTAACAAAGGCCGGCCCCAGACCTGGCATCCCTCCTGCGGGAACTGGCCCTGGATTTCCAGGGTTTGCCGCACTGGAATGCACGAGCAAGCCCAGGGAAAGGCAAGGATAGGTGGATGGACGTAGAAGAGCGTGGATCTTATTTCTAAATACAAATGCCTCCTAGAAACAAATGCCACGAGGACCAGTTTATTTTGCTTTTCGGCCAGTATTTGGAATTGTAACCACAAGGTTTGCAGCAGTCAGGCAAGCAGGTGGGGGCCGGGGCCACGATGCAGAGGACTGTGTGGTGTGGGGAGGGGCTGTTGGGGGGCATCCCCTGCCGAGACTTGCCCCTGACGGCTGATACTCCCAGGAGGGCCCTTTGCAGACGACGGGACGCTGCAGGCCTGCACCAGCGCCGGGTCGGGACGCCTCACTGTTCTCACTCATTGTTCTCATTCCCGGGTTGCTCGCTTTGCCGCAGACTCCTGAAGACTGGTCTGTCAGAGGCCAGCGCGTCTGATGTGTGTAGGACCACCCATAACTCTCGTGCAGGTGACCCCGGCACGCAGACATTTCCCCATGTCCCCATATGCGAACGAGCAGTGGGCTTGTCCGGGGAGACTGCAGTGGACAGAAAGGTCCGGCCTTTGGCTGGCCGACAGCCCTTGTCCATGGAGACTCACTCGAGCCGCAGAGACACGGGCAGGCGATGTCTTCTTCCACACGTTTATTCTTGGTCTTGGGAACAACCTGAGCCCCAAGCGACCCTTGGCAGCTTTTGAGCTGGACTTGGGCCTTGCTGTTGGGGTTTCTGCATCCCTGGGGTCCCCTCTAAGAGGGCACACAGACGCCGTGGCTGCGTGGCTGCTGCGGTTCGAACTCTTACGCGTGCATTTTGCCGCAGACACTCAAGAAGCGCAGCCGTCTGCCCCATCGGCGCCGTTTCTGGTGCCTTTGGTAATGCTGGCTCATCGGGCGGGCTCTTGGGTAACTTCCTGTGAACAATTCTCAAACGGGATGTGTTTGAGGTCCTTGGCTGTATTTTCTAAAGCTGAGGTCCGTTGGGACCACAGCTCGCGGGAGCACCTGCAGGGCCGAATGGCAGCAGATGGGCTGCTTGTGTTTTATTTTAGATGCTTCCCCAGCTTATGGAATGTGTAGTCGGGCATTCAAGAAATCCCACCTTCTCACCCTGTTCCTGGGCTGTGGTATTCATGAGAAGATGGGAAGGGAGACGCACACGCGCCAGCGGCACCCGCCTTTCTGCCCCGGCACCCCGGACCTGCCGGTGTGCACGGCCAGGCCCCCGCGCTCCGGTGCCAGGCATGCCGCTGTGACGCGCCGGGACTCTGCTTTCGGGGAGCCGCAGTGCAGGCTGGACGTATCTCCTGGGAGGATTCCGCCCTCCACGGCTCTAACAAGCGTGGACAGACTGCAGGGGGGCATCGAGTGAAGATGCACCAGCCCTGCTCCCCGCAGGTCAGGCCCGCAGACGCTGTACGTGCAGGGAATGAGCGAACGCTTCGGTTTCTCGCGCCTGGGCGCAATTGCTGTGAAGCCTTGTCCGTGTCTGCTTACGCCACGATGAAATAAATCATTGGAAATGCTACTGCTCCTGAATCTGTGCCGTGGTTGCTTCTCTGCCCACCCCCCCACACCCCGACAGGCAGAGCGGAGCCCCAGGTGAGCTGCCCTCCCTCGGGAAGCCAGAGGCGTCCTCACCTGCCCTCACAGGCCTGTGCTGGCAGCTCCCCTCGGTGGATGAGGGTATGATGACCCCCGAGCCTCCTTCCAGCCCCCACATTTACGCTGACGCTCTCTTCACACTTACAAGGTGCCTGTCCACACCTCCACCGCTCACCTGTCCCTTCCCCTGCCCGTGGTGCCACGCGTTGGTTTCCACGCCGGCCACGCATCTGGGTCTCCATGGTCACTTACTCCTACAAAGGGAAGCCTGTAGACCCAAGCATCCTTACAGTTCGCACTCCCCAGGATCATGGGCCCATGCCATTGTTAATTTGTAGGGGTTCTTTAAGAAATTATTTCTTTTCCTCTTAAAAATATTGTTTCATGGGGCGGGGGGCTGGGGGATGTTACTTAGGCTAGGGGACGCAGGAGCTCCCCGACCCGAGCTTGCCGTCTCTACTTTCCTAACGGCTTTTTTTCCCTGCAAAAACAGAATTTAATCTGAACTTTTGCACAGCTGCCATTCCCTCCCCCTATGCCCCCACCCTGAGTTTTGGGATTTTGATAATAGATTGGAATGATTTTCTTGGCCTTTCACATCTTTTCAGTTAGCTGTAATGCCACAAAACACAGGGGCTTTGCAGGCGGAGATGATGAACTTTATAACAAGTTGGGGCCCACGGAGGGTATGGGAAAAGCTCACATCGCTGGTCTGAGATTCTCATCCCGTGAGAAAGGAAGATTTTCTTAAAACCACTTCCGGCAGATGAACTGACATCTGTGTTTGCGGAGGGGAGTCATTGGGCTCAATTCTTCAGAGAGCACAGCGGCCGCCGAGCGCCTTCCTTGGGGACCATTTTGCTGGTGGCTGGTGGCCCTGCCCTTTGGCGCTAACAGGACATTGACCTGGGCACTGCGCTGTCCCAGACTGACCTGCTGGTTCCCGCAGATGCCTCCGAGCATTCCAGCAGCAGGAAGTAAGCAGCCGTGTCCCAAGGCGGTCCCGCTAGAAGCCCGTCACTGGAGCGTTTCGGGAGGGGATCCGGCACTGACCGCTGATCACCGACAGCGGGTCATTAAACTCCATGAAGCTGTCCCCTGGTGCTGGCTGGGAAAGGTAGAAAAAGCACCGAGGCAGGACATCGTCTGCGTTCACTCTGAGTGGCGGGTCTGTCCCCTGCTACTGGGACCTGTGGGACGCCCGACCCCATGAACGGTCACATTTCCGTACCTGCATCATCAACAACGCCATCGGAGCGCTGACGGGTCAGCCGTGGGCACACCCTGCCGCAGGCACCCCCCGGGGTCGGGGCTTCTCAGACCTCAGAGTCCGGGAGAGGCCCTTTGTGAACTCCTAAAAAATGCAAAATCCTAGGTCCCAACACGAGAGGCTCCATTAAAGCTGTCCCCGGGGAGCCAGGAGTTTGGGTTTTCACAAACACCGCAGGTAACGCCGGGGCTCACGGCCGCGTTGCGTGCTGGGGGCCCGCACGGTGCGATGGTCCCCGTAGAGCCCAGGTCCCCGTGGCGCTGTGCTCGCTGCTGACCCGTCTCCGGGGCTGCCTCTCGTCCCGCACCTGTCCTGGTGACGCTGCCTGTGCTGCTCCGGCTGGATCGTCCTGGAGAGGTTGTTCGTCACACACCCCGAGTGGGGTCAAGGAGGGCACTGAGGACGAGCTCTTTATGATACGCCGCTTACATGCTAGCGAGGGAGCCCAGACACTCGGCAAGGCTTGCAGTGTCCAACCCAGTGACCTTGGGCTGGGAAATCAGAGGCAGTTTCTGCACTGGAGCACAGCAGGGACCCTTGCCGGCAGGTCCGGCTGTGGCGGCAGCACAGAACGGGGTAGTCCCCTACACCTCCCCCCGACGCGCACAGCCTCCCCCTCCTCCTCTCCCCACACTACCAGCATCCCCGCTGGTCGGGGCGTTGTCACCACTGAGGAGCCCCCATGGACACGTCCTCATCCCCCACATCCTCAGTGCACGTCAGGGTCACTGTTGGTGTCGCACACTCGGGTTTGCACAAATGTGTGGGGACTCCTACCTGCCATGACAGGGTCACACAGAGTAGTCTCACCGCCGCCGTAAGCCCTCTGTGCTCCCCCTGCCCCTCTCCCATCCCCCATCCCCAACCCTCCTCTCCAGCCCCAGCCCTCCCTCTCCATCCCCAACCCTCCTCTCCAGCCCCAGCCCTCCCTCTCCATCCCCAGCCCTCCCTCTCTATCCCCAGACCTCCTTCTCCATCCCCAGCCCTCCCTCTCCATCCCCAGCCCTCCCTCTCCATCCCCAAGTCTCCCTCTCCCTCCTCATCCCCTGGAAGCCACTCATCTGTTTACTGTGTCTGTAGTTCTACCTTGTCCGAAGGTCACAGAGTTGGAATCCCAGAGCAAGTAGCCCTCAGACTGGCTTCCTCCACTGGGTGAAGCACGTTGGAGGTTTCCCCGTGTCTTCATGGTTGGGTGGCTCATTTCTTTTTAGGGTTAACCACTATTCCAGGGTCTGAACACACCACAGTTGACTCAACCACCCGCTGAAGGACACCTTGTTTGGGTCCAGGTTTTGGCAACGATGGATAAAGTGCGCAGGTTTTTGTGTGGACATGAGTTTTCCGTTCATGTATTATTTTAGATCAACTTTATCAGGATACAATTTACACACAACCACATAGCCTCATTGTCAGTGTACAGGTCCATGACTTCTGACAAAATACCTACGAACCCAGATACAGGTACCCTGAGTTCCTGTACAAAATACGGAGCAAGTGCTTCCCTGCGGACCTCACCCGACTCCTTTGCTGCCTGACCCCACATCCTGGCCCTGGGCGGTCAGCATCCTGCCTCTGTCACTAGAGATCAATTTTGTAAACATGGAAACACACGGCATTTGCTTTTTTCTGTTCTTCTGGTTTTTCATGCGGCGCAATGGTTTTGAGATCTATCTGTGTTGTGTGCATCTGTCATCTGCCTCTTCCTTCCTTCCTTCCTCTCTCTCTCTCTCTCTTTCTTTCTTTGTTAAATTGTTTTTAAAGGTTGTTCCTCAAAGCAGATGCAGTATTTAAAGCCCCGTGGCCGGCAGGGACTGCTGCGTAATTAGCGTGAGTGCAGGGTTAATTAGAACGGCGAGCAGCAGCAGCCCACTTCCCCAGCCAGATTTCTTGCAAATTGGTAAGTGACAACGTTGATATTTGTGTCTTCCCTCCGAGAATCCCCCAAATCCGGCCGTTGGTTTGACGGGTTCTAGTCCCGGGCTGGCGTCAGGGGCCGACCTGGTCCTCCCGAGCTGGAGAGCGTGCGGTCCGACGGGTCTGTCCACTGCTCCGTTGGCTCTCACCTGCCGGCTTCCCGTCCTTCCCTTCCGTTGGCTTCGGTGGGACTCCCGCGATTTTCTCATTTGTGGGCAGCCTTAAAGGCAGGCGACATCATTCTGGGATAAAGGGGGCACGAGCCAGTCTGTAGATGAACTCGGACGCTGCGGCTGAGGTGTCCCCCCACCCCCCACCGACAGGTTGCCACGGCTCACGTTTCATCCGGGCGTCCCTGCGAAGCAAATCACCGAGACTCGAGACTCGGAGGCACTGCGGAGCGCCCAGCCCCGTCACCCGGCTGTGGGAACAAACAGCTTCCGCGGGCTGAGCGGCCACGGCAGATGCCACACCGGGCAGCTCACGCACAGGGTCGCGTTCACGCCTCACGGACATGTCGTGGGGTCGGCCGGTCCCCAAGGGGACACTCACATGGCAAGGCCCCTTCAGGGCCCCCTGACTTCTGAGATCGGGAAAGCGGCCCTTTCCCGGGGGAGCCCCCGCGGCCTACCTGCCCAGGACAGCCCGCCCGCCTGCCTACGCCTGGACCCGCCGCGCCCTCCAGGTGTCAGAGAGCCACGCTCGGACGCAGGCCCCGAGCTGAGTGGCCTTTTTTCCGACATACCCGGGCGGACTCGCCACCCGAGGGCCTCGAGACCGTGACCACGTGCTGACCGGCTGTCGCATTCAGCAAGATGGGGCACTTCGTGAGGGCCAGGTCTGTTCTGGGTGTGGGGACGCCGCCCTGAACCCCACCAGCAGCCCACAGCGCCCCGTGACCAGCGTCTGGTAGACAGAGAGGGAACCCCTGCGGCACCAAGGGGGGGGTCTCCTTCCCAGGAAGCGGCCCAGCGGCCGTGGACCTGCTGCTCCTACCCCCAGGGGCGCGTGCGTCTGGGCGTCCGTAACGCCGAGTTCTCTACACTCAGCAACGCCCCGGAGAGCCGGTGAGCTAGAAGCTTCCGCTTCATGTGGTTATTACTCAGGGGCTGAGTAAGCGTGTCTGAGGCCAGTCCGTACGACGGCCGCCCCACGGTCCTCGAGCCCGGGACACACTGTCACCCCCACCGCCCCCTCTCCGGGCGGGCCGTGTGCACCCCCCAGGGGCACCTCCCGATCCTGCGATGCACGGGGTACCCGGCCCGGCTCCACAGAGGTGGCCTGGCTTGGTGTTCAGGCCTCTGGCGGCCTTCGTGCGGGTTTGCAGCGCCCTGCCCGCCCCCCGACCAGCTCCCCTGCTGTCTTGGAGCCTCCGTGGGAAGGCAGGCCGGCAAGGACTTCAGACATCCCCAGAGAGGGTCCACCTCGCCCTCTGCTGTCGTCACACTGAGCGCCTGTCTGAGGGACGCCCTTCCTGGGAGGGCCACTCACCATCCCCTCAGAGTCCCCGGTAGCATGCCCACACCCTTGCCTGGAGCACAGGCCCTGGCCCAGGGGCTCCACGTGCAGCCCCCACCAAGCCCTCTGCACCTCCCTCCTGCCTTTCCTCCTCTTTTCCAGGCATTCTGGCTCCCCACACAGCACTGACCCTGGGATCCGCTCTCTCTGGGCCTCTGCTCGCTGGTCTCCTCGGGGCTCCTGGCCTCCATCCCCTCCCTCAGAAGGCCTCTGACAGCAGCCCACTCCCTTCCCCTGCATCCGGGCTGCGTCTCCTCCCTGGAAGGCTTTGGTTTCGTTGATGGATCTTATCAGCCTGCAGCTAGAGCTCACTGTGTGTTTATCCCCATCCTGCCAGTCAGCGTGGGCTTGTCTGCTGGGCTGTCCTCCCTGAGCCAGCCCGGCTTCCCTTGCCCTGGTCCGGCTACTCCGTCGGCACCTGCAGCGGGCCGGCGCTCAGCCGTGTGGCAGGGGCTGGGAGACCCCCGGGGCCCGGGTGAGAGCCCTGCGGGAGCGGGTGTGAGCCCCACCGCCCGCACGAGAGAGCAGAGGGCTGGTCTCGGAGGACCCGTGCAGGGCCCAGGGGAGCGCTCTGCACCATCAGATGCGCCCGACACGTGCGTGTTCTAGCCCTCGTGTGCTTCCCAATCAGTGTTCCTTTCGGAGCAATTTTTATTTATTTTCAGTTATTTTATTCTATTTTTCATCCCGGCGCGTGCCTTCATCCCCACCGTTTCCACTGTCCCCCCGCCCCCTCCCCTCTGGGGACCAGTAGGGTGTTCTCTGCGGTTAAGGGTTTGTTTCTCCGTTTGTGTCTCTCTCTGTTTTCCTTTGCATGTTTGTCTTGCTTGTTACATCCCACACGCGGGTGAGACCATCAGGGCAATCTGTAGGAAGCGTTCGCGCCCTTAGAGCACTCGACTTCAGCCAGCAGGCTCCCCGCCAGTTTGTAGGACAACCTGCCCCACACCCAGCTGCGTCGGATGCGTCGGGTGCGTCTGCTCCGTCTTCGTCCGGGGCTTGCTCTCCCCGCAGCCCGTTTGTCCACGTCTGTGCTCAGCGGCCCGCGCTCGCCGAGGGGCACGGGGTGACCGCACCCCAGGGCTCGGAATTCCTGCTCCGTCCCGCTGGTGCCGCTCGGCCCGGCGGAGCCTCGGCATGCCGCCCACGCGTCCCTGGGTGTGTCCCGTGGCGTGCAGACACACAGACGTGTTCGGTGTGTGTTTAATCGATCTCGGTCTTTTCTCACCGTCTCTACACGTTTAAGAAAGAGCCGCCCCTGGTGCTTTGTGTGGCTCCCGTGGCCGCTGCCTGCGACACACAATGCCCATCGCAGCGACCGCTCCTTCTCGGAGCCGCCGTCCTGTTGAGGGACTCGCCCCCCCCCCCAGCTAGCCGTGGGGAAGGAGCAGCCCCCGCCCCGCAGCCGGGATGGTGCCCTGCTCGGCTCTGAAGCCAGATGCACCCAGGAGCCTGCAGATTCTGTGAGTGAGGACGGGCCCTGCACCAGGAAGCAGTGAGCTCTGATCCAGGGTCTGTGGTATGCTCGGGCCACGGCTGTGCCGGCCCCTGTGGACAGCAGGTCGGGGCAGGACGCTCGTGGCTGCCGTCGGCAGCTTCTCCGGAGTCCGTCTTCCCGGGAGTGATCCCACCTCCTCATCCCTGCCTGAGCCCCAGGACCGAGAAGGGAAGACCTCGGTTCTCCTTCGGTCAAGAGCTGCCCCGGGGGTTGTTGCTGTTTAGAAAATGTTTTTACTCCTCAAAATGTCAGGAGGTTTTTCTGATTCGAGGGGCAACCATCTGACTTACAGCAACGTCCCCCGTGTGGCTCTACAGTCAGGGTTCCCGTGCGTCCGTCTGTCCAGCCGTGTTGGAGAGGAAGCGTGCAGTGTGCTGTGCGGTGCCCAGCCCCCACTACCCCCTACGGGACCGGGGCTCCTTCGGGGCCAGAATGAGGACACAGGCCTGGTTTCCATAGTTCCCGTCTGGGCGGCAGAGCCCTGCCAGCTCCTTGGACGCCGCCGTCGGGACAGCGAGCAGGCAGGCAGCGCCGAGAGGTGGCCGGCCGCCTGCCACACCGCCTCTGCGTGTTCGGGGGATGGGCACGGCCGTGGCAGCGGCCGCTTGTCCGCTGTGTGTGCTCTCGGCCCTTCTGCCCTCGCTTCCTTTTCCTGGAAGGATTTCATACGTGATATCACTGAGTTCCCAGGCAGTGTTCTGAGCACAAGCTGCTTTCTCCACCTCCCGTCTTGCCTGTCACAGATTCCCTCTGTACGTCCTGGGAACAGGGACACAGAAGGCCAAGTGTCCATTGTCCATGTGTGTGTGTGGAAGTCCGCGGACAAAGGCCCTTTCTCCCCGCGGGCCCTGCTCTGACTCTCCCCGCTGTTCCCTGCTCCTGGCCGGCCGCTGTCCAGGAACAGACGGGAAGACTCGTGGCCTCGGCGGATCAAGGAGGCTGGACTGGAGAGAAAGGGTTTGTGTTGACAGAGAGTTTTCTTTGATGCTGCTCGCTGTGATTTTTCCGAAGGGCTGCAGGTACGAGCCATGTGTCGCTACAGACACGGCGGTCTTTGATTCCCGGCCCTGAAGGGCGGCGGCCCCCGCCCCGTCTGTCTCCGGCTGCCTCTGTCTCGGTCTCTAGCTGTCTCTCGCCGTCTAGGTACTGATCGTTTATTCGGCACAGTTCAAAGGCCCCCCTGCTTGGTTTTCGTGCACCCGAGATGCAGGCTCTCGGAAGGGAGGGACGGCGCGGCGGCTGTTGCTCCAGCAGACGTGGGCTGTGTGTCCTGGGAGAGCGGAGGAGATGCGGAGCCACAGCTGGGGGTGGGGGCACGGATGTGAGACGTTCCGCCCCCCACCCCGGGCAGTGAGCGGGGGCAGGGTGGACAGGACAGGGCCTGAGAGTCAGGGGAGGCCGCCCTGATGCCCCTTAGATTGTGAGCCAGACTGGGAGGAATTACACTTACAAACCAGAATGGAAGAAAGAAAACCACCCGAGCTTAGCCCAGGATGTGAGGGGAGATGACTGTCACGTGTGCACACACACTCGCACACACACGTGCACGGTGGAGGGTGACACCCGTGCACACGCACAGAGCGGACAGTGCACACATACGTGCATACACGCACGCACGGTGGACGACGGTCACGTGTGCACATGCGTGTGCACACACTCACACTCGCAGGGTGCACCCTGGCCTGCAGGCAGTGTGTGTTCCTTACCACAGGTGTGCAAACTGTCGAGGAGCAGCTGCTGCCACAGCAGAGACCCCGCCGGGGCCGGGTGACGGGGGTCTGACCCCTGCGCTGCCTGCCGTGGGCGTCCGTCTGTCTTCCCCCCTCTCCGGACCGGAGATGCGCTCCGCCATGCCTCCCAGTGTGCCGGCGAGGATGGAGGCAGCTGTAGGCTCCCCGGAGCCACAGAACCAGCAGGAAGCCTCTATTTCTAGAAAGCGGTTTCTGAGGAGGTGCTGGCGGCCACGTCATGGGGCTGGGACGCCGAGGGATCCTGTCCTGCCGGCTGGAGGCCCGAGGCCGGGCGTGCGGGTCGAAGGCCCCGGAAGCAGGCGTCTGTTGGCAGAGGATGCGTGATGCGGTCGAGCAGAAGCCCCCGAGGACGGCGTGCGTCCCACCCGTGCCGGCGACCGTCCTCACTCAGCCCTGACTCAGCGCTGGGCCCTCAGGGAAATGCCCTCAGCCCTTCCGCGATCGTGTTTCGTCTGGGCCTGCTGCGGCCCCGTCACCTTGACACGCAAACCAGCCACCACGGAGGCAGACGGAGGGCGGGGCGGCAGCGGCTGCAGAGCGGCCCGCGGGTCCCACGCCGCCGGGGCTTCGTCTGGGCTGCTGCCCTGCTTCTGGCTTCCGAGTGCCGCGGGCCGCGTCTGTGCACACTCGCACTGTGCACACTGTGCACACCCGCCCCGGACTGGAAGCCGTCGTGAGAGAGGTTTTGTCTTCTCCTGTTTCCGTCACGGTCCGGGTGACCCTGAGGCCGTCAGTGCCGGCTTTGGGGTCTGGATTCTCACGGCAGGACGGGTGGGCAGGATGCCGTGCTCAGCAGGGCCCTGTGACCCCAGGGTCGCCCCAGAACGGCCAGGACCGCGTGGCCTGCGGCAGCTGTCCTCCTGCACTACCACCATCTGCTGGACAACATGGGACATTACACTCTGGCGACAGACCGTGACCCTGGGGACATGGAGTTAGGTAAACAGCAAAATATTTGAAATGACATTACAGCCACGGTAGAGTAAACCAGCACATGCCATGTATTTCCAAATTCTTTCCCATACATGTCACGTCATTTTAAGATTTTATTTTTTTATTTGAGAGACAGAGATCACAAGCAGGCAGAGAGAGAGGGGGAAGCAGGCTTCCTGATGAGCAGAGAGCCCGATGTGGGGCTCGATCCCAGCACCCTGAGATCATGACCTGAGCTGAAGGCAGCGGCTTTAACCCACTGAGCCACCCAGGCGCCCCCATGTCACGATATTTTAAATAGCATCGTGTGACAAGTGCTTGTCAACGAAGGCACGGAAATGCATGCTTCTTTTCGAAGGTGATGCATGTCCCGGACGGGTGACCCCAGTCCTGGGGCGACACGTGTTTGTGATAATGACCTAACACGCGAGGGCCCCTCTGTGTGCCTGCGAGGAGGGGCTGGAAGTCATTCCCGTGGGTGACGTAAGCGGATTCCTTTGGGAAGAGCCCAGCTGTCAGCCTCCGGTTATTAGAAACAGGCCAGAAAACTTCCACCCAGTGCAGGTGACGTAACAACCCGCGGGAGGGGACGCCCGCACAGAACGCCACTTCCCGCAGCCAGGGTCACCGAGTGTCGAGGAGGACAGGCCTGCGTCTCGTTCACACCCTGCCCTGGAGGCTCCTGGGCGCCTTCCCCGTCTGTCCGCAGCACAGCCCGGGTCACCAACCGTGGCGGCTGGTTCGTGTGGACGATCGTGGGTTGTGTCTCGCTGTGGCCCCTCGGAGGGCGTTTCGAGGCCAGCCTAGATCCGGGTCCCCTGTCCTGCAGTCCTCACGCCGCAGGCTTTTCCCTCACGGCCATCGCAGCTCCGACGCTGACCCTTCCGCCGTGTGGTTGACACTGAACCGGGAGGGCCCAGCAGGGTACGCAGCAGGGCGTGTGCCCGAGCCCTCCCGGGAGGGGCACTGCGCGAGCCTGGGTGGGGGGCGGTTGTCAGAGTGGGAGGCTCTCGGGGCAGCTGGCCGGGCCCCTCGCTCTCCTGGAGGCTGAGCCAGGCTGAGGTGGGGCGGCGAGCTGTGGGGCTTGGCCCCGGGACGCCGGCTCCCCGTCTGTGCACGGACACAGGCTCCGGCCAACTCTTGGGTTCGATTTTCCTGCGGGCATCCCGGGCGGCCTTTAGCAGGAAGACCCGCGGGTTCTGACGCCATTGCCTCGACGTGAGCGTGGAGATAAAACGGACGTCCTGTTTTGGGGTAGCACCGACGGCACGGCTTGACTGTTTCAACCGACTTTTGCTGCTGGAAGAATCGAGGGAACAAGCCAGCTTTTCCCTTTGCCGCAGAATAACCAAGCGGGGACACGGCCCCTGGTCCACGCGGCGCGCACGCATGTACTTGTGCTGTGTGAAGGAGGCAGGCGCGTGGCGTGGTCTGCGGGCTTGTCTGAGCTAGTCGTGCGGCTAAAGCAAGCTAAGGTTTTCCCTGAGTGTGTGTGTGTGTGTGTCCATATATTTGCATAAATTTGCATACATCTGTGCATATTTGTGTGCGGAGTATCCGCATCAGGGAGTTGGACACAAGACCGTTTGCTACACGAATCTAAGGAACAGGGAGTCGAATCGAGGTTCCGGAGAGAAGAAGGAAGAGTTAATACTCGGGATCTTGTTTTCTCCCCTGCCAGGGCCTGCACACGCGTGTGTGACACGTCATGGAAATGGGGGTCGCTGGTGATGTCAGTAAAGCCTGGTGGCGGCCCCAGAAACGGATGCTGACGTGTCATGGGAATGGAGTGTTCCTCGGTCGATTTACAGCGTGTGCGCGTGCACGTGTGTGTGCACGTACGCAACCGTGTGCACATGTGTGTGCGTGTGTGCACGTGCACATGTGTGCATGCATCTGTGTGCACGTGCATGCGTGTGCACGTGTACGCGCATGCCTCTGTGTGCACGTGCGTGTGTGTGTGCACGTGCGTGTGCGTGTGTGCACAGAGCACTCTCAGGTCACATTCTGAGCGTCCTACAATTCCCGATCTCCGAGCACTTGCACTTGAAGTTGTCGGGAACACGTTCACCGGCACCGGCAGTTCTGCGCCGCCGTCCGAGCTCCATGTGCCGAGAAGCCCCCTTGCTGGCGGGGAGGACGGCGGCCGGAGCCTCTCGGGAGCGCCCGGTGACCGTGTCCGCCGATGGCAGGACGGCAGGTCCCCCCTCGGCTCCTGGGGTGGAATCCGTGAGTCAGCCCCTCCCACACACTCCCACGGAGAGCGCAGAGTCTGTGCCTGAGAAAACAGGCGCTTTTAGTTGAGAAACAAACAGTTCTTTTAATTGAACATGTTTTTGCATCTAAGACAGAGAAGAAAAGAAATACCACCCCCCTCGCCCGCCCAAATACCAGGTAATTTAGGTAATCGAAACCAGCCGTCAGCAAACTCTTTCTGGAAAGGGCCACAGAGTTAATATTTTAGGTTTGGGAAGACCATGGGTTTTCTTTGTTTATGTTTGGTTTTGTTTTTATGACCCTTTAAAACTGTAAATGCCGTTTTGACTGAGGGCTGTGTGCAAAAAAACCATGTTTGCATTTGGCCCCAAGTAAAACCCGTCAGTCTGTGCACATCTCCTCTTTCCCCAAAATAACTAAGTCCTGCAGATGAGGGATTCCAGCGCCGTGGGCCATAACCCGTCATCAGTAGCTCATTAGGACATCACAGAAGTCTTAAAAAGTTCACCCCAAATAAAACCAATTTTCCATGAATTTTATGAAGCAACATTTCTATAAAATTGGGATCATTCGTGAATTTCTTTGCTTATTATTATTTTTTTTTTCTTGCAGATTGCCCCCCGGATTCACTTTCCTGTCCGAATCACACCTATTAGTGCTTTCTGCTGGTGGCAGAGTCTCCGGGTTTCTGCTTGTTGAAAAACCAACAACATTGCCTTCGATCTGGGGAGAGATGCTGTCTGGGTATCAGGGACAGTCCCAGTGGGGCGGGCACCCCTGTGTCACTGCTCTGGGGCGGCCAGGGGACTGTGCTGCCCCCTGCCCGGACTCCTTTCTGCCTTCTTGGCGAGGTTTTCTCTCTTTCTTTGCTTTCCAGATTTCTTTTTCCTTGTGCGATCATTTAGGTGTGCATTTCTTTGTGCATCTTCTGCTTGGAATTTGCTAGGATTCTGGAATCTGTGGATTTGGTATTTTTCATCCATTTGGGAAACATTTCATTGTCCTTTCACGTTTTGGCTCTGTGACACTCTCTAATAAAGCATATTTTAGAATGTCTTACACTCTGCCTTTTGTAGCTCTTACATCTTTCTCTATATTCTTAGTAATTTTTGTCTCTGGATCATGAATTCTGATTTATATTCTGGATCTTGCGTTGTGCCAAACTCGGCAGTTAAATCCCTGCATTTTGTAGTTGATTTTGGTAGTTTCATTTTTGTTTCTAAAAGCTCAGTTTACTTACTTTAAAAATCCAATCTGTACCTATTTATGGCTTCCTGTTTCCTTAGGCACCGTCGGGAGCGCCGTCTATTTGTTTCAACAGGGCAGCACGTATTTGAGCTCGGGAAGGGCTTCATGGAGCTCTAACTCACACACCGTACCTTCACCTGTTCAGAGCATAGGGTTCCCTGATTTGCGGCACCGTGGCTGGGCCCCCATCACGGGGTCCCTTGTAGCACGTCCTCGTCGCCCCCAAAAGCAGCCCCGTCCCCACCAGCCCTCAGCCCCCGGCCATGAGTCACCCTCAGCCTCTCCCGCGGACGTCTCACTGAGTGGCACGGCCCAGCGTGTGGTCTTCCCGGCCGATGCCCCGCACTTCTCGGTGCCCGCTGCCAGCGGGCGGGACAGTGGAGTTGCCCCTCCGTGGGCGCCGCGTGCCGTGCTGCTGGGGTGTTGCTGCACCGGTTTTGCGTGGACGCCTGCTTCTGTCTCTCTGGAGCACGTGCCTGGGAGTGGAGCCGGGGCTCTGCTCTGGGCTTCCCGTGCGCGGACCTGCTGTTCCCCGACGTGCGCCGTCGCTGGAACGCCCACCAGCAGGGCTCCAGGTTCTTCCTCCTTCCTGCAGTGGGTCTGTGGGGCTTTCCTTGCCCTGCGATTCGGTTTCCCCGACGGTGGCGCTGGCGCATGATGGCGTCGTGTTTCGTCTGGTGGGCGGTGACAGAGGTCTCTGTGAACCTGCTCTCCCGTCCTGTGTTCCTTACGCAGGGGCCGTTCCCACGGGCCGTTCCTTCTCTTTGACGACAGCCTAGTATTGTGTCTGGAAGATCCCCTGGAGGGAAAACTCTTTCCTACCCATCGGGTTCCGTTTCCAGGGCTCATGGACGTTATTAGGGTTCATGGCGTCTGGTGGGTGGGCCTCTACTCCGGGGGCCCCGGCGCCAAGCTCGAGCCTTAGTGTTCCCTGGATGGTGCCGATGGTTCGCGCCCAGCTCTGCTCCCAGCCCGAGCTGCACCCCTCTGGATGGCTGTGGGGAGGTCGCCCACCCGACCCCCCACCTTCCTTCAGCCGTGGGAGTTTAATTTCCGCCTCCGAAGTGAGCCCATCAAATCAAAGTTGTTCAAGGAAACTGGTTCCATGTTCACCTTGTAGGACTTCATTATTCCCTTCTGTTCCAAGCTGGTATTCCTTATGGGACTCCTCCTCAGTTTTCAGTGTGTGTGTGTTGGGAGGGGGGAGTTCCCAGAACCAGCAGGAGGTGAAACACAAGATCAAAGGTAAAAACCAGGCCTGGAGAGAGAGTTATAAGGAACTTCTCCCACAGTTGTAGGGGTTTGGCAAGTCCAAAATCTGTAGGGTGGGCGGCAGGCTGGAGCCCCAGAGAGAAGCTGCCCTTTGAATCTGCAGGAGAGCCACCGGCAGAATTCCTTCTGAGGGCGTTAGTCTTTGTTCTCTCAGTACCTTCACCTGATGGGATGAGGCCCACCCACACCAGGCAGGTTCATCCGCTTAACTCCAAGTCTAGGGATTTCAGTGTTAATCCCGTCCAGAAAACACCTTCACAGCAACGTCTACACTGCTGTTTGATCAAGCATCTGGGTACCATGGGACGGCCAAACTGACACATTACAGTTAACCGTCGCAGCGTATACAGCATACATGTGCCTTCATATATTCCAAAACGTATTTTGGGTGTAGGAGCTGTTACAAGTGACCAACCTGCCGTTACTGGACTCGACGTCTTGCCCGGACGCGTCTCGGTTAGATACTGCGACCATGACTACATGGAGCCAGTTAGGGTTAATATCATCTTTTTTCCAAAATTGGGAAAGATGGCTGGCAACACAGTTACTGAAGCGTGTTTATGATCTTTGCCCTCGTCTTACAAAGCGGTTTTGGATCTGTTCTCAACGTTACTGATAGTGATCGATTCCCCTTAGCCGGACAGGGACGGTTCCGATGGCGTGCGGCGCCACCTAGTGGTACCGCTCAAAGCCTCCCTCCCGCAAGATTCCCAGGGCCGGGAAGGGTCCGAGCCTCCCAGCGCCGCTCCAGGTGTGACCTGGGGTCCCCGGGAGACCTCCCATAGCTCTTCGGGAGGCGAGGGGTCAAAACCATTTTCATAATACTCGTGAGATCAGCGATCCTTTCAGTGATGTGAGTGTTTGCGGCCGGGGGTGGAATTGGACGGTTTGCACGATCCCGGGTGTGGCGTGCCAGGCTCCGGGAGGGGGAGCACCCGGCCACGTGTGGGAGAGAGCCCCCAGGCGCACCGTGGCCGGGATGACACGCTGCTGGGGTGGCTTCGGATCTGAAAGCAGGGTCGTGGCTGCCCTCGGGATGTCGCCGGGTGGCTGGGCGTGTGGGGGCCAGTCCACGGCTCCCCGCTGGCTTTCCTCCACACGCAGCCCGAGCTAGGACCGCCACAGCCGCGTGCGGCCCACGCGCCCACCGTCTTTCCTTGAGCTGGGCGTCGCGGAGGTTTGCAAAACTGTGAAAGCTTGGCTCTCTAGCTGTTTTCTTGTTTCCAGAAATGTGGTTATTTTTCACAGACATGTTGTTTGTGTTAACATCGAACGGGTCTTTCATTTTTGTTACTTTGTAATGAATCCGTAAATACGTATTGTAAGAATGTTCTGGCTTAAATTTCTAGTGTGGCAAGCACAGGTAGGTATGACCTACACAAGTAAAAGCCGTTTGGGCATCAGTAATGTTTAAGGGTGCCGCGGCCCTGGACGGATCTGACCCAAGAGCTCGAGGAAGTTCAGAGTGACGGAATGAGACTTGATAATCTCGGATAATTAAAAACAACATGTAATGTGGAATTCAGGAACTGGAATGATTTGAGTCCAAGGATAATAAATACTGATTTATGGTTAATTTTGGATACTTTATACCATTTCATTTGTACATCCAAACAGTTCATGGCTGATCTTTCTATTTGTACTTTTCATAGTTTTAAAGCAGGTTCCGTTCCTAACTTGACCACATGTCTTACCTCTTTCTTTCCTTTTCAACAACCAAATCGAAGAATACTTACTGGCTGTCTATTCTACACCAGGCCCAGGGAGAACGGTGAACTCTACAAAGAAAGAGAAAGAGACTAGTTTCTGTCTCTCCTGGGCTGGAATCGTAATAACTTATTTATGTACACATTCAGACATTGCCCAGTTTTCTAAAATCACTCCCAAATTTAACAGGTTGTGTTGTAATTTATGAGTAACGCAGCACCCTAGGGCCTTAGGCACTGGGATCTGCAGTTTTATGCCCAACGGGCTGCGTGGAGAATTTTATCTAAGTAGCCCGTCCATTAGCAGGACGCTTTGTCGCCGGTGTAGCATGTGTGTTTTCCCCTGCAGAGTCTTCTGTAAGTGAGGAGGTTCTGTCCTCATAGGAGAAATGCTTTTTAAGAAGAGTGACAGTCAGAGGCCCGAGTTTCGTGACGTGATCCGAGGGAAGCCGCTTGTAGTTTATAAGAGAAAACGACATACAGAGCCCAAGGGGAAAAGAGGCTGAATGACATGAACTCAGCAGAAATACCGTGTTTTAGAGACAGAACAGCAGCGCCACCGAGAGAAAGCCTTCCCCTTCCGTGTCTCATGTCTGTGCCTCGTGGCTCCTGGGTCGCTGTCCCTCAAAGTGTGCAGGGACAAGGCCTTCCCGTTCTTGGATGACTCTCGTGCGGGGGCGACAGCTGGGATGTGGGATCGTGTCTTGCGGAGGAAGAGAAGCAGTCGGATGCAGATGGACAGGTTATGTGAGAGATTTATCCTAGGAACTGGTCCCTGGTATTGTGGGGGCCGGGAAGCCCCCGGACCTGCCGTCCATGAGCTGGATGGCCGGGCCAGCTGGTGCTGGAGCTCCACCCGAGGCTGGAGGGCTACACCAGGGCAGCCATCCCTGTGGTTCTGTTCAGGCCTCCGTGATGGCCTGATGGCCACCTGCCTTCCAGAATGGGGGGTCTTTACTCTGTGTCCTGATTCACAGACACCCCAGAGGTTGGGTTTCACCAGCTCCCCCTGCTGAGCCTGGTCAGGCATCTGGAAACTACCCCTCCTGGGGTGACAGTAGGTACCTGCCTATGACCCCAGGGTATTTAATAGGTCCCAGTTTGGATTCTAAGCTGTATGGGCCCCGCATTCCAGCAGAGCCATGGACATTGGGAGGTGAGATAGATCTTAGTGACTCATTTGTTTGACTGCTCTGCTCTCCCTGACTTTAATGGGTTCGGAATCTGCACTCCTGTGTTAGCCAATGTCACGGAGCACATCGATGTCAGTCTTTGCGGTGCAAGCTTTGACCATCAGTCCTGTACCAAAAATATGGCCATTTATTTGTTGTTATTATCTGGTTCTTCTGGTCAGTTTGCCGTGGTTGAATGAGCATCTTGGCAGGACGGCGGTGAGCCCAGACAGACTTGCCGGGAGCAGGTGCATGTGCTGGGGACCCCTTGGCATGAGAGGCCCCTGACGGCAAGTTCCACTGCACCAAACGGAGCCGGAGAGTCGGGGAGCGGTGAGGACCCAGTGCCTGAGAGTGTGGGAGAGCCGGGCCACGGGCGGCCAGGGCGCGTTGCAGAGCTTCGCTGTCTGAGGACCACGGGTCAGTGCTGTCTTGACCTTCGTTTAACCCTGAGAAGAAAATTCCTTCATCCCACGTCTTCACGTGGGCTGCCAATGCTGTGATCTTGTTGTGCTGGGAGAACTGGGGACAGCTGTTAATGGCAGGTCTTAAAGGTTTCGTGGGCCAGCGGCGGAAGGCGGAGGAAAACCAACACCAGCAGACTCCTGATCTCAAGTCAAGATCTCCCGCCCCTGGGGAGATGTCTCCATGCCTTGTGCAAAGGCCCAGATCTTATCCCCCAAGCCCCCTGCCCCCCTACAGCACCTCTGAAGTGCGAGAGTCAGGCAGACCCCACAGCTGGGACCAGAAATGCCAGGGAAGACACTGGATTCTAATGGCTGTTCCTGACTCCTGTGGACTGAAGACTTGGGCCCTAGAGCCTCTGCTGTGAGCCTGTCAGCTGACCTGACCCGCCTGCAACGACCCCATCACTCACCCTGGGGGTTTGGCCACCGTCCTGTGCTAAACTGGACAACGGCCTTCACCTTGACCTTGACCTGGGCTTCTCCCTCAAGGCTAAAGGAGGGGCTAGACACCGAGATCTCTAAATTCTAGCTCAAACTGCCTGCATAGCCACGTAAGGTTGGACAGTTCTTTGTGTTTTTAAGTCTGTGCGGTCTTTGATCTCTGCACGCGTGGGGCGAAGCCAGAGGACCGGGCAGGCGATTGCCACTGTTCCGTCCAGTGCTGAGAGTCCGCAGGGGGTGGGGGGGCTGGCCGACTTCCTATCAGCAGCACCCCCCTCTCCCCGCCCGCCGGAGCCCAGGGGCACTTGGCTTGTGTCCTGCTCGCAAGGGCAGGGCCCGCCCTGCCAGCCTCATGGACTCGCGTGCCCTCCGTCCTTCTTATTTTGTTACAACCACATTCTTTCAGGCACATGGCTGGGCCGCACAGTCCGTAATCTTGAAGCCATTAAGGGCTTTCAGAATGGAATCCTCTTGGCGCGGCCGGCCGCGGCTCTGGTGCCTGGTTTTCTGGATCCTGTCCTGCGCCCGGCAGCTGGTGACCCTGTCCCGGTGCGGTAATGCTCCCTTCCCTGGGCCTGAGCGTTCCGGATTGAAATCATAGCATATGGGGGCTTAAACCAGGATCATGTCATCCAGACTCTCACTTTACAGATGGGGAAGCCAAAGCCCCGGGCGGTCGGACAGATTCTGCCTGGGTCATGAAGCTTTGACAGCAGATTAGTGAACTTAGCGGCCAGGCCTGGAGCCCGTGCCCTTGATGCCCGCCCCGGGTGCTGTGGCCAGATCTCAGCGGCGCTAGCCTCCTCGAGATTACTTAATGACACCGTCGAGATAAACTTCCCATTAACGGAGGGCCGCGTCTGTAAATAGAAACCTGTAAATAGAATCTACAGGGTAAAAACAAGCGCTTCTTGCGTTCCTCCCCCGTGCAAGGCACTATTTCAGTCGGGCTCGGGGGTGGGTCTGAACCCACTTCTGTGTCTACACAAGCCTTCGGCCCCGGGTATGGTCAGTGTACAAAAACGGCAGGTGGGTGGTTTTGACCCGCGCAGATGGGCAGTTCTCATAGGTTTGAACAGAAGCATGAAGATAGCATGAAGGGCCGCACTGTAATCTTTTAAAAATACCAATAGGGTTGACACACCGTGTTCTGTGGGCTTCAGGTCCGCGACGCAGGGACCCAGCAGTTCTGTCCGTTGCTCACGCTGCTCTGGAAGGGAGCGGAGACGCGGGAATGCACGGTTGCCCGCACGGCCTGAGGGAGCTCAGTCTTAGCTTTCCTTCCGCACGCCCGGGTCTTCGTATCTCCCGGGGGTTTCCTCCCTGCTGGCACAACGTCTGTCCTGTCACTGGACCAGAAGAGCCTTGTGAGTCCCAGAGGAGCTTGTCTCCACTCAGTCCGTGGGCTCTGCGATTCCGTGGCTCTGGCCTGTGGCTCCCAACACCCCCATCTGACTGAGGGTCACAGTGGAGGGCACGCCAGGCAGAACGCACATGTGATACCTGCGGCACATGTGATACAGCTCGGGCCTCCTGCCAGGCTTCCTAGGCTATGTTTTGATCTGCAAAATATGGAAAAACTTCGGGCTCCATGACAGAGGCATTGAGTAAGGCCCGAATACCAGACAGTCGAGTCGCTTTGAAGTTTGGGAGGCCTCCGGTTTTGTCATCTCGGGTTCTTGTTAACGCAGACGCGGGCACGTTAATGGCTCTGTTGGGCTTGTTCACCTGGGAAGCGGACGGTTCTCGAAATGTGTCTCTAGTCCCGTGGCGCGGCCACGGTGTGGGCCGTAAGAAGGATGAGCAGGTGGTTGCCACAAGGAACGTGTGGTTACCGGCCGACACAGGGCTCTGGAGGAAAGAAACATGGCCTTTGGGGCTGTGAACGGAGGGCCCTAACGTACCTCGGGGGTCAGAAGAGGTGTCTGGGGAACTGGGGTTCGAGGGGGAGCTGAGGGTTCCCCAGGAGACGGGCGGCTGGTGCGGGAGGTGAGCCAGCGGAGACCCTGGGGCCAGGCGGGGTGCTGTGTGGGACCGGGGTGGCTCCGCAGGGCACAGTTAGGTACGACCAGGGTTGGAGAAGGTCTGGCCGCGATCCTGAGCCCGTGGGCAGGGGCGGCGGCAGGCGAGGGTGGGGGCGGCCCGGTGCTCTGACAGCGCGATGCTGCACGGGAAGGAGTGGCAGGGGCCGGGGACCAGCAGGGCTGACGCTCGGGACGAGGGGGCTGAGGACGGTGCGCAGGGCTGACGGTTCGGCCCCCCAGGGGCAGGGGATGCCGGTGGCGGGAAACATGGAGAGCCCGGGCCCGGCTTTGTCCTGCTGAGTCTGAGGTGCGTGAGGACAGCCTCCCACGCAGGCTGGTTCTGACCGATGGCGGAGTCAGCGTGGGCCTCGGGAGGGAGGAGCGGGCCCTCCTGGCTGGCGGCTCGCGGAGCGCTCCTGACCCTGTGTGACCTCGGGGGTTTCTGCACAAGAGGGAACAGAGTCCACGCACTGGGGGGCTTGTGGGCCGTGGTGGGGGAGGGAGAGGAGGGAATGTTGTTGAGTCGTTGAAGGTCTTAAGCTCTTACCGTTGGTTGTATCTGTCAGTTCTAGAATTTTCCTTTTATCCTTTAAAAAGATCAATTCCAGGAGAAAATCAAGATGACTTTGGGTATGGCAATGGCATTAGACATGGCATCAAACATATGATGCGTGACGGGAATAACCGATCAGCTGGATTTCGTGACAACGGAAAACTGCTTCGGGAAGAACAGCTGAGGAGGTTGGGCAGAAGGTCACAGTTGGAGGCGAATATTTGCACAAGACATTTGTGTTATCTAAAATATATAAAGAACTCTTAAAACTCAACAACAAAATGATCAAAACCCGATTAAGAAATGGGCAGAAGCCTCGGACACTTCCCCAAAGAGAACAACAGACGGCACGTGACGCCCCACGTCACGCCTCATTGAGGAAATGTTAGTGAAGACAACGGCGAGACGCGCCGCACGCCTGTGAGGACGGCCCAGGCCGGAGGGCCGGCCACGCCGCGTGCTGGGGGGATGCGGGTCGGCGGGAGACCCCGCTCGCGGCTGGCGGGTGCAGAGTGGAGCAGACACCTCGGAGGACAGTTTGGTGCTTTCTCGCAAAACGAAACATGCTCTTCCCGTGGGACCAGCAGTGGTGCTGATGAGTTGAAAACTCATGAAAATGGGTTTCATGAGTTGCAGGTTTATGTTCACGGAAGAGGCTGCACACGGATGCTTACCACAGCCTCTTTCACAATTGCCACGACTCGGAAGTCACCGAGGCGTCCTCCCGTGGGCGCTGGGTGAGCTGTGGTCCCTCTGGAAATGGAACATCATTCAGCCCTAGAACGAGCCGCCAGGCTTTGAGAAGACACGGCGGAACCTGAAATCCGTGTCATAAAGTCAAAGGCGTAAAGAACCTCCTGTGTGATTCCAGCTCGGACATCCTGGGAAAGGCAAAATACAGAGATGGGACAAGATCATCTGGGGGCGGTTGGAGGTCAGGGAGGGAGGGACAAGCAGGTGGCACCCGGGGGTTTAGGGCAGTGAGATTGTTCTGGGTGACACCACAACGATGGGTACCTGTGATCACACGTTTGTGCAAATGCACAGAGTATGACACCAAGAGTGTCCCTGGTGTAGACAGCGGGCCCTGGGTGATGACGACGGGCTCATCGGCGGTGACAAGGGCACCGTCTCGTGGGGGTGCTGGTGGTGGCGGAGGCTGTGTGTGGAGCGGCAGGGGCACATGGGGATGCTCTGTACTTTGAATTTCTCTGTGACCCTAAAGCCAAATCTAAGAAATAAAGTATTTCAGAAGAATAAGGAGTAAATTATAAGAAGTATCTATGATATTCTTTAAAAAAGTCCCATTCTCTGATGAGATTCCCCATCTTAGAATCTTTTCTTCTTGAACATGGTCACAGCAGACGTTTTAAATTGTGTGTGATAACTGCAGTGACTGGGGGTCTGTGAGCTTTTGGATTATTATTTTATCCTCTTGGTCCCTGTACTGGGTCGAATGACTGTACCCCCACGCCCACCGCAGTCTGGTCCCGTGGTCCCAAATAATGTGACCTCATTTGGAAATAAAGTCTTTGCAGATATGATTATGGCTTGTGCTAAGGTCGTAGTAATCACAGGGGGCCCTAATCCCAGTGAGTGCCCTGAAGAGGGGCGGAGAAGACAGACTGACAGTTGCTGTGAAGACAGACGGAGCCTGGAGTACGGGGTCCGCAGCGCTGGAGAACAGGGGCCCTCAGAAGCTGGAGGAGACGCGGAAGGGTCCCTCCTAGAGACTCAGAGGCACGCAGTCCCCTGGCACCCTGATTTTTGGCATCTGGCCTCCAGAATGGAGAGGCATTAAGTTTCTGTTGTTTTAAGCCACCAAGATTGAGATAATTCACAGCGGCTGTGGGAACAAGCGATCTTCTTTCCTAATGAATTGTGCTTGAATGACTGAAGTTGCCCAAGAAATACTGAGGTCTCATGGAGTCACCGTTCGCTCTGCTCCGGCGGTACTCGGTGGTGAAAGTCGGCGCTGAGCCCCGGGCTCACATCTGTGCCCCTTTCCTTCATCCTGGCCTTGCAGATCCTGGATGCGTCCTCTGGCTCCAGCTCCAGCGGCCCCGTGACCTTGCTGAAAAGCTCCACTGTTCTCTCTGCTACTTAGAGCTGGTCTGTGTGTCTGGCCAAGAGTTGGACAACGTCCAAAGATGAAAAGCAGCAAGCAGGAAGACATAGTTCCCTCCAGGGCCTTTCCCTCACATCCTGGCTGCCTGATCTGTCTGTCTGTCCATCCATCCATCCACCACCCATATACCTGTCTGTCTGTCTGTCGTTTATCTTCTCTCTCTTTTCTTATTTACCTTTTATCTGAACTTTTCGTTGTTCTGTGTAAGAGTTGCCCTACCAGAAGCCGCTGTGTCGTGGGTGGGAGAGAAACAGAGCCGGTCTCAGACACACCAGTGTGAGCCAACGTCACTCATCTCGTATCCCGTATTACCCACGGCGCAGAGTCAACGAGAGCATTAACGCAAGCAGATGTCTTGTGATGTAGTAGATGCTCCATAAACACTAACGCACGTATGTAAAGAATAAATTTTAAAATCTCTATAAAGTTGAAGCAGAGAATCGCCAAACACAGCTTTGTAGACTCTGGATTTCTCCGCTGGCTCTGCACGCTATGAACTGCTGTGTCAACTCAGTGAGTTTCTCACATCTCTGGCCTCTGCGTTTCTTGGGTGCTTCGGGCGTCCTTTCCTGAGTGCAGGTCTGGGGGGAAGGCGGCAGGGAGAAGCCGGGGGGTGTGGTGAACCTGGAAGCCCGCCCTCGGCGATGGAAGTTGAGTAGGTCGTGCCAACACCGGCCTCGCGGGGGGCACCAGAGTCTAAAATAAGGGCAGGCTCATGTCAAAACCAGAAAAGGAATGTAAGGAAATCTAGCATTTCTTTTCCTAACTTCTCCTGAAAACGCCAGACGTGAGAGGAAGCGTAAGTGGCAGTAGCGTGAGTAGGTCAATGAACCCTCGTCTCTAAGCCGTGGCTTTTTGTGGACCCGTGTTTGATGGACTCGGAGCGAAATACAAGGGAGGGTTTTCGCGTGACAGTCATCTGTTTCGTGGGTCAGTGGGATGAGTGTGGCCTCAGGGAAGCATTGGTTGAATGTCTTGGGGATGAAAACGGGGTATTTTCTTTTCTGAACAAGGTCAGACTCTCATGATGGACTTTTCAGAAGGTTCCCACGGAAGGACGGCGACCATTCACCTCGCCCACGGGGGTTTCTCGAGGTTTAAACTACCCCTTCACGGATCTGAGTAGGGAAGGCGCAGGCGCACATCTGTAGGACGCAAGGCCGTCGTGATGCCGCGACGCTGTTTGCTGAGCACGAGGCGGGTGTTGCCGGGGTCACGCATGTTCGAACACCCGGAGACCCGTCCCTGGGCTGGTGGCCGGAGACGCCAAGGCCGGGTTGGTCCCCCCACCTGTAGGTAGCAGGGCTTTTCTGTGCCGTAAGAATACAGCTCACGTCATCTAAGCGACGCAAGTCCGTCGGAGACCGACAGCCGTCACAGGATCTCACTCCTCTGTAGAATTCAAGAACCAAAACAGAGGATCGCGGGGGGAGGGAGGGAGAAGAGAAACAGGATGAAACCAGAGAGGGGACAAACCACGAGGGGCTCTTAGTCACGGGGACAGTGCTGCGGAGGGGAGGACATGAGGGGGGAACGGGCGACGGCACAAAGGCGGGCACGTGACGTGACGAGCTCGCGTGTTCCAGGCGACCGACGAGTCCCCGACCTCTGCCGCGGACACTACGGATGCTCTCGATGGAATCAGCTGGAAGTAAATGGAGACAAAACGACCCCCCCACCCCGTAACACTCAATCTACTGTCTTAACGTTCACTATGTGCAGCCGCGGGGCAGGAACTCCCCAGACCGTGCCCCTCCTGCCTGACGGGCTCCCGGTTTCCACGGGGCAGTAACTCCCCGATTCCCCGCTCGGCCCCCGGCGGCCAGCGGTCCGTCTGCCTCTGTGGGCTGGACCCCTCCACGTGCCTCCTGCCGCGCCGTCCGCCGTGCTGGCTCGTTCCCCGGACGTCGCGGCGCGGTGGGGTCAGGCCGCAGCGGGCGGTAGGCAGCCTTCTGTTCCGGCCGAATGCCGCGTGTGTACACCGCATGTTCCTTATCGGCTCGTGCGCGAGGGACACGGAGGTCACGTCCGGGCCTCGGCTGCGGCGACTCGTGACGCGGTGAAGGTGGGGTGCCGGCGCCTCCTTCGGATCCCCCCCGTTCTTTCGGATGAAGAGCCAGACCTGGGCTTGGCCGGGTCACACAGGAACGTACTTTTTAATTTTTTGCGGAGCCTCCGCACTGTTTTCTGGAGCGGCTGCCCCGGTTTGCGTTGCCCGCGCCCGCGCCCGCCGACACTCGCTGTTCTCTGGGTTTCTGCTGTGCGGTGCTCTGAGCCCTTCTGGCAGCGGAAGGCCTCGCCTGGGCCGCGGATTGGCGTTTCGCCGGTGGCTGCGGGCCATCTCTGTGTCTTCCCTGCAGAAGTGTCTGTTCGGGTCCTTTGCCCGCTTTAAAACCGACTGCTTTTGGTAGGGCACCTTCTGGTTTAAGGAATGTCGGGCAGACGTTGGGTATTTTAAGCAGATTAAAATGGGACTGAGGCCCAGGCGGCCGTGCGGCTCTTTGGATAATCTCTGCCGGAGTTTTCCTACTGCAGGTGGAGGCGTGAGGCGGCCGGGGGCGGGCTGGCTCTGGGTGGGCAGCCTCAGGCCCCCGGGCTCCCAGGCAGGAGGGAAGGTGCCGAGACCCTTGTGGACGTGACGAGGTGGACGTGGCCTGTGTGGCGGCGGCTCCTGGGGAGCGGGCTGAACAAGGTGGGGCCGGGGTCCCGGGTCCCGTCCACAGGCCAGGTCGGGGGGGGTGTCTAGGTGGGGGGTGGGTCGTGTGTCCCCCCACAGGCTGGGGTCCGGCAGCCCCACCACACCGCAACCCGAACGCCGGGACCGAATTCTTCCGGGACAAGCGGATGCCGTCCACACCGGCGAGAACAGTCTAGGGGGAGTCTGGGAGCCGTGGTGCTGGGATAAGCGGGGTCCGTGATTGGGACGTCTCGTGGACAAGGCCGCACCCCGTGTCTCTAAGCGTGCTGGGGGTTTCCTAGTGGCTGGCGGGTTCCATGCACACACACGCACACTCACACTCACACGTACTGCCCATGGCTTCATCTGCAGAGGACAGTCCTGGACGCACCGAGGTAGCCGAGCCCGCACGGGCGGTGCGAGCCGGTCTTAGACCTGGAGGCAGTGACGCTGTCTCCGGCCAGGGCCTAGCTGTGTCCCAGCTCTGCGTCCTGCGGCTCTGAGTAGCGCGGCTGGGCCGGCAGCCTCTTCCTCTTGGAGAGGCGGCGTCCGGGGAGGTCACGGCCTGCTTGGGGGAGGGGCTGGAGCGTTCGGAAACTGACTGTCGGGGGTGTGAGGTGCTCGTAGGTCTCTGGTCTCTCCCTGAGAGAGTTTGTTCGGTCGGGAGAGGCTGCTTTCCTGGGACTCAGGTGACAGAGAAGCCGTTGGACAAGAGGTGGGGCCTGTCATCATCCCCGTGGGCAGGGAGCAGCGGCCCAGGCTGCTTGTTCCCCCTGGACCTCCCCAGGGAGGGCAGCTCGGGATTCCTTCTGGAGGGGTTGCCGGTCAGCAGAAGTACCCCGCACCACGCAGGCATTCGGCGAAATGCTGGGCCACTGGGGTACCGACGGGGAGCAAACACGAGGTGCAAGTGCGCAGCCTCCGGTCAGTATGCGGGGACTCTCGGGTGAGTCTGGTCAACGACGTCTGCTCCGGCTTTGTCGCGTTTTGCGGACACATGTGCTGACCCCTTCCGCGGGGCGGGTCCTGGGCCGCGTTCCTGATCCAGCACACACGTGAACCTGGAGAGTTTTCGGCGCGTGGGCCCTGGGGCATGGCACTTCCTCCGATGACCGCGACAGACTGAGCTGGTGTTACGGGCGGGCAGGAGGCGAGGTAGGCCAGCCGGCGGCGGGCACACCCTCCTCACGCCGAGCTGTGCTTCGGACGGAGGCCTCTGGCTTCTGCGGTCCGGTCCGCCCCACGCGGCCCCTCCTCTTGGCGCCACGTGCCCGGGTCCAGACCACGGCCACACCAGCTTGTGTGGGACACACGTGCACAACGATGGACACCCCACGGTCCTCCGGGAAGCACATGCCCAGGAAGCACATCTGTGCTATTGACTATAAATAAGACGGAATTTGGCAGCCGGGCATGACTCCGCTTTTAGGAAAGACCTTCCTGCTAAGTCAACTTCAGGGTGCGGCCAGTGACAGCTTGAGAGTTTCGGGAGTAAAAGCAACACCAAGAAACCTCCCAAACACACAACTCCGAGAGTCGGGTCCGCCGGCCGGTACCCAGCAAACTAAACCCCAGAACTCAGGCAGCTCTCGGGCTCACCCGGAAGCCCCAGCAAAGGGCCTGGGGACCCTCAGCTCGACAGGACTGAAAAGGAGGCTAAGAATTTGTGTGGGAGCGTTACACAGAGTCGGAGGAACGTCAGGCATGGCAGAACGTCGGCCTCACGCGCCTGCCCTGGGAGGAGAGAGGTGCCCTCCGTGGGTCAGGACGGGCACTTGGCACTTTCCGATTTTCATTTTTTCCAGCTTGTCGATTTTTCCCTCCTAAGATCAGGCTGATGACTGATGATGTAGGTCATGGATTTGGGGCGAGGCCGTCCCTGTGGCTATATATAGCATCTTCCCAGGCCATAAATGGGAGGGAGGGCTGGGCATTTGGAGGGAGAAATAGCTGTGCCTTCTTCAGCCAGAGCCGCGTCGTGGGTGCGCTGGGTGAGGCAAGGCTGCTCTCCTCTTGGTCTTTTTCCTCTCTCTCTGGGTAAGTTTCTTTTCTCCTTTCCTTTTCTGATTTGGGGCTTTGCAGGAAGGACGAATGCCGTGTGCTGAGGCTGGGGCCGTCCGGTTTCCTCGGTGGACCTGTTTCGGGGGGAAGCTGGTGTGAGCCGGCACGTTCCCGGAAACACAGAAGGCAGCAAACGACTCGGCCTGAGTCTGTTTCTTGGACCGGATTTCAGGACTTGCCTTGTTTCCCGTGATCACGACCTCCACTGCCATCACGGGCGGTCACCGTAGAGCCCCGGCCCGCCAGCCCCTGATCTGTGGTGGCTCCCGGGGGACCCCCAGCCCACGCACCAAGGTCTCCACTTTCCCGAGAGTCTGAGCCAGGAAGGCGCCCGTGGGGACAGTGCAGGTGTGAAAAGGTGTGCAATAGAACTGGTCATTTTCTGAAGAGAAGAAGGGTTGGTAGGTCGTTTGCACGCCCTGGACGCGGGTATCTGGGGGACAGGGTCGCTGGGCGACCAGGCTGCTCCCTGGCTCCACAGGCTGTCAGCTGGGAGCGACGGCTTCTCACGGCTGCCTTCTCGACTGGGCTCTCCGCGGAGCTATAATCCTGCAGAGTCGCTGGGCTCCGTGCCCCCGCTGGCGCCTGGCGCCGTTCTCCGGGCCTTGGAGCTGTGCCTGCCGGAGGGCGGTGGGGCGGGGGCCGGGAGGCAGCGGGCTCAGGCCAGCGGGGTGTCTCCCCTGGGAGGGCTCCCCTTTCCCACCTCCCGGGCTCAGCCCTTGCTTCCCAGGCGCGAGTGACCCAGGCATCAAAGAGAGAGGGGGGCAAAGGCCACTAAGTGGGGTTTTTTTTCTTTTTAAAGATTTTATTTATTTATTTGATTGAGAAAGAACACAAGTAGGCAGAGAAGCAGGCAAAGAGGGGGTGGTAAGCAGGCTCCCCAGTAAGCAGAGAGCCCGACGCTCTCAGGACCCTGAGATCATGACCTGAGCCGAAAGCAGAGGACCAACCCTCTGAGCCACCCAGGCACCCCACTAAGTGGGTTTTTAAATAAACCAGGTTCGGCCTCCGCTTGTGGCCGAGTGTACGTGGAGCCAGCGTTGACGGAGGGACGCCGGTTCCTTACCAAAACGAGAGAATCTGGGGGTAAACCCTGGCTGGTGGTGACGGCAGCTGTGTGGGTTGCTGGAAGGTTCTCCCGTCCAGGAAGCCACACATGATTTGTCGCTTGATTGAATTTGATCTTGCTGGTGCGTCAGGACAGAAGGACTCAGGGTCCTTGGGGGCCGCAGAGCTCTGTGTCTGCAGGGACAGCCTCTGCCGCGCCTGCCGCGGCCCCGAAAGCTTGTTTGGAGAAACGCGGCAGAAGTTGAGCTGCCGGGAATCAGGTGTCCCAGCTTGTTGGACTCCTCGTGGAGGACGACATTTAGAGGGATTTTGTGCTCGGTGGTCGTCTCTTTTGGTGCCAAGCAGTTCGGGAAAAGCTTCGGGGAAGGAGACCCCTGGGCAGACGAGCTTGGACGGAGCCCGTCTGGGGTCCTGAGGGTTCAGTTCCTCGGGGGCCTGGGCCCATCGTGCGCCCCCCATCCTTTCTCTTCCTCTCGAGAAGCCTTCATTTGGTGTGTTCACCAACTGCGAGCTTTTAGGTGTCCTTTATGAAGTGGCCGTCACGCACGGTCGCTGAAATGTGTCTGTGAGTTTAAAATCCTCGCTGGCCTGAAAGTAGGTGCGAGCAGGTCCCCGGCGCACGGCCCCCGTGCCGGAGGGCGGGCTCGCGTTTCCCGCTGCTGTCGTCGTTCTGAGATGTGTGCGAAGCCTTCCGTGAGCCGGCGGGCAGGGTGCAGAGTCAGGAGGGCGAGGCGGGACGCTGGCCCTGGGTCCCACGGGCCGGAGACCTGGGCGGATGGTTTCCACCCCCGAGAGCTCCGTTGCCTCGCGGGGAAGGCCGGCAGGCCGGCAGGACAGCGTGAGCGCACGCTGAGCTGTGGAGCGGCCTCTGGTTTCAGACGAGGGCCTGTGCCCAGGCTGTGACCGGCTGGCATCTGCTGAGTCCGCAGGGAGCCGGTTTCCAAGAGAGCTCCTCGCTCTGGCCCGGGGAGCTCAGGGACAACGGGGGAGGCTCTGAGACTCGCGGTTCCCCAAGTGGCCTGCATGTAGGCTCTGCTGCGCGGCAGGCCTGCTGCTCTGTCCAGCTTGCCCACGGCGGTGGGGGGAGGGAAACCAGCCCAGGCAGGGGTGGGGGCTGGTGATGACACACTACCAGGAGTCCCCTGTGTAGAAGACGTGAGCTTGCAGCCGTCCGTGGGGGAGGGGCTCTGAGACGGTCCCGTCCTTGACAGGCAGTGCTCCGTGATTCGGGCCCGGGTGCCCCCGGCAGGTGCCCTGCGTGTCCGTGGAGCGGGAGACGGGTAGGAATGGGGATGACCCTGTCGGCAGAGTCCCCGAAAGCTCCCGATGCTGATGGCCCTCAGCTTCGTCAGGTGGGAACGAGGGCAGGGACATGTTCTGAGACGGCCGCGGTCCCCACTGCCTTGGGTGGTGGCGGGGGGAGCTGTAGCAGGGGAACAGGCAGAGCGAGGAGGGCAGGAGCCCCGTGCCCTGGGCGCTGGCTGTTCCGACGGCGGTGCTGAGTCCCCGCAGGCCCGCAGGCGCGTCGGCCATGGGCCGGGTCAACCATCTAGTGAGGGCCGGTTGGCTGGGGTGTCGGCCCGGCGCCGAGGGGTGGTTAAAGGGTCCCCGGGCTGTGAGGACAGCTGGCCTTTCACACTCAAAGCAAAAGCACAGGCCCCTTGAGTGTGCCCGGACCTTTTCCGGGGCGCTATCTCCCCCAGTTTAAGCCTGCTGAGGTATAGCCCACCCCTCTTCTCACCTGGGCCATCTGCAGACCCTTGGCCAGACGTGCGAGCAGGTCTGAAGTGAAGTCAGTAAACGCAAGCAGGGGTTGAGTCGGGACAGGACCAGGCCACCCCGAGTGCCTGTCGGGGGTGCTTGGCGAGTTGATTTTTAGGAGGGAAAGTTAGTTTTAGTGCGGCAAAGTGTGAAAGGCCCAGAAACAGAGGTCTGGGTGGGTCAGCCCTTTCTACACGTTTTCAGGGAAATCCTTTCTCCTCTCTGGGGTCCTGTCCCGGCCCCACGTACAACGGGTTTGGATAATTCCTCGGGATCTTTCCAAGTTCTGTGACCCCGTGCTTCTAGGAAATCACAGTCTGCAGGAAATGGGCCACCGGGAGTCTGCTCGGAGGGCGTTCTGTGTTTGCTTGGGTTTCTCACGGACACTGTCCCCTGTGGTCTGCATCCCTGTTGTCCCTGGCGCCGGGCCATGGGGCCTTGCCTTGGAGTCGCTTCTGTAAATTGGGGCAGGTTATTCTAATCTAAACACCAAGGACAAGTGGAGCTCGATGGGGTATTCCTTCAGTCCTCTCTTTCGGGAGTTGGTGATCACCGAGAATGAGGGACGCCATCGATGCTGCGTTTCAGAGAGACTCGAGTCAGCCAGGGAGCCGGCACCCGGGGTATTTGGGGTGCGCACGGGTGGCAAAGAGCAGGGTGTCCCGTGCCTGTGCGACTCCATTCAGAGACACGGCGCCCTATGGGTCTCAGTCACTCCTCGTTTTCCAAGAATTGAACCAAAATGTGCTGGCTTGCCCACCTCCCCCGGCTTTCTTGCTGGCCCCCGCCCTGCTCCCTGCCCACCCCTGCCATCCACGTCCACACGTCCCCAGTGAGATGCGATTTTTCTGCACAGTGTCCTGGAGATGAATTCCCTTTCCAGGTCCCCTTTCGAGCCGTGAAGCCCCCGGCTCGCGGGGAAGACACGGAAAGCCCCCGTGTGCGGTGGCAGCCCTTCCGGACGATCCCTTCTGGCATCTCTTCTAGCATCTAGAGATCCCGTGTTTTCTGGCCTCTTCCCTTTGCTTGTGGGGACGCCTGCCCCTGCCCCGTCTCCACCGGTCAGCCTGCCCATGGCCCAGCTTCTCCTCGAGGGTCACCTCCTCGGGGGCGTCACCAGCGGTCCCTTTCCTGCCAGCGGGGCTCCGTCTTCACTTCCTGGAGCAGCTCGGGTCTCCCTCTGCTCTTATCTTGTGTTCGAAGTATCTGTTTGCGTCCCTAGTCCGCGTTTTATTTTCGTCCTTATCACTCACGTGGCTTTTCATGCTGCCTGGACCCAGCGGGTTTTCCAAATGTATTTGTGGAGCTCACACTGCAAAGAAACACAGTCCAGGTTTCGGATTTTCAGAGACACAAACCCATGATGATACCTGGTCCCGGGAGAACTTACTAGGGGTCCAGACTCGAAGTCCGAGACTATGTTCCCTTGGACAGTGTTTCTCCTGCCCCGTCCCCCGAATGAGCGTCGTCAGTGGAAGCTGACTGTCCCCCTTGGAACAGCTGGGGATGCCGGTGCAGAAAGTCCAGCAGGACCGCATGTGCGAGGGAGCTCGGCACCGTCTGACTCACACTTTGCTCGCAGGTGCACACCAAGATGTCGCTGGTCGCCGTGCCCTTCTACCAGAAGCGCCACAAGCGCTTTGACCAGTCGTACCGCAATGTTCAGACAAGGTACCTTCTGGACGAATATGCTGCGAGAAAGTAAGTTGAAGTCCAGTATTCGGACCAGTAGATCTTTGTTTGTGGGGTCTGGCATTAACGGGGCTTTACCTGGTCCCCTGCACCCTGGCCATGAACTGGTTTGGGGAGGGTCAGGGATGGCCCATTTTTAGCACCGGTGGGAAATTCGGCTATCCTGGTTGCCCAGCAAACTCCGTGTGGAGCGCTGCTGGGACCCTGGTGGATCCCAGTGGATCACGATAGATCCTGGTGGATCCTGTGGATCCAGGGAGACTGGCTCTGAGCCCCTCATTTAGGTTATGAAGGCAGAGACTTTTGAGTAAGTGCTCCTTGCCGGCTCCTCCTCATGCGGCTCGCAGAAGTAGGATCTAAAAGTCACCGGCGCACAAGGGCAGCCAGGAGGGCCAGTGGCAGGGAGAGAGGCTCGTGGGGGCAAAGGGAGGGTTGCAGGGAGGCTGATGTCTGTAGTTTCGCTCCCATAATAGTAGATGTAGTAGAAAGGTGAGTGTTTCCCTGCCTCAGGGGCTGGTGAGAAGCCGCAGGTCTTGTGCCCGTGTCTGAAGCCTGGGGTCCTCGGGGACGTGCCACACCAGTCTGGGACCACAGATGCCCGCGGTCTCAGGGGCCCATGAGCCGGCCGTGCTGCCAACCGAAGCACTGCTGGGCGTGCCGGGCCGCGGTCTCTGGAGCTGGAGCGTGTCACCAGGCTGAGGTTATATTTAGACCCGCCCGTGGCCTCGGGTCAGTTGTCGTCCCCGCCACAAAGAGCCAAACACCCACAGCCTCCCAGCGGCCTCTGGGAGCTTCGGATCCCCGGACACGTGTACGATCACGACCTTAGGCCACAGCATGGGGCAGGCACTCTCGGGCGTGGGTGGAACATGGCGAGAGAGAGGAGTGCGTGTGAGCGCATCCGTCTGAGGACGCCCGTGTGCAACGTGCCAGCCCAGGACGTAGGTCTGTGTGTGTGTGTGCGTGTGTGGCCGCACGTGTGTGCGAGTGTCTGTGTGTGCACGAGTGCCAGACGGGGCAGCGCCTGCGCAGGGACGTACGTGTCTGTGTGCGTGAGCGCGTGCGTGAGTGCGTGTGTGAGCGCGTGCGTGAGCGCATGTGTGAGCGCGTGTGTGAGCGCGCACCTGTGTGTGCACACGTGCTGGTGTGCTCCGGGAGCACACGCGTGTGCACGTGCTCATGCACGTCCCTGTGCCGGCGCGGTTCGAGGCTGACTTGCGTGCAGGAGGGAGGGTGCGGTTTTGCGGATGACTTTGCACACGCCTCCCGCACGGCTGACAGTTTGTTCCGTGGCCCTCCAGGCGCACGTCCACCCGGTCGTCCCAGAGGTCCTCCCAGAGGTCTCTCTCCCAGCGAGCGGCCGGCCAGACGGCGTCCGGAGGGACCACCTGCAGCATCTGCGCCAAGAGACTGAGCACGGACGCGCTGGAAGAGGAGGAGCAGGAGAAGAAACGGAGGTAACCCCCGTCGTCCGCTCCCGCGCGGGGCAGCTCGGCGGCCTCGCGTCTCCGTGGGCGGGGGCTCCGCGAGGGTGTGCGGCCCCCGCGGGAACCGCCGCAGGCCATCAGCCGGGAGCCTGGAGGGTCACCCGTGCTTCTCGAGAAGGCAGTTGCCGCTGTCCGGTGGCCGCGTCCTTCTCCCCCGTCTGTCTCACTGAGTCCTACGGGATAACCGTGTGGGGCACTTTCCGGAGCGTTCTGCACATCGGAACCTGCCCATGGGGCCACGACGCGGGGCCGTGCTGTGTCCGTGCCCTGCCCTGTCCCACACCGCGCCCACCAGCTTTGCGCAAGGAGCAGGCTTCTCCTGTGAAAGCGCCGAGACCTGACAGGTTGAAGTTCATGTCGAGTTTCCACTGACGAGTCTTTAGCCGTGAACGCGGCCAGATTATTCCCAGATCACAGAGAAGCAGGTGGAGACCTTACAAGAAGCAAACAGTGAAGCAGCCCATGATGGTTTGTGTTACACCTGCTCTGCCCACCCCCCCGCCTCCCTGGACTTTTCTAGAACATTTTCTCTATATTTGAACACACTTAAAACCTGAAGGGAAAAATGAAAATTTGGCAGACACGTCCTATTTTGAACGCTGCACTACAAAGAAGGGGTCCGTGTCCCAGACACAGGCCGCCAAGGAGATCAGGCTCTCTTGTGCAAGCTTCGAACGGTCCTCTCGAGGCCTTGTGGGAACGTTGCCGTATAAGTTTTATGGTAAAACGATGATTTCTTTTGCGAGAGAATCACTTCAACATGTACACGTGACCAAAATCCGGATTCTCTGTTACTGGACTACTTTAAAAATGGTTCTGTCTTCCTTTAGGGTGTGGTTGTGGGGAGTGAGAAGCCCCGACCCTTATAATCTTATTAATGTTTCCTGGTGGTGACCTTGAACACGTCACAGAAACTTTCTATTCCCCGATTTCCAGTGAATTCGAGTGGACGGGGGGGAGGTCGACTTGTACTGACGGGAGGGGCTGGGCCGTGGGATACTGTGATGCACGCGGTTGTGGCGGTAATGGCTCTGGGGACCGTCCCCGCGGTGGGAGGTCCTTCTGAGACCGGCGGGGCTCCTCTCCCGGGCTGTCTGTTGACCCCCAGCATGTATGTGGATTGTGGCCTGGGTCTCTCCGGCTCCTTGGTCCCCCAGCCCCTGGGGCAGATGCTAGTTTAAGGTGTGGGACAAACCCGACCTTGAAAGATGGAGCCGTGGTTGCGTCGGTTTGAATCACTGTTGTGTCCTCGTGTGAGGGCAAAGCCGAGGTGTCCTCGGCGTGCTCTGAGCTCCCGGCATGGCCCTCTGGAGGGTACGACGGGTTAGAAATACCCCTTCGGTGCCTTTCCATCTGTCCTAGTGGAAGACGGGCCCAGAGGCATGAACGAGTCCGTTTTAGGGGCTTCAGACTCCCTCTGTGTCACTGCGTCTGCTCACAGCGACCCTTCTGAGAGGGCACCGGCCTCGGGACAGTGCCGGTGCACCCCCCGCGGTGAAGGAGGGCTGGCCCGTCTTCCCCAGAACTGGTTTATTGATGAGTCGTACAACTGCCCTTCTTACAGCAGCTTCGGGCGTGGTATTCGCTCACCAGCTGGGCTGTAGTCTTGAAAGAAAGACATAAAATGGAGCAGAAATAGCATCTGTCCCCTCCTCTCCGTGTGCCCCACTTGGGGAAAGGTGGGTGGCGAGCGTTTGTGGCCTCCAGACCTCCGAAGGGCTCTCACCCTCTCTGCGTGTCATGACGCTAATGTCCGCTCTTCGTCCGGCAGGTACCAGTCTCTGGTGGCTGCTTACGGGGAGGCCAAGCGGGAGCGTTTCCTCCGGGAGCTGGCTGAGATGGAGGAGAACGTGCACCTGGCCCGCGCCCAGGCTCAGGAGAAGCTGGACAAATACGCCATCCAGGAGATGGTAGGGGGACCCCGGGGCTCCGTGAGAGGTGCGGGTCTGGGCGTGGGCTGGCCACGGGACGCGTGGATGGCCCATGAGCCGGCAGCCTTGCTTGCCCGGTCCGCACCCCCTTCCCGCAGCGCACTGACCTGTCCTTGCTTCCCGGGGCAGGTGGAGGACAAGCTGGAGGGCCACAGTCACTCGTACTTGGAGCGGATGCGCCGGGCCCCCGAGATCCTGGTGCGCCTGAGGTCCCACACGGTCTGGGAGAGGATGTCTGTAAAGCTCTGCTTCACCGTACAAGGGTTCCCCACGCCCGTGGTGCAGTGGTGAGTGCGGGGTTCCTGCCCCGGGGCCCGGGGGGGGGTCGTCCCGCACTTCCTCTTAAGGAGCCGGGAACGCTGGGGGCCAACGTGCAGAAGGGGACCCGTGGGGGGAGCACATGGCACACCCCCCGTCCCACTGCCCACCGCGTGGGAAGCTCCACAGGACGTACATTTAAACGTTTATAAACACTCCCCAAACGTCCACTGTCAGCGTCCACTGTACCAGCCCTGTTATTTTGACTCAGCTGAGTTTTCAGAGGATTGTTGTTCAAGAGTAAGTCCCTTCAGATGACCTGAACGCAGCGGGGCGGCATGTGGGGCCGTGGCCAAGGGCCTCCGGTGATGTCAGGGGTCGCGTCTCCAGGCCCTGCAGACCCTATTTTCTCCATCTGTCGCGTACGTCTGTCTGTTTCCTGCTTGCTGGAAGCGATAATGATCTTCCCCGAGTTTGTAGCCTGCCACAAAGGCCACACACATTTCCTCATAACCTAACCGGGTGCTTGACGCACTCCGAGAATCAGCGCCGGGTCCCGTGGCTGTTGGCCAGGCTGGCTGGGGAGGCAGAGACCCACCGACTCTTGGGCTCAGGGGGACGGGGTCCTGCCCTCCTGGGTGGGGCGCGGAGGCCGGCTTTGTGCCGTGGGGATCCTGCGCGACTCTGCAGAGAGGCTGGCCTGGGACCCCGCTAGCGCAGGTGACATTCTTTTCTCGGGGAGTGATGTATCCCGCGTTCCTCACGCAGTCCGAGGACACCCGCGGCGCTCTCCGTCACAGGCCGAGCGTGTCCCCGACAGGCGGGTTCTGCAGCAGCCGCTCTCTCCTGGGCGGACGGACAGACACGGGCCCTGGGTCAGCCCCCTCGTTGCGCCGCGGTGCACGGGCCCGAGGTCCTGGGAGGGGGGGCTCGCAGGGCGGGACCATAACTTCCCCTAAGGAAAGCTGTCTGGGCGTGACAGGCTGTCTTTGCGGTGACAGGCGTGTTTCCCTCGTGTAGGTACAAAAACGGTAGTTTGATCTGCCAAGCGGGAGAGCCGGGCAAGTACAGAATCGAGAGCAAGTACGGCGTGCACACACTGGAGATCAACAGGTAAGGGGCGGGGGCACGGCGGGCTCCCCGCGACACTGCCTCACACAGCCCCATCCAGACCCAGGGCACCGTCATAGTTAGAAACAGCCGCTCAGGGAGCACCACGTCCAGTCTGTGCCGTGGGACTTTGATGGTGTTTCTGTGTTAATCTGTGGGAGAAGCTTCTGGAAGCTTCCAGAAGCTGTCGTTGCCGTCGGGTTCCCGGGAGACAAACCCGCAGCTCTGTCCAGGCTCCCGCTCTGGGAACAAAGAGAATACACAGGTGGTTTAAGGACAGATGTGGCCGTCAGGTGCTCAGGTGACCGTGGGCGCGGACGGCTTCCCCACACCTGCCCCGCAGGGGCACAGCGCGGGCCAGGCTGGGGACCAGTCCCTAACGACATCCAGGCTCCTCAAAGGAGTGTATGTTTTATAACCCTGTGTACTTTCTACGGTGTCTTGTCCCTAGGAGAGGCTTAATAAAGAGACTGCGTAAGCTAAAAAAAAAAAGAGAAAAAGAAATATAACTTCTATCTTTTCTCTCATAAATTGAGAAAAGTGTAGCATACAGATGAGGAAAAGAGAATAAAAATCTTCCCTGTTTCCCACAGCATCAGTATTGTCCTGTAAGACAGCACGTGCACACATACACGCACACTAGATTCTGCCTCTCTTTTTCTGCTTCTGTGCCCACACAGTGTGTATGTCATCAGGTCATAACATGGTGCAGTCCCCCTCTCTCCCAGTACCTCGCGACCCCTTCCCCCGCTCGGCTGGTGCTCTCACAGGTCCGGGGGCTCCTTCCTGTGCTGTGATTAGGGACCACGGCCAGACCCCTGGGTTTGGATCCCTGATCTACCGTGTACCTTGTGACTTTGGATGGATCATGAACTCTTCCTGAATTGTGGTATTTTTATCTGAAATCATTATCAAGACACAGATGATAATGCAGCGATCATGAAAACCAGATAGGACCGTGTATGTTCCTGTGTGTCATATAAACACGTGGTGAGTGTGCGTGTGTGTGTGGTTAAGTCAAATTAAGGCCTTTCTAGGAAACAACGAGGGAGACTAATGTAGGTACAAAAAGTCGGTGAAGCATCGGGGTATATAACTGCATTGATTTTATTATTACCAACTTGTACAGCGACTACATCGTCATTAGGCTTGGTTTACTTAGAGGTAAGATAACCCACAATAAAAGAATTGCTAGAAAATAGTCCCACTGAAACAGCCCTCAAGGTGACTCGGAGAAGTCACGAGTTAGCTCAACAGAGCATCTGTCGCGGAACCTTCTCCCCGATGCCTTCTTACACCGAAGACATTCTTTCTTTTTTAATTAAGAGTTTTTAGACACTGGTTCTGTTGACCCGTTTTATACACGGCTTACTCGGATGTGCTCCATCTGCGGGACCATCGCGTGGGGCCCAGGCGTGCACACCAGAGGGGAGGGGGTGTGCACCCCCAGAGCAGGTGGGGGCACACGGGGAGGTCACGGAGGGGAGGCCTCAGGGCTTGGGGTCCTGCTGGACCCCTCACAGACTTCTTGCTGAAGGCGAGTGGGGCAATGGGATTCATCTTGGGGGGGTGGGAGGCACCTGTCCAGACACGCTGGGGGCAGGGGGACCCTAAGCTGACCCCGCAGGCTTCCTGTACATGAGAACGCGCCCAGGGCCGAGGATCGGTGGGGTCTGACCCACGTTGGTCCAGGACAGAGTCTGCCATCTCCCCCTTCCCACCCCACGGGAAGTCCGTGTCACCTTTCTTTGCTTTTCTGCCTCGTGCTCACTGGGTCCTCCTCAGTCTCCTGCCTGTGTTCCCCCTCCTCGTTTCCCAGCTTCTGACGTGGGTCCCCCTCCAGGCCCTGACCGCCTGGCGTTCCCAGGACCACACCTGCCGCCGCACCGCACGTGGGCTGGCTTTCTCACCGGTCGGACACGGCCTTGGATAAGCCTCTGGAGGAGGCCTGGCGGGTTCCCCATCACCAGAACCAGCTCTCCACCTGCGGATTACTCAGAACTTGTGTTAGAAAGTTGTGATTAAGATGAAAATTTGTGACAAGTCATTATCCTGGTTTTTCAGGTAAATCTGAGGCTGTTTCAAAAAGCTGGGGGTCTGGGCCTTCTGGTGCCATTTGTTGAGAACCTACTGGGTCCCAGGCACTGGTCTAGATGCTTGGAATACAGCACTAAAACCAAGGTCCTCTTCTTTGAGGTCTTACAATCTGGCAAAAGGAGGTGAACCGTAAGAAAAATAGAAAAGTGAATTATATAGTAAATCAGGAAGCCACAGTGCTGGGCGTGGGGAGTGGGGCCCTGTTGGTGTGGGGGTGGGCTGGTGTGGGGTGAAGCAGGGTGGCCGTCAGGCCCTCACTGAGAGGATGTCTTCAGAGCAAGGCCGTAGGAGATGCAGAATGGGACAGATCAGGGCAGTGAGCCGCGAGGTCTCCGGCCCAAGGGGGCAGCTCTGGCTGCGGAAACCGTGGGTCCCAGCTCCTGGGGCTGGAGCGGTGGGCGGCCGTCACAGGCCGGGAGGTCAGAGGTGAGCTGCGGCTGCGGGTCAGAGGATGCCGTCAGCCGCAGCAAGGACGCTGACTTTCCCTCGGGGCTGGGGGGATGCGGAGGGTCCGAGCTCTGGCTCTGAGCACAGGGCTGGGCTGTTGGTGGTGGGCTGGGACGACACGGTTCTGCGCAGGTGCTGGAGGGAGGCAGCGGGAGCCGGACGGTCAGACGGGGTGCTGCTGAGAGAGGGCGCCGCCGGGGCGCGGCAGGCTCGGGTCTGCACACACGCTTGCGCAGAGGGTCGGGGCCTCCGCACCCTGGGTGGGAACACCTGCCCCTTCTGCATTTCCCAGAGAATCACTCTCTCTGCTTGGATTTCTAGAATGTGTGGCTATTTAGTAGCCGGAAAGCCACGCTGTGTGGAAGGAGAAATCGCCTTCGTTGTGGAGCGAGCTTGTGTCCAGGGCCGTCTCTTCTCTAGCCGGGTGCCCTGTGGCCGGTTGGGGGTCCCCGGTCAGCCCGCGGTTTCACCCAGCTTGCTTCTGAGTTACTAACTGCATTTACAAGGGAAAGCCATCTCCCCTTCTCCAGTGTGAGACTTTGACTCTCATCCCGGCGATGTTAGCAGCTTTGGTCCTGGCGCACGGACAGACCCGTGAGTCTGTCGGCTGCAAGTTTATAAACTGAGGCCCGCGACGCCGTGGCCCGAGGCTCAGCAGCCAGGCCCCCCGCAGACGCACGCGGAGCTTGTGGAGACGGACGTGTGCAGCCCTGGTCTGCCCGGGGACCCCGTCGGCAGCTGCCGGGCCGAGGGGAGCCCGTCCCCCGCCGTCTCCACGTGACTCGGCTGTTCATGCCGAAGCGCTGAGTCGCCGTCATTTGATCCGTGGCCGTTCCGAGTGCGGCGGAATGTGCCGCCGGCCCGAGAGGGCAGCCTGGGTGACGTCTGCCCCTATGAATACCCTCTGGCCGCTCAGTTCTCCAAGTGCTTCCCACCCTCCTGTGCTGGTCGGATTTAGACTGTCACCGACACGGGTTTATGTGCTCGTAGGACTACCCCGGGGACGCATAATGCGAGTTCTGTTTCTTCGCAGAATTTTAATGCCGCGCTCGTGTTTCATGAAGGCGCGTGGAACGACCTCGGGCGGGTTTTGTTTCCAGCACCCTGCCCCCTCCCGGTGGCTCGCTGCACGGCTTCAGGCCGACCTCCTGGCACTTGGGTGTAGACGTCCGTCCTCAAACTCTCATTTGAGTTAGATTGTGAATCCAGCGTGGACGTGGCTCCCAGGGAAGGATGCTGGGCCCGAGTCCCCAGCGCAGGTCAGGGGTGACGTGGGCACTTGTCCGAGTACCCTCCTGGAGGGAGATCCGCGGGCACGACGCTGTTCCGTGAAGCTGGCCTGGGGACACCTCGAGACTCAGAGATGTACCAGGGCCCCACGGACATGTGTGAAGATCGGGACCCCTGTCTGTTCTGGGAAGCCGTCCAAACGGAACACGAAACCCTCTGCCTCTTAACCACGTGCTTGCCATTTCTCCCAGCCGGAGGAACGGCCCGGCAGCAGGCTCCGGAGGCTGGCTGCGTGCGGCCTGGGGGAGCAGAGAGGGAACGCAGTCCTGCTGGGGTGTGGGAAGACATGTGGGTCCCTGGATTATCTGTGGGCAGAATTCTGAGAAGGGCCCAGGCTCCTCACAGTCTGGGTGCCCAGCCCGTCCGCCCCTGGGCGTGCACGGGCGCCTGCGCCCCGGGTCCCGTCCTTCCTGCAGCCGCACACGGGGCCGCACGGGCGAGCCCCCCCACCCCCCTCCCCAGTGCAGCAGGTGTTCTCGCTGATCTTGTCCGTGTGTCCGGCGTGTTTCCTGCCATATAAAACGCGCACAACGGAGCGATGCGGATCAGTGTTGCAAGAGGGACACACAAGGACGGACCCAAACCTCCTCGCCCGCGGCTGTCCGGACGCCCTCCCTGGGACGCTCGCAGGGAAGCAGTGGGTCGGAGGGTCGGGGGGAGTGTCTGCCCTGCCCTCCACCCCAGAGCACGCCGCGGGGCCTCTCGGGGAGGAAGGCGCGCCGACGGACACCCCGGCTGCGAAGGGATCCCCGGCCCGCCCCCCGCCGCGTGGTACGTGCTAACAGGCCCCTGAGAAGCTGGTCTGTGAGTGCGTCAGCTGGTGCTTCTCGCGATCCGGTTCTCGGCCGGAAAACCGGCTCAGGATCTTGTGGGACAGGCCGCTGCGTGGCTGGGCCGCTTGCCCTCCCCGGGGGACGTTCGGTTTGAGAACTCCGGGGCACTCTCTGAGACCACTGGTGTTCAGTCCCCCCCAGAAGTGTTTGTGGCCGAGGGACCAGGAACACGGTACCGAGATTAATGGTGGCCGACTGGACAGTGCTGGGCGCCCTCGGGTCGCTCTGTCCGAGGACGCGTGGAGCGTGTAGCAGGAGGAGCCTCCCCCCTCGGAAACCGGAGTGACACGGGCCGAGGGACCGTGTCCCGGCTCAGCGGGGTCGCCCCCTGGCCGGACCGGCCCGCTGGCCGTGCTCCGTGAAGGGTCGGCTGTGCCGCTCCTCCCTGAGACTCGGTCCCTGTGAGGTCGCGGTCGGGCTTCGGGTCAGACTTCCGTCAGGTGGTTTTCACAGGGTGCTGGTGGCTGTGCACGTGGCTCGGGCCGGAGGACCCTCCCGGCTGGGGCCGTGGCGTGCCGGCGCTCCCTCCTCTGACCTGTCGTCACGGAGCCTGTGAGGGTGTTGGTTGTGGGGACAGTTGTGGGGCTAATCCCAGAAGAAGGATCCCTTCCTGTTTGCAGAACGCATTCGTGAAAATAGAATGGTTCATTGTTCAGAAGAACTCACACAAGCACGCACACACACAATAATAATAATGATAATAATTCAAGCAGTGCCTGAGGGCCGGGGAGAGAAGTCATGGTCCCTTCTGTGCAGATCCCCGCCCTGCCGCCCCCTTCGGTCTGTGCGCCCCAAGGGAGTGTGTGTGCGGGCGCAGAAGGTGATGCTCAAGAGGGAGAAAGCCCCCGGGTCTCGGAAGTTTTGTGTTTTCTCCGGGGAACAGGCTGCACTTGCCATGAGTCTGGACGGTGTGTGGCCAAGCAGCCCCTGGGAGGCCAGCCTAGGTCTGCAGCCTCAGCGATGGGCTTTGTAGCTGGGCTTGGTGGCTACACGGTGAGCCTAGGGCCAGGGCGCCGTGTGCCCAGCCACAGGGGCGGAGCTCTGTCCGTGCGGCTCCCGGAGGCCGCTGAGAGCCGGCAGGAGGAGCCAGAGGGAGCTCCGCGGAAGAAGGGACCCAGTTCTCAGCAGAGAGCACGGTGCTCCGAGGCCTCCCCTCCCCGTTATCAGAGACACTGAGTGCTTTTTGGTGAAAGGAAATATTTTCAGCTCCAAGGAAGAAAATCAAGTTACTCACGAGCCCCCGAGAACGGGTTTGTCTCTGAGGCACAACTTCCTGATGCATTTGAAAAGGAAGCCTGGGGTCAACTCTCTCTTGTTCCTTGCGAGTGCCGTTTTGTGTGTAATTTCTCTCCCCGGATTAGTGTCACGGTCGCGATGCCCACTCCTGGCACAGGCGGGCGCTGCCAGAAAGAGCGCAGGTCCGGGATTTGCGCACACCTCGTTTACCCAAGTTCTCCACGCGTCGGCCTTCTCATCACACTGCTACGTCGTGGTGTGTGTTCTCTGGGGGCTGCGACACAGGACACTCAGGTCGAAGTCGCCGCAGAGTGCCTGGCTTCTAGGAAACGCTTAGCCGATGAGTCCTCCCCTTAGGTCCCTGGTCCTGGGGACGATTTCCAGATTCTGGTGGAAACATAGCTCACAGCCAAGAAAATAAGCTTCAGCCTTTGTAAGGTCGATCTGGGGGTGCAGAGCAGCCCGCCCTGGAGGAGCTGGGGTGCGGGGGTTGCGGGGTCATTTTTCTTTCTGGAGGGGACACGCCGCCGCCTCCCCACGACTCCTGAAATATGGCTGCTGTGGGCAGGGCTGGTCAGACAGCTTCAGAGTATCCTGGGCGGCTGCTTCCTGTCTGGGGACTGTCTGCTTTTGGGACTTGGGGAATAACCTCTCATCCACACGGGGAGGTCTGGTGGGGAGGGAGGCAGAGTGGATTTTCCTGGAGGTTGAGGTCAGTGAAGCCTTCCCACTGGCCAGATTAAGCCATGAATTCCACCCCGGTAGGAGAATGCAGGCAGCGGGGAGCAGAGACTGCCCCTCGAGGACACGACTGAGGCTTTTCAGGATGTCTGTGTGGCCGGTTTCCCTCAGAGACAAAGACAAGCCGTGTCTGGAACCGACAGCAGCTCCCGGGACGGAGCGGACACTGTTCTTAAACTGGTCGCTCGTGAACGGAGGATCTAGGTCCTACCACAGGCTTTTAAGGAGCGCCCCATTCGATCTGGGTCATGGGCTTCCAGGGCGGTCCCACAGTGCATTTAGGACGCTGCCTTGCTTTCTCTCTCTCCAAGGGCAAACTTTGACGACACAGCGACGTACTCGGCCGTGGCCACAAACGGGTACGGGCAGGTGTCGACCAACGCCGCCGTGGTGGTGAGAAGTGAGTGTCCTGCCCGGGTTGGGGGCACGCCTCGCGCCTTCTGCGTCTGTCGGCGCCCTTCACCCGCTTCTCTTGCAGGGTTCCACGGGGACGAGGAGCCGTTGCACTCGGTGGGACTCCCGATCGGATGTAAGTCGATGCTGTTCCTTGCTGCGCAGAAAATGCGATCACGGAGAAGGTGTTTCCTGAGGGTCAGATCTGCTTAAAATCGTATTTCAAGATTCTTCCCAATCGCTCTTGGTGGTGCTGGCCACGGAAAGCCTGTTTCCGTGTCCTTCTGTGGCCAGGGGGCATTTTAAGACACCGGTGAAACTGCAGAGTTACATGTTTGAATCGGGGGGAAAAGCCCGAGTCCCAGTCCTTGAGCTGAATGCTGGCTCCTGTCACCGTGTCCTGCCCCCCACCCCGATCGTCCGTGGCCACGTAGAGTAAGCAGCCGCGTGCATCGGGACTAGGATGAGGCAATGTTGGCTCTGGGCTGCCTCCCGCCTGCCTCCAGAGGGTCGACCCTTCCCCTTCCTGAGTGTGTGACCTGCCTGTTGCTCGTGGGTCTGCACCCCGCTGTCTCCTGTACCCCCCCCCCCCAATGCCTTCCTTCTCCGCTCTGAGTGCGAGTGCAGGGCGGCCGGCTGTTGCCCGCCCATGCCCTGTTTGCAGGGTGACCTGCAGCAGCCCTGTCTTGGGGCGAGTCGGGGGTGTCTCTGAGCCCCTGGGTCGGTTCTTGGCTGGCAGGCGGGGACACCGGGCTGACCCGAGCCCCGTGAGTGTGGGGAAAGCAGCCGTGCCTGGAGCATCTCTAGGACCAGGACTTGGTAGACCCACATACCGTGGCTCCTTGATGGTTTGGGAATGAGGTTCAGGACTGACCTGCCCTTCCAGATTACGACTGTAGCATAGTCTGGGTCCGGATGTTACAGGTCAAGTGTGGGTGAGGGAGGACCTGACCCAAACCGTGCCCCAGGGGAAAGCCTTTCTGGCAGCTGTGCACACCCGTGTGTCGTCGGCTTTGGGTCATCTCTGCGTCGGTCATACTGGATTCTCGTGTGCCCCACAATCGGAGTCGCGCAAAACCACGGATGGGCGAGCAGGACAGGGGCGGGGCCACGTGGTGGGAGGCAGGGCGGCCCGAGAATGTGTGTCGGTGCCCCTGGGAATCCACGGACAATGCCGAGTCCGTGGGGAGGACGCCTGATGAGCCGAAGATGCTGGCGGCGAGCTCAGACGCCATCCCCGGCCTCTCCTTGGTGACAATTCTGTCTAAAGAAAAACTTGGCAGTATTCACACTGGACTGAATTGTACAGATCGTGACCTAATGCCTGTGTATTCAACACAGGTGAATATTTTGCCATTTTTTTCCAATTGCTTTTTAAAAATTGAAGTCCATTTGGCATTGCACAAACTCGCCATTTCAGAGATGCACTTTGGTGACCCCTGGTAGGAGCTCAGGGCCTCCGGAGGTGACGGAACTCCCCTCCCTCCCACCGGCCCCTCCCCCGTGCCCTCCCACGGAGGAACCGTCCTCCGGAAACTTCCAGCTCTTTAAAAAAATCTCCCCTGCGCGCACGTTTCTAAATTATGTATCTTTGTTTGTTTTGAAAATTTACTGTGCATTTTCTTCTGAAATGTACCCCGCCCAGCTAAACGTTATGTTTTGAGATTTAATTTTTCTGCCTCTGAATGTAGTTGGTTCATTTTCTGTGCAGAGTAGAGGGCGTTGCGCTGATGAACACAGCACAGTGGGTTCTAAAGCCCAGAACGCTGCGCTTTGGGCTCGAGGGGACCCTCCGGAAGAGACACAGTTTGGGGCTGACGAGGATTTCAGCCCTTTGGTCTCACCATGGGGCTCAGAGTGCACGTGACCGCCCTGTGCCTGGAGGACGGGCCGCATGTCCGTGCGGGTCTTCTCATTCCTCGGGGGGGGGGCTCGGCGTCTACTCCTCGCGGCTGGGGAGGACTCAGCGCCCACGGCGCCGGCTGAGTGGGGGAGGCCCTCCTCCGGGTGCACCTTCTCGCCTCTGCGTCCGCACACGGAGAAGGGAGCCCGTGGGCAGGACTTCCTGCGAAACCTCATCCCCATCCAAAGCCTGAGCCTCCTAATACCTTCTCACTGGGGCTGAGGGCTTTGATGTGTGAATCTGGGGAACACGCTCTCTCGGGGTGTGGGTGCGTGAGGTCCTGGGGAAGCGCCCCTGCCGCGTGGGCGCCGGCCTGCCCCCCGCCCGCTGTAACCGCGTCCCCTCGTCTGTCCAGTGCCCCCTTCGTCCGTGATTCCGTACATGCACTTCGATGTCCAGTTTCTGGAGAAGTTTGGGGTCACCTTCAGGAGGGAAGGCGAGACGGTCACTCTCAAGTGCACACTGCTGGTGACCCCGGAGCTGAAGAGGGTGCAGCCGCGCGCCGAGTGGTACAGGGACGGTGAGTACGAGGCAGGGACCGCCGCCCCAGGGGTCGCCGAGCACCCGTCACCCGGCTGAGGACGAACGGTAAGCTCCAGGGGTGGTCTGGGGGTCGTGCCCACCACTGGGATGACCGCAGGCGGCACGGCCAGCAGAGCATCTTGACTCCGCCCCGGGGACGTGGACAGGTTAGCAGGGATGCCCGCATTTAGAGGAGTCCCAGGAGTTTTCTCTATAGCTTCACAAGAAGGGTCTTCCTGTGATTGAACAGGACCAGTGCAGTGTCTGTATCGCCCTGTTTCCTCGGCTGGGACAAGCGCTCACCGTTACTAGAGGCCGTGGAGTGCTGGCTCTGTCCTGAGTGTGAGGTTTCTCTTCCACTGGCTCTGTGGGACAGGGTTGGGGCAGCTCCCCGGGGCCCGTGGGGGCTCCCCCGGGTGGGGATAGGGCAGACTCCCCTTCCTCCTCAGTCTGCACCCCTCTGCGGGGCTGTCCTCCCTGCCCTGTGCGTGTGCGCGGCGCAAGGGCGTTTTCCTGTGGGCAGGGGCTCCTGAAGGTCTCTGGCTTTCTGTAGGGCCAGCGAGACTGTCCTGCTTGTACTTACTTGGGACCTAACACCGTGCAAAGTATTACAAAGAAGCCCACGCCAGCCTGCCCAGACGATATTTATAATTGAGCTGGGGGAAAACAGAATGGCAAAGCCCTTCTGTTTAAAGTGTGAGAAATGTCCCAGAACAGGTGTGACGCCTTGCCAAAGGCACGGCCATGACCACGTGTGCTGACCCTGTGGGGCCCAGTGAGGGGCCGAGACTCTCGGTGGTGACAGAGGAGATCTAATTTATCCTCTGCCTGCCCTTGGACGTGTCCTTCACAAAATGAGACCCCACACCCATGTACCCAGGACAGAGGGTATCCTGTGCCATGGTCGGCTGGAGGGCCCCGTGCCCCATTCCACGGTGGTCTGCGTTTGCCCCAGGGCTCGGGGCTGGAGTTGGTCCATTTTTTCCCATTAGGAACAATTCTTTTTTTTTTTTTTAAAGGTTTTATTTATTTATTTGACAGTCAGAGATCACAAGTAGGTAGAGAGTCAGGCAGAGAGAGAGGAGGAAGCAGGCTCCCCGCGGAGCAGAGAGCCCGATGCGGGACTCGATCCCAGGACCCTGAGATCATGACCTGAGCCGAAGGCAGAGGCTTAACCCACGGAGCCACCCAGGCGCCCCAGGAACAATTCATTCAGTCACTGTCGTGTGCCCGTTCGCGACCTCGGGGCCCATTCTCGGAGCGTGCGTTGGGTGCCCAGACAACGCGCCCGCTGAAGGGGTTTGGCCCATGTTCCTGCTCCTGCGACTGGCTGTGCTCCCGCAGGCCGGAGGGGGCAGCGTCCCTCTGTCCCGTCCAGCAGGGATGCAGCCGTGTGGTTGTGTTGCCCGATGACGGGGAGGCCGGGGTCACTCCTCCTTTCGTCGGCTGCTCCTGGCTTTCCCGCGCTGCCGTTTCTAGCCCGGGCCTGGCCTCCTCGGCAGCGGCCGGCTCTGTCCTGGCTTTCGGCCGGACGGTTTCCTGCTGCTACAGGCCGCTGTCAGGCACAGAGCGGAGGGCCGCCACTGAGCCAGCCCTGGGCACGGGAGGGTGTCACCTCCACAAAACCATGGTGGTGCGCGTGGTGAGACACCGCGGGCTGTGCCAGGGGCAGGCACTGGGCCCCGGCCACCGCCATCCCCTCAGGCAGAGACACGTTCTGTCTCTTTCCTTCCGACGCTGCCCGTGGTCCCATCCCAGACGCCCCTTCCCTTGCCATTGGCTGTCGTGAGGGCTCTCGTGGGAGACGCGGCTCTCCGACGGGCGCGAGGCTGCGGCTTCCTCCCTCCGCGTGAGGCTCGAAACCCCGCCCCCGCCCCAGGCCCCTCTGCGCTCCTACGGTCCGGTTTGCTGGACGGTTTCTGAAGCCGCGTGGCCGCTCTGCAGATGTGCTGCTGAAGGAGTCCAAGTGGACCAAGATGTTCTTCGGAGAAGGCCAGGCCTCCCTGTCCTTCGGCCACCTGAACAAGGACGACGAGGGCCTGTACACCCTGAGGATTGTGTCCAGAGGGGGCGTCAGCGAGCACCGGGCCTTCATGTTTGTCCGAGGTGCGTGGCCGCGGGGTGCAGGCGGCATCGCGGGCGCGGGAGGACGGGACCCCTGACGAGGGCAGGGCCGGTGTGTCGGGGGGCGGCTCGCTGTGCTCCTTGCACACCTCCTGATGGGGACGTCGGGGCTCCCGTCTTGGGCATGTCTGACCGTCCGTCCACGACACGAGGAAGCTATCGTTGGGAGCAGGTCAGGATCCTAACCTCTGCGTCTCTGTTGATGAACTGGTAGAAGGTATAAAGCGACTTCTAAGCCTGAACACGCCCGTGTTGCTAATTCTCGAGAGATTTCAAGAACGAAGAGGGGTCTTGAGTTGGGAGCACCGGGGAGGGGCCCCTCACGCCCCAGCTTGCTGGTGAGGCGAGGCCCTGACGCCGGGACTGCTGTCCCCAGCACCACCGGCCTCGGGGAGCGAGCGTTCCGGGCACCAGCCCGGCCGCCAGCCCCTGCTTGGAGCTTCACGCCCGGAGTCCGTGTGCGCCTGTTTGCGCCTCCCGCCTTCCCCGGGGGCCGCAGGACCCCCACGTTATGGGAAGGAGGACAGAGTCGTGACAGAGCAGGCGGGTCAGACACTGTGCACGCTCTGTGCCGGGCACACGCACGCGTCACACCCTCCCTCGCTGTAGTGAGCGGACACGGGGACCCGCCACCTGGATGAAATCACGTCTATCCTGCGTACACAGTGCCCGGGGATGTATCTCTGCACACGTGTGTCTGTGCACATGCAGAAATGCCTACTCGCGTGTGTGTGCATAGCCTGAAACCCTGACACTGACCTCATAAGCCGGTGCCGTGATTCTCTGTCTCCAGGGCAGACGTGGGGCTCAGGGGGCACTTCTCCAGGGTGCGGCAGCTGGGGGCCAGCTGTCTGACCTGAAGCTGGAGGCTTCTCGTGCACATTCCCAGCCCCTGGGCCCTTCTGGGCACCTGCTGGAGCTCTGCCCTGCCTCTACTCCCAGGCCCCCTGCGGTCTCTGGCTTAGGGACCCTTCTTCCCCGGGCCAGCTGAGCCACCCTGAGGATCCCAGACACTTGGTTCTAGTTGGCGGGCTCAGCTGTCCTGAGCCTGTGGCTGGCCTCCGGCATTCTGACGGCCTGCCCGGCCTTGCCCTCCCTTGCTCGCTGTTTCCCTCCCCTCCAGGTTCCATGGGCCTGGAACAGCCCCACCTGCATATTACTGTTTCCAAATCACAACTGTCGGATCAGAGCATGAAGGAGGGGCTGTATCATCAGGGAATATTATAAAAAAAAATAGGAATACATAGAAAACAAATCCATTCGCCCTCCCCACCCCCCCAAGACAACATAAACTTGCTGGGCGGGGGTTTTAGACCCTTCCACAAAGTCTTACCATTTTTATTGGGCTGGCATTAAAGTGTACCTTCCATTCTCTGTGCTGGCCTCTGGCAAGATGTTTCGCCCCATAGAAAGGCAATAAGTACCACATAGCTGAGCTCGCCTCGCTTACTCAGCACCCACAGCAGGAAGAAAATAATGCATGTATGAGGGAGTTTCACTGTCCTGATTACTTTTTGAGGATTCTGATATCAAAAGAAAACCTTTGGCTCAATGTCAAGGAATCCTTAGTTTTTAATATGTTGAGGAAAATCGAACAAGACAGTACACAGTGTTCATGGCCACCCAGGCAGTACAGACTGCAGATAAGAAGTTAATGGTGTGTGTGCCCTTTGGGACCAGCGCTGCTGACCTTTGGGGCCCCTGTAAGAACGTCTGAGAACCAGATGTACCCGAGGCTCACCAACGGTCATGAAAGTGCTGTACGGACCCAACGTTTGTTCACTGTTTGCGGAAAAGAAAAAGCTTAAGTCCTCCATCTTGTGAGGACTTGGAAAGACAGAAGCGTCTAAGGTAATAGTTCCCAAGTGTTGAAAAGGCCACCTTCTCAGTTTCATTTCTTTGGTCAGGTTTTGACGTGACATTATGTGACAACCCTCCCTCCAGAGAAGGTGATCTTCCATTTCAGAATAAATTATGAAAAATCATGGACTTCAGTATTTTCTGGATGATAGAATGTTTTTGACTTTGAGAACTCATAAATAGGTTTATATTTCTTGTCACCAAGCCATCATAGTAAAAAAAATAGTCAAGTCATTGAGATGTGAGGAGCAGGTCGAGTGGACTCGAATTGGGGAGAGGCAAGTCTGAGTTTGAAGAAGTGGGCAACAGGCTTTCCAACATCCCAACCATGTGCCTCTTCTCCCCTCCCACCACTGCAGATGCTGACCCACTGGTCACTGGGGCTCCGGGCGCGCCCATGGACCTGCAGTGCCACGACGCAAACCGTGATTACGTCATCGTGAGTTGGAAGCCACCCAACACCACCACCGAGAGCCCGGTCATCGGCTATTTCATTGATCGGTGAGTGCCTGCTGCCTTCCTCCAGGGCTGGAGACGCTCCTGAAGCTGAAGCTAAGGGTGGCCCAGACGACGTCTTTGGAGAGTTCTCTAAGCTCAAGTTCATGGCACTGTTCTTGTCATGGGGCATTTGGTGGGATCAGGTCCCTCCCTCTGGTTACTGAGTGTGCATGACTGAGCAGTTGGAACACGGTGGGGTTAGGGTAAGTAGATTTCTGAGTGTTGTAATTATTTGCCTGTTCAACACCCTGTATTGAATCCACCCCCCAACTTTCCTTAGTTTTTCCTAGTTCGAAGCCCCAGTTCTGGGTTCTCTGAAGAGTTCAGTCCTGCTTCTCCCTCTAGAGAAGGAGAAAACAGGCACAGAAACGTAGCTGGGAAGGTTGCCGGCCCGTTTGTACCCAGCTCCCTTTCTTCCTCTTCATTAAACTGGGTTTTCTTCTTGCCTCCAAGGGAAAAAAAATACTGATATTTCAAAGTCTAAAATATTGGAATTTACTTTGGAGCTGATCACTTAACTGTGGACATCATTAAACTCATGGGTCCTTTCAAGTTCCTTTACTGGGTGTGGTGCTCAGGGGCTGGGAAGGAAACCAAGCAGAGCTGGTGAATTTATCAGACACACAATTTATGCCCCAATTACACACTTCAATCACCCAGAGAAATTACAGTCAAAAGCAATGAATTCAGAAGTAACACAATCGTTCTGGGGAGGAATTTAAGATGTTATATGTATAACACACAGTAAAATAAGATGTTTATTTCAGAAAAGTCTGATTGCTTTTTGGTTGGTTAAGTTCCCTTTTCCACACCAACAGAGCTACTTGTTTGGGTAAAACATTCCCCGTTGGGTTAGTATTTGGAAATGCTAAGGTCAGATTTGTGGAGTGCATTGGGTAGGGTTTACCTTGAATTAAAACCAAGAAAAACAAAATAGAGTGATTTGCTGTTTTCCTGGGATATTTGAACATTTTTTCAGCCATTTGGCAAAAACAATTTCATGGCCCTTCTTAGGTAGGGACCCACGTCCCTCCCTCCGTCATTAACAGGGATGAACCCTACAGAACCTTCTGGTCAGAGGACCCCACAGTGGCCACCTTGGGGGTTAGCTGAGGGGCTCCCCTGCCAGACTCAGTTTGGACCGTGTTCTGGCTGTAACAGGTTAGCACCTGTGGGTCACAGAACTTGCATTAAAATTCTGGATCATTAGGAGAAAGAGATTTGGTTCTCTCTAAAGCAAATGTACAGCCCTGGCTTGGAATAGCTCCAAAAGATGACTTTTGTGACCTTGCTGTGTTCTCCTGGGGATTTGACGTGGGGTTTTGGTGCTGAAATTTCTCAGCCTGTGAAAAATGCAAGCTACTCTCTGCATTTCCACGTGTCTGGTCAGGACTTCATGTTTTCAAAAGACATGTGAGATGCTGGAAGGACACATCTTATCGGCACTGGGACAGACTGAGCCTGCATTCTGGACAGATTTCAGTGCCCAGGCTCTCCTACAGCGGGGCGCGTGTGGGGGGCCGGCGGTGAGGGCCCTTTCGTTCCGTGCGCTGGCATCGGGCCTGCAGGGTGAGCAGAGGGCACTGCTGATTCTGCTGTGTAAGTTGGAAAAAGGACTGTCAAGGATATATCTCACGTGACTTTTGGAGGAGATTTTGCCTAAATGTGGTTGAAGGCTGGAATGGGTCTTCAGGCTACAAATTATAAGGCTTCTAAATAAGTAAATAAATATACTTTACATATCCTAAATGGCTCTTTTGAAGACTTCTCGTACAGCTGCTTCTGTAAATCTAGTGCTGCAGTGCTTTGACTTCTACAGTGTCATGTGGTTTCCAGTTAGAGCTGTTTATATACACGGAATACGTGGGTAATGTACACACAGACCCGTGTGTATTTATTCGGCTGATGTATTTGTGGTTCTCCCCTCGTTTTTATTTCAAGATGTGAAGTGGGAACTGACAATTGGGTTCAGTGCAATGACGCCCCTGTGAAAATCTGCAAATACCCCGTGACCGGGCTCTTTGAAGGAAGGTCGTACATTTTCCGCGTGAGGGCAGTCAACAGCGCGGGCATCAGCAGGCCTTCCAGAGTGTCCGAGGCCGTGGCTGCCCTTGACCCTATTGACCTCAAGAGGTTACAAGGTAGGTTGTGCAGATTTTAAGCTCCAGAGGTGTCTTGGAATCTTGGGGCCATTTTTATGGGATTTGTTCTTTCTCTTCTACGCTCAGCTGTGCACGAGTTTTAAGAATGTCTTCGAGGACTGAGCGTGGTCCGGGGACATTTTATGGTGTCCGTATGTCCGCCGGTGTCGCTTTAGGAGAGGGTGTGGCCAGGCTGGCATAATCTTCGACACCAACCACACCGCCTCCCCAATGCTCTCCACTGAGATCCAGTCAGACTGGTTGAGAACTAGAGTTTTCTTGGTCCATCGAAGATGTAATTTCAACGCATTTGATAAGACTTGGAAGGCTTTGAAACTAAGCCACTTTATTTTTGAATCGTAATTTCATGTGACGCAGATGCCCAACAGGGCTTGGACCCTTAACTACGGTGTGAAGTGAGCCCCTACATTTCCCCTGCCCGCGTGGTCTTTTGAGCCCAGGGCAAAGGTCTGAGAAGCACTGAGTATGCAGACTGCTCCAAGTAGCATCTGAGTCCCTCCGAGTTGCGGGTGTGCTGTGGTCATAACGCACATAACACGGGGCGGATTTGGATCTCACGCCGAGTTAGGGAAGCTGGGCCTTTCTTAATGAAACCTTTGGACGCCAAATTCAGCATCTACTTTTCTCTCTGCAGCGGTCCATTTGGAGGGGGATAAAGAAATCGTCATCTACCAGGATGACCTCGAAGGTGAGTGGCCCTTGAGCACTGCGGCCCCGCTGCCGGTGCCCTAGGGAGTCAGGACGGTGGCTAGAGACCAGAGCGATGGACAGCCAGCGCCCAGGGGCTGGGTAGAGCCTGCGTGTTAGCACTGCAGCCGTAGGTCCAGTCTGCAAGCGTGTGGCCTAGAAGTTAGAAGACGGGAACGAGGTGGGTGGAGGGCAAGGATGGGATCCAGGGTCCTCCCGGATGGTTTCATGGCTTCCATGTCGGTCCTGGGTCCTCTTGGGGCTGTGCAGAGAAGATCAAACTGAACCCGAGTCTGTGTCACTGGCTGAGGCTGGGCCCTTTCTCTCAGACTCCATGGCTAGAGGACTATTTCAGCTTTTCTTTTTAAACAAAAATTTTTATCTTTAGTATTTTAGCCGAAATGGACGGTATTCTTCCTGTCAGTACCCCTGGCCTGAAAATTCACAGTTCCCTCATTTATATTGGATTTTCTGAACACTTCTCTTTGATATTCCTTTCAGAGATAGCTAGGAGGATCGGTTTATTAGGGAGGGGAACCTGGCATTATTAGTCAGAAATCCAGAGATTTGAAGCAGACTTATAATTAGAGTTTGTAGAGGACAACAAACAAGTTACAAATGAAGAAACATGAATTCGGACCTAGTGCCCCAGGAGATGCACTTTGAAGCTCTCTTTTAAAAAATTGCTGCAATCCTAACACACACACACACACACACACATATATTTGTAAATAAAAAAAATAAAACTGCTGCGGTCCCAATGCTCTTTCCCCAAAGAGCTACAGACCTAGGAGTTCATTAGTTGATTTTCATGTTTGCCCCCAGACGGTCTCCAGACATTGGATCTTCTGCAGCTATAATGGCTTTTCTCTAGTATCTCCAGAAGAACACACAATTCCCAGAGGGACACTCCTCAGTGACATTTAAAGTCTTAGTTAAGACCCCCACTTCCAGGTATACTCAGAAGTTGGGGAAGGTGCCCAGTAAATAAGCCACAAAAGGAAAATAATCCAGGAAAGTTTGACTTCCTATGACTTCTAAATAAAGGATTGAAGTGTAGCTATTGGAAAGTGTAAAATCTTGCTCCTGCTTGCAGAGGAAGCCATGTTCCCGTGCAGACTCACCTGCATAAATGTGCATTTTTGACATGAGAGCAGGAAGGGAAGTTCTCTTAGTCACCTCCATCAGGCCAATGGGACCAGGGTGGAGGGAACCACCCCAGGTCTCCTACGGGCGCATGTAGACATTCAAACAAAACTACCTTCCAGGAGGAGGCAAAATCTGCATTATGTAAAGATGAGAGCGGGAACCCTGCCCTTCTGGGGAGCAGAGCTCATTCTCCATGTACAGACAGGGATGTGCTGGGGGTAAATCCCAGCTACAAAGTGCCAAAGCCAGAACTAATGCATCGTAACACACTTAGCTGTCTGATCGATAGAATGGAAGTTTGGTTTCCCAGACACAGTAGATCTTCTTTCTAGCCAGAATAGACTCACTGATACCATTTGCCATTTTTCTTCTTACATTTCTTTTCTGTGAGAAGGCAGCTTTTCTGGCTGCCTGTACCTTCATTTTGTTTGATTCCTTCTCAAACTTGGCTGTATCCTGTTCATTTGTGGGTAATATTCCTGGGGCTCAGCCTGTAGCTGGTCATTCGAGGCAGAGGCAGGGACCCTCTGAGCCTCCCGGAGCTCCTGCTCTCTGGGAAGGCTCTGCATGCCGCAAAGGGGTGGTCCCCACCATCTGATGCAGACCTGGGAACTAGGGTAAGCTCTGTGACCTGCTTTAGGGTCTGTGAAATTCATGAGTTTACTTTACTCACTTTAAACAACAAATGCTTTCTCTAATTAAACAAAAAAGTCCTTAGAGAAAAGGGATTTCCTGATGCTTTCAAGCAACCCATTTCTGTGTTCAAGCACATGTTGTTAGGAATTTCTTCCCCTCACTCGCCTTTATTCTTCGTGGAGGCCCATCTGCTTCTTTTTGTGCTAGAAAAGGACTGATAAATGCTGTTCATTTTAAGGAAGAGGAACACTCCTTTGTTGGCTAGAAAAAAAAATCACCCCTCTGCTATTTTATTTACTTATTTTTGCTCACTTTTTCCAATCAGTTTAATCTTTATGTCCTCCTCAAAGGTTTTAATTACCGTCAGGGCTCTTCTCTGAACATCATCCGACTCTCGCAGCCGTTCTTGCGTTGGTCCCTTGAGAAATGCACACTCTGCGGTTGCACACTCTGCGGTAGGGCTGGCCAGAGCAGGCTTCTGTAGCGCTGGGCCAGCCCAGTTTCCCTCTGCTAGTTCCACGTCCGGGTGTCCGGGGCTGGGGGCTGGCAGAGGCAGCCGTGCAGAAGGTACAGTGCGCTTTCTCCTGAGCTCTGTCATCCTGGGCAGCCTGAAAAGTCCCAAGACAGTTTGTGTTTTTGTGACTCAGAGAAAAATCTCCTGGCAGCCTGTTGTGGTGTCTTTGGGTGGGCAGGACAAAAGGCAGGATCTGCAATTGGGGGATGGAGGCCTGGGTCCCTGTCCTGCCACTCCACAGCCCCGGGATCCCAGGGAAAGCTTGCGGCTTTCTGAGCTCCATCTTCACCCCATATGGATGTGGCTTGAGAGAGCGGGGTCCAGAGATTCCCGAAGCAGAGTCTCGGGCAGCACCTGTCACTTGGAGGCACCTGGTCCACGGGGAGTATCTCCCAGGTGACATATTTGGACATATTTGCCTCTCATGGTGGCTTTCTTTTTTCCTTCCTTCCTTCCTTCCTTTGCTCCTTCCTTCCTTCCTTCTTCCCTCCCTCCCTCCCTCTCTCCCTCTCTCCCTCTCTCCTTCTCTCCTTCTTCTTCTTCTCCTTCCTCTTTCCTTCGGATTTATTTATATGCGTGAGGGAAGGGGCAGAGGAAGGAGAGAATCTTGAGCAGACGCCAGGCTGAGCACGGAGCCCGACCTGGGGCTTAATCTCATGACCCTGAGATTACGACCTGAGCCAAAACCAACAATTGGATGCTCACCCGACTGTCCCCCTGCAGGGCACCCTCGTTTGCTTGTCTGTCCGCCTTCTCCTCTCAGCTGTTGGGGGGTTGGTAGCAGAGATCAGCTTGTGTCCCTGGCTTCTCCTTGCCCCCTGGGGCCCTCCGAGCCCTCGCCTCTTCTGTCCGTGGTTGGGGTCATCTGTGCGTCTCCAGGCCTCCTGCTGCTGCTTGGCCCAGGGCAATCCTGACAGGCTCCAGGCTTCGAGTCCCTGAGTCCAACCAGGGGTTCTCTACTGACAAAAGCTGACTCTTCCTCCCTCCCCAGCACAAATGAAAGGCTTCTTATTCTCTTGCTCTAGGCCTGGAATCTGGGCTGGGTCTGGAAACAGCAAGTTGCTCAGATCTGGAAGGCAGCTTTGCACTCAGGTGCCTGTTCTCACTGCCCTTACTACCCGCCTAGCTTCCCTCGGGTCCCTGGGTCTGCGTCTCACGCCCTCCGGCACCTTGGAAGGAAATCAGATTCAGCTCTGGGGACTCACCATGCATCGTCCTAGAACAATTTCCTGCCTCTTCTCTCTTGCATCTCTGTAGGTGTGGACACAGCACTTGGGTCCAGAGCAGGCCTGTTGGGTGTCCGGAGGCCCCGCCCCACCCAGACCTCACTGGCATTTCCCTGGAGACAGTCTGACTCCTTGTTTGAAACCTGACCCGCTTGCCAGAACGCTCCTAGATTGGGCCATGCTGTGTTTCCGTGCCTGTGGGACCTGTGAAACGGGTTATGCTCTGTAACGGGACTCCTGGGAAATAAAACCAGGCTTGTTTGTGTTGTCTCCATGGGCTTGTTCAATGCTGTGCCCGTGGCACAGTCCTCAGGGAGCAGTTGGATATTGAGAAGGGCTGAGATGTCCTAGGGATGTTCAAACCTTTTTAATCATGTGCTAATCTAATTGGAAGCTCGTAATATTTTGTATTGCAATGACAGGGACTGTGGGTCTGGAAAACCTCCACCTCGTAGGAAAAGCTCTCCTCTCCAAACGTGACGCCCCTGACCCCTTAAGTCATATTAAAACACGATGTGCACCATGAGACCAGTAGAGCAGACATCTCTGCTTGCACATGTTCCCTCCTAGTTGTTTGCAAAGGGCTGATGGCTGTCACTCCAGAATTTCAAATGTATAGGTGTAGGTTACTGGGCTTGGGAACGTGGCACAGATCCACCTAGGGAGGGAGAAACATGTGCTCTGGAGGCTGACCCACGGGTGCCACGCTGTGAGGGCGTATGAGGAGCGTAACCGGAGAGGCCGTAGAGGAAGGATAATCTCATTCCACAAGGCTCTGAAATGCAGAACACAGACCGCTCGAACCTTCTCTGCACAGATTCCCAGCTCAGCAAGAGCTCCAGTCCTGGTCAAATGCCCTGTTTTTTCTGGGTGAATCTTCTTCCTCCCCTTGCAGCTGAAACTCTGGAAGATTTTTGGATCAGATTCTTTTTTATTTTATTTTTTTAAAAATGGACTGGCTCATGTTAGCAACAAAAGTAATGAGGTGATCTTCATCAGTGCATTCTACTTGGCTGGGAACAACAGTTGGCTCTAAATCCCAAAATAGAAATGAAGCAAAGGACGGCTCTGCCGTGCCTGTCCTTAGCGCCTGGAAGCACACCCAAGGGGCGACGCTCCCAGCGAACGGGGTGACCTGGGGTTCATCCAGCGATAACCGAGTTTGTCTGTCCTGCAGGCGACGTTCAGATCCCAGGGCCTCCCACCAACGTGCACGCCTCAGAAATCAGCAGAACATATGTCGTCCTCAGCTGGGACCCACCTGCTCCCCGTGGCAAGGAGCCGCTGATGTACTTCATCGAGAAGGTATTCTGCGGTCGCGGGTCCTGACACAGCAGCTCTCTGTAGGATTTCACCCTGTGCTACTCCATGGGTTTTAGAGATGAGCAACCGTGAGTCAGTCGCCGCAGACTTGACCGCTGTTCCTTACTGGGGACAAGAGGGCACGGTGAGTCCCGGCCGTGCGTATGAGCATCGGGGGATAAGGTCCGGGTCCTGGCTTTGCAGCCTTCGTGGGAACAAGTGGGTCACTTCATGTCTCCGGCTCTGGCCCCTACCAAACGGGGCTCGCTAAGTTCTTTCCTGCGGACACGTTCTAGCTCGCAGATTTTGAGGACCCGGTGAGACCCGGGGAGCAGGGCAGATGGCTGTAATAAGCCACGTGGCCGCGTGGTGGCGGTGTTGCACAGCGATTCGCCCATCGGACGGGCGGTTGGAGGACTAGCCCCGACCTGCGCCCCTCTTCCCGCCTGCGCTTCTCACCAGCAGCCCCTGACCCCACTGTGCCCCCCGCGCCTCGCTCGCTCGGGGCTTCTGGAAGCCTGACCGGAAGCCCCTGATAGTCCCCCGCTCCCTCCCCGTCCGCCACCCTCCCGCGTGAGGCTGCCCTTCCCCGATGGCCCAGCGGCTGTCCCCGACGGAGAGCGCGGGCCTCCTGGTCAGCTCGAGAGCCTGACTCGCTTCTGCTGCAAGCGCGGCCCTGGCTTGTAGAAGCCGCGGCCGTTTGCGGCGACTTCCCAGTCCTGGCGGCCGTCCCGGGGCCGCGGGCACCTGCTGTCACTACTCAGGACCTGGGGTTCATCCAGCGATAACCGAGTTTGTCTCTCCGTCCCCGCCGGGAAGAGGGAAGCGAAACATGGGATGGAGGCTTTTCGAGTAGTTATCAGTGATGCAACACCGGATGAGGCACGTTAACCCCGCAGCAAAGGTGCAGAGACGTTTGGGGAATAAAACGAGAATCACCCATACTTCCGCCGTTTGGAGTGGTCATCACACATTTTTTCCGGACACTCAAAATCGACTTTTTTCCTCGCGTGGCTGCTGAAACTTGTTTGCACCCACAGGACTTTTGTAAGATTTAAGTCCAGTTAGTTAACATGGAATGTATTACTGGTGTCAGAGGTGCAGGTCTGTGGGTCCCCCGTGGCGTGTAACACGCTTGCTCCTTCTGAGCCTTCCCCAGTGTCCATCACCCAGTGAGCCCGCCCGCCACACCCCTCCCCTTCACAACCCGGGATACACACACTTGTGGTCTTTTTCTCTCTAGTCTTTTACATACGTGGTATGTCATAGGTGCAGTTTGTCTCCTGGGTGACGTTTAGCTACATGCTGTACTTGCCCTCATCTGGTGGGACCTTTTCCAGCTAACCCCAGCGACTGCGTCTTCAAGCACAGGAAGGAATCAGGACGTGTCCTGTGCTAGTACAGCCCGTTATACAGATTGCTGTTATCTGAATACTACAATGATAGCTGCAAAATAGGGAACATTTTTTTCTATGTATTTATTAGTATTTCAAAACAATTATTTATTTATTTCAGTGGGAGGAGCACTTGGGGAGGGGCGGATGGAGAGGGAGAATCTCCAGCGTCCCCACACGGAGCACAGAGCTTGACACAAGGCTCGGTCCCATGACCCTGAGACCCCTGAGCTGAAATTGACGGTCAGAGGCTTAACTGACGGGGCCACCCAGGTGCCCCTAAAATAGTGAAAAATTTAAATTGAAATGACACCAGCTGAGTATGATGAGATTTTATTAATACCCCAAATTATCCTTAATCCCTTATAGTTCATTCTACTTTACTAAAACAGCAACCTATGTATTAATTCCCCTAAGTTTTTTTTTAGTTTATTAGTTGTCACGTATAATTTTTCCTGGTAAGTGTTTCCAGCTTTGGGTAATTTTTCATCTGCTTTTCCAAACTGGTTTCCTTTTTCATAAAATTCAGAAAAGAGTTATTGATGGCCGGGGATGGGCTTCACTGCCCGGACATCCCTGGAGATTAATTTGGCCAGCTAGAGCAGAACATGCCTTCGGCACACCTTTGGGGAGCTCTAGCTTCCTCATGTAAATCCTGTGTCCCTTTGCAGTCCGTGGTTGGGAGTGGGACCTGGCAGAGGGTCAACGCGCACACGGCAGTGAGGTCCCCTCGGTACGCCGTGTTTGACCTCGCTGATGGGAAGCAGTATGTGTTCCGGGTTTTGTCAGCCAATAAGCATGGCCTGAGCGACCCGTCGGAGATCACTGTGCCCATCCAGGCTCAGGATATGATTGGTGAGTACGGCCGTGCTGGTAAGCGGCCAAGGCTTGGGACGGGCCCTGAGTAAGGGACACCAGATGCCCTTCTTTTGTGTTGAAAAAGACAGCTAATGTTGCACATGAGCCAAAATGCCTTGAAGTCTCAGTTGACAAGGGATGGATGTCGCTCTACTGTGTTGATGGCTACTCAGCATTTCTCCAAAGTTCCATATTATTTTTATGGAACTAACAAATGGGTTAGAAATATTTTTAGGCATTGGTCACTTTTTGGAGAACCTTGAACACACTGGTGTTTCTTGTCCATGTGGCTTGAATTTCCCGCCCTGGAGATGCTGTAGGGAATTACAGAAATTCGGAATCGCCCTGTGGAGAATATCCAGGGTCAGATCATGAGTGGGTTTTAAATCCCCTTACAGATTCCGGCCAATCTGATGGAAGTATGTCTTATTTTCTTAAAGTTGTTACTATCCTGTTAGCTAAAACATGTGTGTCACAAGAAGGTGCTATTTAATGGTTCTGGGGGGCGGGTACAGGACACCAAGTGATTGTCCTTTCTTTCCTTGTGAGTCAGGTGGGACTTGGGAAGACACAGAGGACAGTCCAGCAACTCCTGGGTGCCCCAGGTGGCCGTCCCCTGCCCACTTCTGCTGCTTGTCCCTCCTCGTCCGATGTTAGGGAGCCCTCAAAGGGCTTGAGGCTGATGGGTACAGCTTCTGGAACTGAGACACTGTTCACGGTTCCTCACTCTACCTCCTCTGTACAGCGGTCCCTTCCGCCCCGGGCCGGGTGCTGGCATCGCGGAACACGAAGACCTCAGTTGTGGTGCAGTGGGACAGGCCAAAGCACGAGGAGGACCTGCTGGGCTATTACGTGGACTGCTGTGTGGTGGGGTCCAACGTGTGGGAGCCGTGCAACCACAAGCCCATTGGCTACAACAGGTGCGGGGGCCCCAGACCCACCGTACGGGAAGGACACACACCAGCTGGGAGCCACGCGGCCCTCAGAGTAGTGTGAATGCTGGCAGACACGAACGCAGGCAGACGCGACTGTGAGGCTCCTCCACGGGTGTCTGTTTTCTTTCCCGCTCGTGAGGGGCCAGGACTTGAAAGCCGATGAGTGGGTTGAGAGCACGGGGCTGGAATGGTTAGCGTGTTGATGAGAGAACTCTTGTACCTTGGTCCTTCTGGAGTTATTAGCAGTTAAATCTTACCTTCCAACAGGAAAGTTAAAATAGAAGCCAGGACTCATGAGGTGTTTTATTTTTCCATATTGAGTTTTCAAACTTTTAAAAATGGCTTTGCATGAATGAGAGTCCTCTGCTCCAGCCACTGATGGAGACAAAGCAGGGGACCATCCCCTCTCTTATGCGAGGCAGGGGTGGGGGACATCAGCTCATGCTGGGCGGAGAGGAACATCCTTGCCCCCGGCATCCATTTACCCCCCACTCCTGCCGAATGTGCAGGACGTCTGACTTTAGTAGGTTCTCTCCAGGGTATGCTTCTCAGGTACGTAGAGGCAGCAATCAGATTCTCCACTGTGGATGGGTTATTGCCGATGGCTCAGCCATCTTTCCCTTTTTAATTTACTTAAAAACAAACAAATGAAACTTGGGAAAAGCCATGGCTAGGAAGGGAGAGATGTCACTGAGAACAGTATGGTTAGATGTTTCAAATCCACAGGCAGCAGACTCAGAAAGAGATCTCAGGACAAAAACCTAAAAACAGCATTCTCCAGATGGAGTTTTGTAAATGGTCACTAAAGGTCTGCAGGCTCTAAGAGGGGAGCAGACTTTCTCATGTGGATGGGGTGCTGGCCTCTGCTGAGCTCCTCCTGCACGGGTTCCCACTTGATGCTTGTAGTGATGCTGGGAGGTGGGGACTGTGGTCCCCTTTTGCAGCTGGGGCGACTGTCTCACAGAGACAGTGACCCATAGAGAGTATCCGTGGGTGTTGCTTTCTGCACCCTCAGACCTGTGCTGCTCCTGTTCCTGGTGTAACCAGGTATCATGGCCTTCCTCGCTGACCCTGTGTGTTGATTTGCATCCATTAACTAGAATTGAAATGGGAAGTGGATATATAGCATACATATATAAAGAACTCAAACTACTCGAGTTCCTTTTAGTCCCAGTGAAAAAAATTTTTGGACTATTCCCATAATTTTTACTCTGCTGAAGGAGAAGGGGAAAGGCTGAGGTGCGTGGTCATGCCCCTGACTGGTGTTTTGTTCAGGTTTGTGGTGCACGGCCTGACGACCGGCGAGCAGTACATATTCCGGGTGAAGGCCGTCAACGCTGTCGGCACAAGCGAGAACTCGCAGGAGTCCGACGTCATCAAGGTCCAGGCCCCCCTCAGTGAGTAACCGAGGGCCTTCGTAAGCTCTACGGGAATAAATGCTCACGGTGGCAATAACACGCTGTCCTGGGAGGGCTCTCATCCGCCGGCCGCATGTCTTGGAAACACGGGGCTGAGTGAGGAGAGGTGAAACGCCAGCAGGGCACACAGTGGGGACACACGGCTTCATGGCAGGTCCCGTGTCCCTGCACGTGTGTGCCCACCTTGACATGCGTGCTGTTGGGATGAACATCTCTTTCAAAGTTGCTGCTCACCTAGAAAAACATCAGTGGCCTTTCCAGCTGGTTTTAGTTCAAGGAGCTTTTATCATCCCAGAGAATTCCAAATGTTGATGTGAACTTTGTGGCTTTGTTCATAAATGGTTATCGTTAAAAATGATTTTGGTCAAATAAAACAATTTGGGACCTAATTTCAGAGGTGGGCCCTGGGACCACGAGTGTTGTGATCATCACCCTGTTGATTTCATGCAAAATGGGCTACACGGCAAACACGTGCCCGGGGACATTTGGGGCACGAATGTCACATGCTACTTATTTTGAGTCATACTGATAGCCTTTCATTCCTGAGAGAAATGTTTTGCTCTTTATTTACTTTTGTCTCTGATTAAATTATCGCATTTTCGGAAGTTCAACTTTCTCTCCTAACAACACAGAAAGTCCTGTTAGGGAACAACCAAGCAGTGCCCAACCTGATACTACTTAGGTGGTCAGTATAGCACAAAATCATTCTTTTGTTTGAGGGTCATTATTCTGATCTGTCCGTTTTACCCAGGATGGACTTCCAAATGTTACCATTCCTACTTACGACAAAGCAGTTGTCTACAGTTTTATTCTGTGAAGGGAACAGGTTTTTCCCCGGTCACCTATCTCTTGGGGAACAGAGAATGACCAGATGCAGGTTACCTGGAGCCGGGGCCAGGGCTCGGGGAACAGAGGCACACCCTCCCTCAGGCCCTTGGAGAAGGTGGTCCACTTCCAAACGAACTCATGTGAATTCATACTCACTGGAACTGATCTGATGTGGGAAATTAAGACCGGCTGGGCAGTAACGTGCAGCGTCTCTGGTCATGGGGCACGGCTGTAATTCTTCATGGATGTCACAAGAAAGCTCCTCCTGGAGGTTTTCCCTAGAGGAGGGGGGGAAATCTCTTGTTTCAACCACCCAGGCCAGATTTGAATAATGGATTGCTCCTGTGTTATTGAAATATTGGAAGATGTGTGTGTGTGTGTGTGTGTGTGTGTGTGTGTGTGATTTCCTGGGGGAGTTATTTAGGAATCGCAGTGAATAGAGAGGACCGAGAGTTACCGTCTTTAAAGGAACAGATGAAAACATGCAGGGATGGTTGAGGTTTGGGGGCCCCTCTGCAGAGCAGGAGCGGCCCCAGGGAGGGCAGGGCGGGGGCTGGGGTGACCTTCCTGCTTTGTGACTTTGCAGCTGTCCCTTCGCATCCTTACGGGGTCACGCTTCTGAACTGTGATGGCCACTCCATGATCCTTGGCTGGAAGGTGCCCAAATTCAGCGGGGGCGCACCCATCCTCGGCTACTACGTAGACAAGCGCGAAGCTCACCATAAGAACTGGCACGCGGTCAACTCTTCGCCCGTCACAGAGAGGATCTTAACGGTTGGTTCTTATGGGCCCACTGCTTTTCGCTGGGTGGTTTCCTGTTCTGGGCAGAGTCCTTCAATCGTGACTCAGAGTTCAAGGGCGTTACATAATGTGACGCAGACACACAAGCAGGTTCAGAAAACTTCACAGCCTCGTGGGAGAAGCTCTAGAACTGGACCGAGGAAGCATTTTCTTCTGAGACGCAGGAGAGGCGGAGAGGCAAGGAAGCGGGTGGTGTGGGGTTCGTGTCCCTGCTGGGAGCAGCCCCAGGCCCCCAGCCCGTCACTGCGTGGCTGTACAGGGCTGGTGCGTCTGTGCTTAGCTGGTGTTCTGTCGGAACACCCTTGCCCAGGCTTGTTCCTCACGGCTCTGCTCAGAGAGGCTTGTGTGCACAGCCTCTGAGCGAGTCACTTGCCCAAACACACGTTCTGCCCAGGCAGAGAGAGAAGGAACATCGACTTAGAGTAGGAATATCAGGGATCAAATCCAGGGGCAAACCCTCCCCAGCCACGGGCTTTCTCTCCACCTCCATGAGCCTTCCGCTGCTCCTTTGTGTGGTTTAGGTCACAGGCATGTGTGCGTGTGCATGTGTGTGTGTGTGCACGTTGGTGCATGTGCACGCACACACGTGTGGGGGTCTGTATGTGTGTATGCGTGTGCCTGTCTGTGCACGTGTGAGAGATTCTGTGTGCAGGTGTGTGCGTATGCACATATACGTGTGAGTCTGTGTACATGCGTGTGCGCACGTGTGTGGGAGCCCATATGCACGCGTGTGTGACTGTGTGAGCACATGTTGGTGCGTGTGCGCGTGCGACATGACCGATATCTGTGCACGGTCAGCCCCACCGCCATGCCGAGCTGTGCAGGACGAGGGCCCTGATCCAGAGAGAAGCCCCTTGTTGCAGAACGCGGGGCTGCCGGGATGTGAGCTCCGTTCAAACACTTGCTCTCGAGGCTCTGTTTCTCCAGGAGGCGATGTCACTTGGATGCAGTGGGGCAGGGCTGAGGGCTCTGGTCAAGGCTTTCCCTGTACTTTTGGGGGCATAGACCTCCTGCGGCCGCAGGCGCGACCTGAGGGCTGCCGGTCCGTGTGCTGGGGGTTGGTGATGGGTTGCAGGGCATCACGCAGCTAGGCTAGTCTGGCTTCGGGCTCCAGCTGGGGATTCTGCAGAAGGGATATGGGCTTAAGGGCAGGCCCCCACGCCTGCTATTCCGCACACTCTCTGTGGCTTTCCTCTCCATGAGCCTCAGATGGGCTGTCGTGGGGGTCATTGTGCCATCCTCATAGGCGCGGTGACAGGAGGAAACAACGTGGTCAGGTTCCCTAAGCGACCACAGCATGGCGGCTGCATTCACAGCCCTCTGGGACAGCACCATCCAGTTTACTGGCCCAGCCCCCAACCCTCACAGTTCATTCTAGGAGTCGGTCGTGACTGCTCCAACAGGCAAACAGTGACGCGGTTTTTTTACTTCCTGTGTTAACTTACATGCATCTCCCCAGGTGGAGGGCTTGACAGAAGGCTCACTCTATGAGTTCAAAATTGCCGCCGCCAACCTGGCCGGGATCGGGCAGCCGTCGGACCCCAGCGAGCTCTTCAAGTGTGAGGCCTGGACCATGCCCGAGCCTGGTGAGAAGCCCCCGCCCCCCCGGACCACGGAGCTGCCCTCTGTGTCATGAGGTCATGAGCCCCAGAACTAGTGGGCGTTCTGTCTGCGCGTGCTAGGGTGTCCCGCCCTGTGCCGGGCACGGGGCGCCGCTGCGGACGAGGTGGCCCCATCCCCCGGCAGAGGCTGAGCAGTGACGAGCGTGGGGTGGTCAGCGGGGTTGCGAGAGGGGGAGGGAAGGCGGCCCCGGGCAGGAGGGGCCGTGCGACGACAGTGTGACCCTGCGGTTCCAGTGTGAGAGGCCCCGTTCTCCCAGACCCGGGGGGACCTGGGGCCTCTAGTTCAAAAACGTAGGGTAGTTGCTAATCTGCTTGCATCAGGACTTCACGTTTTAAGTCTGTTTTCATCAATTCTCAGAACCTGGGTCTTCACTGGTTGCCTCCTGTCTGCCACGAACCTAAACGGGACGGATAAAATGCTCCTGTTTTAGCAAAACTGAAGTTGAAGCTATTTTGTGGGCAGAGTATAGTGTCTTTTCCCTCCTTTCCTTTTGAGTGGTCCTTGTTTAACAGAACGAATTTGGGCCCCTTAGAACCGCCAGTGGAAGGAGAGCTCTCCCGACTTCCGGAGACTTTCTGGGCTCCCCCGAAGGGCTTCGCAACCCCTGATGTGGGTGACGCAGTTCAGGCGCAGCCCCTGCGCATTTTCCTCTTGCCGCCCGAGGCCGCTGGACCCGGGAGTCCGCGCTGCCCCCGTGGAAGGCTCCAGGGTCTGAGCCGGTGAAGTGCCCGGGCTCGAGGAGCAGGCGTGGGTCAGGCGGGGGTGCGGGTGCCACGCGTGTCCCTGGTCCGTGCACCCGCTCTCTGTGTGAGCCGCACCTGCCGGGCCTGAGCGCTGACAGGGCCTCACGAGTGACTCCGAGGTGCCACGGTCCCCAGACGCCGGCCCGACTGTCCCCTCTCCGTGCTCCACACGTTCTCCGGGACGTGCGTGAGGAAGGCCGATGTGATACGTAGAGTCCTGAGGTCTGGGGGCCGATGGAGTCGTGTGTCCTGCGGCCGCCGACGCCCGGGGTTGGTGCATGCACACACGGCCGACGACGTCTGCCTCTTCAGGTCCTGCCTATGATCTGACGTTCTGTGAGGTCCGAGACACGTCCCTGGTCCTGCTGTGGAAGCCCCCCGTGTACTCCGGCAGCGGCCCCATCACGGGCTACTTCGTGGACTATAAGGAAGAGGACGCTGGGGAGTGGGGCACCGTGAACGAGGCAGCCACTGCCAACCGTTACCTGAAGGTGACGCTGTTCCCTCCCGTGTCCCCCACCTTCCCGGGACGGGGTCTCTGGTCCCTCCTGGACGGGCTCGACGCCGCCAGGCCAGCTGCTGAAGCAGCTCAAACCGTCCCGTGTGGCGCTGTGCACGGTCCCCGCGGGGGCGATGGCCGCTGTGTGTCCACGGTCAGGCCTGTGTCGTACCCGTGTCCTTCGTGACGGCTCGCAGAAGTCGCGCGCGTAGGCGCACATGCACGCGCAGCTGTAAGACCTCGGACAGGAGGGCGTGTGCACGTTCCTCACTCCTGTCCTCCTAGTGGTTCTGTTCTTAGCGTCGACAGCCGACCCCTCGCTGGGGCAGTTGTGACTCCCGTCCTCGGGGGGGGGGGGTCAGCCACCCGTCCTGGCTCTTTGTCCCCGCTGTCCTCCTGCAGAGGCTTGGCCCGCTTGCTTGTGGGCTCTGTGGTGTGGTGTAGACGGCGGCAGCTGACCAGAGGCCCACACCTGAGTCGTGTGCACGGTTGCATCCTCTGGGCAGCCGTCCAACCCCGCGAGACCAGATCAGCTTCTGATCCACACCGAGTGAACTGCTCAGCTTCCAGAGATCTGGTCCAGTCCGTGGCTGAGGAAATAGCTGATGTGTATGTTACGTATCAGCACCGATCACGGTTCACAGAAGCTACGCACGTGCAAGGAGAGAACGGCTGAATTTTGATGTGTCCGAACAAGGGGAACTCTGGCCCGGTTACAAATCACATTTGAAGTAATGCTTCCTCCCATAGCGTTATGTTGACCAGGACCGCTCGGCTGCCGGCGGGATATAGGATTTTAATTCTGCTTTGAGACAGGCGGAGGAGACAGGACGCCTCTCTCAACATGGAAGAGAGTCTGTTCTTCTTGCTAAGTCAGGCTGTGGACGAGTGAGTCTGTCTCACCTTCCGCTTTCCCAGCTCACTGTGCAAGGCTCTTCCTTCTTTCACAAAAGGGGCGTGTGCTTGGTCAAATGTGAAGAACGAAAAGTCCTTTTCACTTATTGATTAGCATGTGACACGGTCTCTGTCTTTTTCAGGTCTGTGACCTGCACCAGGGCAAGACCTATGTCTTCAGGGTCCGGGCCGTGAACGCCAGCGGGGTGGGGAGGCCGTCGGACGTGTCTGAGCCGGTGCTCGTGGAGGCCCGGCCAGGTGAGGCGCGACCGTGTGGCTGCTGAGGACGGCGGGAGGCTGAGGGCCGCCAGGCGTGGGGACCGGGACGCGTGTCTGTGTGCGCCACGCAGGGAGCTGGCTCCTGACGTCGTGTCCACGGTGTCGAGCGGCAGACGGGACAGGCCGCCCTCCGGCCCTGCACGGCCCCGGCACCCCGAGCCGCGCTGCGGCCCCGAGGCCATAGGCACAGTCGTGGGGTCCGCACTGGGAGCAGTAAGACCGCATGCGGAGGGCACGATGGTCTCGCTCGTTACTGCTGAGTTTTGACGGGGAACTTGGGGGCGAGTGACAAAGGCCCACGGAAGGGACGTCAGCGGAAAGTGCTTCCGAGGGCGAAGGCAGCTCACGGGGTACGAGGGGAAGGGGTGGTGGGTCCGCGAACCGGAGACCCTGTTGTCTCCCGCGTTCCTCCGCTCTCTGGGGACCGGCCTCACGTCCTCGGCCGCGGGCGCTCTGCGCTTCTGCCCTCGTCGTAGCCGGCAGCATCTGTGCCTGCCCAGGCCGACGGGTCCTCCCCAGCCTCTGCTTCCTCAGGGACAGCTTCTGACGGGTCCGTGTGGGGCCGGCCTCCACCTGGTCAGAAGGGACAAGCAGGTCCCCTCCCCTCCCCCCATGGAAGGAGGGCAGAGGGAGGAGGCCACGTGCCGTGATATCGGGGGTGCCCGGGGCCCTCCCAGTGGCCAGGGGTCAGGTATCGGGGAGAAGGAGGGTCTTTATGGCCGACATGTCCTCTACGGCGGGACCGGACGCAGAGACGGGAGCAGACGGAGACAGGACGACTTAAAACCGGTCCGCTCCGGCCGCCGCCTGCTCCGGGAGCATCCGCCCTCCCGCGGGTCCCACTCAGGCCCAGGGGACCGTGCAGGGGAAGCCGATGGCTCGGTGGGGACCAGGCCGTCGCCTCCAGACGGAGGCCGCGTGCTTGTGACACGGCGCACCCTGCCCTCTCCGCAGGCACGAAGGAGGTCAGTGCCGGCGTGGACGAGGAAGGCAACATCTACCTGAGCTTCGACTGCCCGGAAATGACGGACGCGTCCCAGTTCACGTGGTGCAAAGCCTACGAGGAGCTCGCGGACGACCAGAAGTTCCGGGTCGAGACAGTGGGAGACCAGTAAGTCCCCTCGCGGCCGGCCCGGGGCCACCGGGGCCGCCGACAGACACGTGACGTGCCCCGCGGATCTTCCTTCTAGCTCGAAGCTGTACTTTAAAAACCCGGACAAAGGGGACCTGGGCACCTACTCGGTGTCCGTGAGTGACACGGACGGAGTGTCCTCCAGTTTTGCCTTGGACGAGGAAGGTAACGTCGGGGGCTCCGTGACAGAGCATGCGGGAGGGCTCGGCAGGGGACACGGACGCTAGCGTGGAGAAGACGTGCTTGGGGGACGGGCGCCTGTTCGTGGGGGGCCGGGGCGCGGGGCGATCGCAGAGGCGAACGCTCCCTCAGACGTGTAAGGAGCGCCAGGCCGGGAACGGGGGCTTCTAGAGCGTCCCCCGTAGAGCCCAAGGTGGGCTTCCGATGCATTTCAGTAGCTCGGCAAGCGGAGGGGAGCGGATGGGCAAGTACGGCCACGAGATTAGCGGGAGACCACGGATGGGGGCTGCTTCCGTTCCAGCACGGGAGAGTCAGGACGGTGAGAGAAAAAATCCATGTTTTCTGTGCGTGAACTAAGATTCAGCCGGCAGAGTCAAAATCTCTTGCTCTCTTGCAAGCAGGAGGCGGCAGAAAGAAGAGCCAGGTCACAGCCGGGGGCCCAGGGACAGGCAGGTCTGTCCGGGGCAGACTCACGCACCTGCATCCCTGGCCGGTGAGCGGGGCTCACGCGGCAGACGCTGGTGCTGCTGGGGACTGTAGTGATCTGTGTCCAGTGCTTGTGACGGACCGGCCCACAGTCAGGGTCAGACTCACGGTGAGGCAGAGGGAGCACCGTCGTGTGGGATAGCTCGGTCAGATGTCAGGCGTTCTCCGGGTCTCTAGAGCTGTCTAGGGGTCGAGAGTCCCCTGTTAAAATACGGGGTCTTCTGGGAGGCCCGGTGCCTGGAGGGCCGACCCAAAGTTCCCCGCTGGTGTGTTGGGCGGGGCCAGGCGAGAGTGTGATCCCGCAGACACCTGACTCGGAGGGTCACTAGGCGTGGGCAGGGATGCGAGGCACGGACGAGTGCCAGGAGGTTCTGTCCTGATGCTCAGGCCGCTGCAGGGCAGGAGCTGACGCTGGGCAGACGGGGAAGCTCGGGCAGATTCAACGAGACCCAGCGGGAGGGCGGCCGGGGGTCCGTGTGGACGCGGCTGCCCAGGGTCCTCAGGATGCTTGTGTCCAGAGACAGGCGGGAGCAGGTCCAGAATCTGCTCCGAATGCCTTGTAAGCCGCCATTTCTGACCCGAACTCAGTGGTCTTCTGGGTTTAACTCAAAACATCCTTAAATAATCCTGAAAAGAGTTCTGTTTCTCTGCACCAGTTTTAAGTTTGTAGGTGACATTTTCACTCTAATTTTAAATAGTTGCAAAGGACGAAAACTTCCAGCATGTTTTAAAACGTATGTGGACTTTAAAAAACCCTTTAGATAAAACCTTGGAGCTGCCGATTTCACTCGTTTGACTTACGGAAATTCCCACCGTTAGACTAACGGGGAAGCCAAGCCAAGCACCCAGTCAGGGAAAGTCTGACCTCATTTTTCGGTCCAAGTAAGCGTGTTCACACATGCCTTCGTGACGGCCGTCTCTTTTCTAAGTTCCAGTTAAGAAGGAAGGAAGGAGGGAGGAAATGGCTCAGAACCTTCCGTTTTTCTTGGCTCGGTCGTGGGCCTCTTTCCGGAGTGATGCTTTTATTTTTATCGTTTTATTTTTATTTCCAGCTTGTGGCAGTAGCACAGCCAGTGAAATCCTGGGTGGGCAAAGCATTTTGAGGGACGTCTTGCAAAGGGAAGGAAATCACCAGACCCCCCGCACAGTCTCAGCGCCTGATCGATATTAGGAAGGAGTTCGTGTGGAATTTGAGGGGCTGGAAATGGGTGTCTTGAAAGCCCCCTCTGCAAAGTCGGCCCCTGCCCCCAGCCCCACTGTCCCCAAACTCTGCCTCACGTGCCCACCATCCCTCCCCTTCACGGTGGGGTTATTACACGGCGAGGGTCTCAGGAGAGAGCGTTCGAAGGTGGTTTAAATCCCGTTTGCCTTTTCACTCCTTAGCGTCTCTTACACAGTGAAGCCTTGGTGGTACCAGATCCCCGCTCGGGGTTAGATTGTGATTGTTTACGAGCTTCTGCACGTCTGGCTCGAAAACCAATGCACGTATCTTTCTCAATTTTAGAGCTCGAACGTTTGATCGCACTGAGCAACGAAATCAAGAACCCTAGTAAGTAAGCGCGGGACGCCGCCTGCTTGCCGGCCGACGGCGAGCCGGGAGGGCCTGCTCGTTGCGGTGCAGGGCTCACGGGGAGCACGTGGGCGAACCGACTGTTCCTTCCACGCGAGCAGCCTCCACGCGTGTCACCTGCTGGCTGGAAGCAAACACGAGCTGATAGTGCAGCTCGCAGAAATTTTATTGCATAGAGAGAGTTTTGAATTTGGGGTTTCGCGTCGCTGATCCTAATCCCAGCAAGTTGTCGGGTGGGGTCTCCGGTTACGGAGTCACACGCAGGCGGGCGTGGGCCGCGGTCCGCGGGGAGAGCCGGAGGCTGAGCGCGCGGCCCACGGGGCTGTACCTGCAGCGGCAGGTCGACCTGCGGCTTGTTTCTGTTTTCCGGTTTTCATGATCCAGTTCAACCCTCCGGGGTTTCCCATCCTCAGAACCTCAGTAACCGGCTCGATGGTTTCCTCCAACAAGCAGCCCTTCTCCGACGCGACTCGTGCACTATTGACTCCTGATTTCTCTTCTTCCCGTAGCAATTCCTCTGAAATCAGAATTAGCTTATGAGATTTTTGATAAGGGCCAGGTTCGCTTCTGGCTGCAGGCCGAGCACTTGTCACCAGACGCCAGCTACCGCTTTATTATTAACGACCGGGAAGTCTCTGACAGCGAGGTGAGCTCACGCGCGGGACCCCCGGGTTCGGGAGGGGGGGGAGGACCTCCGGAGGTCAGGGACTTCGGGTCGGGTCCTGGGTGTGTTCTCATCCCCTCTGAGCTGCAGAAATCGGGGCATAGCCGGTTGGCGAGATGAACGTGTGACGGCTGAGGCCTGCCCCGTTCAGGGACTGGCCTGGGTTAGACGAGAGATCAGAATCCCTGAAATCCGGGCCCACCAGAACCAAACAACGGTCACTTGGTTTTAGAGACGCTGAGCCTGGTGCTATGAAAAGGTTCAGGTGACGTGGGGGGCACGGGATGTCCCTAACGGACGGGCCCGCTCACTCTCCACCCTGGTTTCGAAGCTGTGCCTTCTTACCCTATTGTGGGCGGGTCCTGCTCACCGAGACGTCCCACGGAAGGAATCCACGGGGAGATCTGCGTCTACGCCTTCCCTAACCTTCTAGGCTGCTCTCTTTTGTGGCCCATCTGGGCAGAGCGCGGCAGGACCGCCCACGGTGTCTGCAATGCTATGACACAAACACTCGCGCCCTGGGTCTGCTTTTCATTGTGTGCGATGCGTCCTACCGTTATTGTAAATATTCCCTTTCTGGCCGTGGAATACCAAGTACGCCTCCGTGTACTTCTCGTCCACGAGTTCCGGCACAGCTGCTGCATTTGCAGCTGAGGGAAAACCTGCTCAGTGGGCCCTTCCTTTCCTGTTGGCTGGAGAGCGAGGGGCCCTGACCCCCTCTGCTCGTTGCCCTCGGGATTCCGTGTATGCTGCTCAGCCTGCTCAGCGTCCTGCTGGCTCTGGAAGCCCTGTCCGTGTTGCTGCCCACACGTCCGCGGGACGCTGACATGCAGGAATCGCTCGGGCCACACAGGGGCCCGCTCACTGTGGCGCTGAACTGGACCCCTCATCTCTGGTCCAGGCTTTGTCCCCGCGGCTGTTTGGTGAGGTTTACCTGGTTAGAGGAGCAGGTGTCGGGCAGAAATCCAGGAGGACAAAGACGGTGTGAGTTGTCTTACCCTTGAGAGACGGCGACGGACATGAAAGGGGTACAGGGAGCCGTGGCCTTCGAGGACATGCAGGCGTTTCCCTCCGGCTGCGGGGAAGCCAGCGGCAACGCATTCTGTCCCTGGGAGAGCGCGCCGTACGGTCGAGCACTTGGAGAAACCCTCTTCGAGCAGAGGCCGTGCCGTGAGATGAAGAAGAATTTAGTGTAATTGTGCTTATTTGTAGAAGGTCTTCTGATGGGCATTTCCTCCCTGCTGCATAGAGCTGGCTTTAAACACGGACGTCTTTGCTGCGTGGCTGATCTTTTGGGAAGGGGCTGCACTATGTCACCGGCCTAATGAGCAATCCACAGGTGGCTTTTCCGGGAGGGGAGATTGATGTTATTTTGTGTGAGTCACATCAAGGCCTGTATTTATGGCGCCCATAAAATCATTGAACTCTATCCTGCTGCGTAACAGCAATCGCAAGAAGCCTAATTAATGTCTCAAACCTGCCCAGACCCCGCAGTGTCGTAGCCGAGAAAACTGGAAGAGCTACTGGATCACGAAGACTGTGAGGTCCTGCGTTCTTACTTCCGGACCCGGTGGGGCGGCTCCTGGGGTCCTGTCCTTGCAGGGGCTGTAGGTGCTCGTGGATCGGACAGGAAGACGGTGCTTTGTCTCAGCGGCTTGACATTTGCTCTCCGTGGTCAGAAGTAAACGCTCAGAAGGACGGGGCGAGCCGCGAGCTAGCAAGCTCCTGTCCGTGCGGTGTCTCGCTTCTGTCCCCACCTGCCTGCCGCCTGCCACCGCCTGTCTGCCCGGAGGACATACGCTGCCGCGTCCTGCGACCGGGACCATTTCTCGGTGACCGCCCGCTCAGAAAGCGAGCTGAGGCTGGTGTGCGCTCATTTGCGTCTCTCCTTCGTGTCCCACAGACCAAGCTCCGGGCTCCGTTTCCCAGGCAGACACAGTCTATGACTGTAGAGTGTGCGTCACGCACGTGAAATCACAGCGGAAAGTCCAGCTGTGAAGGTGGTGTCTGCTGGAAGGCAAGGCCAGGGGGTGGGTTCTCGTCTCTTAAAACCTCAACGTCATATTGGCTCAGGCAGGACCAGAAGTGTCACGGTTGATCATTGGGAACACGGTCATCCTCTTCCTCTCCCCTGCGTGCATTTTACAAATCATTTCTGATTGTCCCCCAGAGCCAGCCAGGAGGTAGGGACCCTCGGGGGCGTGTGGGCCTGCGTCCCGGAGCTGCAGAACGGGCACCAGGCAACCGGGCTACAGGAGCCTCCCGAGAGTCCTGCAAGGTCCTCCGGGATCAGGGACAGTGCTGGGAGGGCCGAGGTGGCGAGGAGGGTTTCCGGAGTAGGGGTGCCTGAGACGAGTCTGGAGAGGCAGACAGGACGCCGGGCTGGCCGTGCCGTGGCCCATGCTGAGCACGGGCAGTGGGATCAACGGGGCCAGCAGCGGGAGGAGAGAGGTGTGTGGCGGGAGGAGGCGTCTGGAGCCTCCCAGGTCGGGCAGAAGAGATTGGAAACGGCGCCCGGTGCTCGGGGACGTGAACTCACACGGACGGGCCACGCGGCTGTTCTGCTTGTACCTGAACCCTTGTGCCAGGGCACTTGGAAAGCTGAACTTGAATGTGGCTCAGAGACAGAAGGTCGCCGTGGTGACAGCACAGCGTCTGGCAGAGAGCAGCACTTTCCCTCCCTCCGTTGACAGATTTTCTGTAAAATCACCTGCAGGGAGACATTCTTTCTGCGTTCTTAGGAACAGGAGCATTCTAGGCAGAGTGTGGCTCCTGAGGGCAATGGGGCTTCCCTGGGTGGCCCTGCTTTCCTTGCCACTGACCACAGATCACGGGTGTTTGTTCTGCGCATCCCGGTCCCCGGGACTCCCCCTGCCGGGCTGAGACCAGGGTTCGGGTAGGGAAGACCCTGCTGGATCCCTTGCAGGGCTCACAGGGAGACGGAGAGTCTGCAGGGAGCATCCTACGGGTTACCGGGGTCATCGCGAGCCGTCACCAGAGAGAAGAACCCTGAGCCCCAGGGCCACGGCCTGCACACTCCCTGCCTTTGAGATGACTCGGTCTTTGGATGTGATTCTTCTGGCCCCGCGATCCTGGCTCCGTTTCCGATACCGTCTGGTCCAAGGCTGGAAGAAGACATTGTCCATTCGCCACCAGGAAACAATTTGGGGTCTGTGAGCCCGTCACGACCAAGGGAGCGGAGTGTGAGAGGAAGCTGAGCTTTGGATGGGCTCGGTGGTGCGGGGACGTGTCCCCAACCAGGTGCTGTTGGTGGGGAATTAGTGACAGTGCGGTTGTCGGGACCACAGCCAGTGGGGTGCCCCGGGTGGCGAGATGACCTCGTCAGCGAGAATCCCACACACATCTCTGTGGTGCTCACTGCCTTCCGGGCACACAGGCGCTGCGTGGGAAGGGTGAGGACAGTCCGGGTTCTGGAGGCTCGCCGTGCGGCAGGACGTGTGGCAGGCGGTGGGTGGACACTTGGACGGGGCGGAGATCTGCCCTGGAAGGGGACGCGTGAGCAGCAGGGAAGCGGCGGGAAGGGCACCCTGCCGACTCCTGGGACAGTTCCCAGTGGGTCCTCCCTGCTCCAGTCCGGAGGGAACAGAGCAGGGGAGGCAAAGACGCTGCGTCAAGCTGGGCCTCAGGAGTGAGGGGAGCGCCAGGCACCAGGCTTGCCTGGACACGCACGCTCTTCCAGAAAGTCTCTGTGCACCTGACAGCCAGCTTCTGTGGCGCTGATCCACGCGGTGGCCTTGAAGCCACGGTTCTGAGTCCTCAGAGCACAGCCAGCATGGTGCTTGACGGTGGGGTGCTGCTGGCCAGCTCCGTCTCACGGTCGTGAGGGGGCCCTGACGGCACACCACCTTTTCGTCACGTCCTGAGTTGCCTCGTGCCGGTTGCCGGTCTCGGGTGTGTGCCGTCCCTGCTGGAGCCTTCCCGGAGGAGGCAACTCCCGCACAGCCCTCGGGCTGCCTCACCGAGTGGGCACGCGTGTCCCTTGGTTCATGCACGGGTCACCGAGCGTTTCCACGGGTACCATCTCATTTTGCGTTTTTGTGTGTGTCACAGTCCCTTAGGGCGTAGTGGTAGATGCGACGGTGAATGAAAGTCAGAGACCAAACCGGGGGAGGGAGTCTCCTGGGCATTAATTCCCTGCCTCCGCCGTTGCTTCCAGAAACACAGAATGAAGTGCGACAGAGCTACTGGCATTATCGAGATGGTCATGGACCGGTTTACGATTGAGAACGAAGGCACCTACACCGTGCAGATTCATGACGGAAAAGCCAAGAATCAGTCTTCTCTGGTTCTCATCGGAGACGGTACGCCCTCCCGCGTGCGTCTGTGCGCCTGAGACAGGAAGTCCACCAGCTGCTCAGACCACACCGACTCAAACATTTCTCATTTCTTTTCCTTTCAATATCGACGTCAGCGTTCAAGGCTGTCCTAGACGAGGCTGAATTTCAAAGGAAGGAATTCCTCAGGAAGCAAGGTAGGTCTGGGCTCGCCCCAGGAGCCGGGCAGACTGGGCGTTTCCAAGTGTGTTTACGGCCGATTCGGCTCGATGCCAAGTGGCTGCAAACGCTGTTACAAACGATCACGAAGTCAGGCGTTCCCCATCCGTGGAAACTTGGGTGTTTTTCTGTTCTTTGCACTTTACATTTATTTTCATCCGAGTGTTTGTCTTGCTTCTACCTTTAAAAGCCCCAGAACCTACAGATGAGTGTTTGTATTTCCTGTTCCTGAGTCAAGGGCATGGTCAGGGTGGCCGAGGGGCCGACCGGCTAACCGAGTCGTCTTTCTGTTTGCCGCTGAGACGGAGGTGACGCAGACCCTCATCTCCTCTCGGTGCGAGGACTGGGAGCAGCACGTGGCAGGCGGCAGGACTGCGGGCTCGCTGCATCCGCCCTTGCCCTTCCCGGGGACGCGCGTTTGACTCCCGCCGCGCCGCAGGCAACCCCCGGGTCGGTCGGCTCCTCTCCTCGCCGTCGCCTCGTCCACACGCACACTCCCACCTCCTGGGGTCTGGCCGTGGCTTTCCAGGGTCACCTCTGCAACTGCGGCACCGTCCGAAGTCCGAGCAGGGGCTTCAGGCCTCCCAGGACCAGTCGCGAGGGCGCGGACCCCGCGGTGCCGCCAGCACGCTCCGCCCGAGCCAGCGTCGGGGTCTGGGACCTGGCACGTCCGGGGTCGGCCGCCGTCCGCGGTGTAGCTTCCTGCGGGCCGGAGCTCGGTACTTACCGCGTGAGCGACCGGCGAGAGCAGCTGCGGCCCCGTCCCGTCCCGTCCTTAGTGCCGCTGCCCTGCCGAAGCGCTCTCGGAGACGCAGGACGGACGCACAGACGCGGGCGCACGCTTTCCTTGTCTTTCCCTGCAAAGAGCCATCTCTCCCCGTTTCCCCCCAGGCCCTCACTTCGCGGAGTACCTGCACTGGGACGTTACAGACGAGTGTGAAGTTCGGCTTGTTTGTAAGGTGAGGCCCGGGCTCCAGCGAGGGGGCGGTCGGCTCTCCCCGCAGGGCTGTGACGGGCCTCGCGGGAAGCGTCCGCCGGTCATGGGATGCGAACCCGCGCAGCGTGCTGGGCGCCGCGTGACTTCGCGTCTCGCCGTGTCCTCCACATCGACTGCGGTGTCCGCGCCTCCCGGGGGACAGTGCCGCGGGGACGTGCAGGGGACAGTCAGGGGCGATTTAAACTGCTTAAGAGTTTCAGCGAGCGGCCGTTTGGGAAGTTCACTGCGATGAAAGGCACCTGGTAATTTCCATGCTGCTCGCATGGTTTCTTTAAGGAAAGAAGGAATGTTTTGGAAATAAGAAGCTTAGACTTTGTCCTAAGAATCGAGCACTGAAGTAAGTCTTCGTTCCTGCGGAGGCTACAAACCGGTATGTGCAGGAACAGACCTCCAGGAGCACCAGCTGTGGGAACAGCGCTACAGCAGGGACCGGGGACCAGTAATGCCTGGTTTTGGCCCAGAAAAAGAGTAATTGCACGAGGGGACAGATGTGTTAACTAACCCAGCTGGGCTGGCCATGTCCCAGGACTGGGATGTATCCCTGACACTTGAGCAATGTTAAATGACAATTATATCCCAGTAAAGCTCGGGACAAAAGTGAGGTGAAGGCCAAGGAGAGAGAGATAAGGGATGGGGCAGCGTTGGCCTGAGGAGGGGAGAGCGGTCGGTCAGGACCAGAGTGTGGGGGCTGGTGTGCGGGGGCTGGAGGGAGGGCATTAAGCGTGTGCTTACACGGCTGCGGGGCCCGTGGGACTTCTCCCTCCCGGTGCACTCGGAGATCATTCTAGTGTCCTCCCCGCTCTGTAGACACACGATGGAATGTCAGGTTCCCTGACCACAGAGAGTCAGAAGTTTCTAAACGCGGATACTGGAGGGACCGAACACAGAAACGGACACTGGAGCGTTCTGCAGTTTGACACACTTAACTGGTGTGGCCGTGTCCCAGCTCCTGTGGCGCTGCAAAGCATCCTACGTGGTCTTCCCCTTAGTAATACGTTAGATGACTTTTTTGAACGTACTTGCATAACGAAGCACGGGGAGAAAATTTACGCAAGGGTTTGTACCTTCATAATGTAACTTCACAGAAAACTATCTTTTATATTTGCTTATTTATTTATAAAACTATCTTTTAAAAGCAGAGTTTACCATAAAATAAATTTCAGTCAGACACAAGAAAATCTCCTAGGGAGTTCTCGTGTGGCAGACGTGGGGACTGGGGAGCTCCCTCTCGGAGACTGGGTCAGGCCTGTGCCGCGTGATATCTCCGGGGGTCTTGTCATTCTCTTTTCTAGGTATTATGGACACTTTTGGTGCCTGTGTTTAAGGAGCAGGAGGGAGAAATCACAGAGAGTACAGAGGGAAGACAGTGGGTCCTTCACTTCACAGTGGGTGTGAGAACCCCAAGCTCTAGGACCAGGCGGCCGGCGGGGTCTGTTTCAGAGAACAGACATCGGAGCTCGCTAGACAGGCTCGTATTTAGCACGCAGGAGCCAACAGTGGAAAATATCTGGGAAACTAGAGTGAGGGGGTGCAGCACGGAATCGAGGTGAAGGGGGTAAGGGTTGGGGTGGCCCTGGAGTACGGGCACCAAGATCTTGAAGTGTCGGGAAGGAGGTCGTCTGCGGGACCGTGCGCTGCCGTCCTGCCGTCGAGGGTCCTCTCATGGTCCCGACTGGAGAACGGGGCTCCTGCCTCTGGTGCGTGGACTCGGCAAACATCTGTAGAGCCACGGGGCGTGCTGCCGGGTCCTGGGGTGCGAGTGGGAGCGGCAGCACATCCCGGATCCCCGCTGTCCTGGGGATTGTCTCCGGAGTTGTCCCGGGTGACACGAGCTCGCGGCCGACGGGCGCTCTGAGCGGCGCTGACCAGTGTGCGGTCAGAACCCGTCGCGCCGTCTGAACGCTTCTAGTTGGTTGGTTTGTGTCCCCGACATCACTTTCACTGAGTCCGCGTGGGGTGTAGACGCAGAATCACGGGTCTCAATGGTCCGCCGTGGCCAGTTCAGTCTGTTGGTAGGAACCAGCCTTGGTTCTCATCCACGGGCGAACACAGCAGACAGTGAGAACCAAAATGCTTCCTCATCTTTGGAATTGTGCAAAGCTTCGTGTCAAACGTAGGCTCATGTCACAGATTGAGTTGTGAGGAGTTTTAGTGGAAGGAAAGTTTCCATTCTCGTGGGGCGTATTTGCTGTGATGGTTTCATCCCTTCTCTGCAGACACACCTGAAATGTCACGTTGCCAAAAAGCCACCAAACGGTTTGACGGCCCTCTAAGAATACTTCCCACGGTTTATAAATTTAAAATACACTGCTTACAAATTGTTTTTATTACTGACATTTCATATAAATCAAGAGCTCCTCATGCTACGTAATTTCACGGGCTAGGACGACGTGTCCTTCTGTATGCAATGGTGGGGGCGTAATGATTTCTGCAGAAGCTGGAATTTAGAAACATATTTGCCATTATTAGGACTGACAGCTCTTCCCGAAGACTCTGGCTGAGGCTATAATGAAAATTGATGGTATTTTTTTTAAACTCTGTGATTTAAAATCCAGAGACTTTGTTTCTTAAGCTTTTATTTATTTATTTGAAAAAGAGAGACGGAGAGAGAGTGAGAGAGAGAAGTCAGGGCCGGGGTGCGGTGGGGAGGAAGAAGCAGGTTTCCAGCTGAGCAGAGCCCGATGCACGGCTCGATCTCAGGACCCTGAGATCACGACCTGAGCCAAAGGCAGAGGGTTCACCCACGGAGCCACCCAGGTGCCCCCAGAGAGTTTTTTCTTAAACGCCAGAGTAATTCACATCCTAACCAAAAGATTTCTGCCTCGTAGGTTGCAAACACCAAGAAAGAGACAGTTTTCAAGTGGCTGAAGGATGATGCCCTGTATGAAACAGAAGCGTTGCCGGATCTGGAGAAGGGGGTCTGCCAGCTCCTCATACCCAAGGTACCCGCTGTTCCCGGAGCAGGAGGGAGGCCAAACAAAGGCAGGGCTTTCAGATAACTTGGAAATCCTACATTAGCTCCCCCTTTTAATCCTGAATTTTCTGTGGTTTGCAAGGGGAGTGACTATCCAGCATTGATGACACTTCCTGTCTTGGCATTGATCTTACGTGCGTCCGGGATGTGTTTTATTTGCAGCTGTCAAAGAAGGACCTGGGTGAATATAAGGCAACCCTGAAAGACGAGAGAGGCCAAGATGTCTCTGTGCTTGAGATAGCTGGCAAAGGTAGAATAAAGCCTTCCTCGTCCTCCCCCAGAGAAATCTGTCCTGCCCACCAGAGGCGGCGCGCTCGGAAGACGCCTCCGTGTGTTCCCTGACGCGGCGCAGTAGAAGACCCATCTCCAGCTGCCTTCACACCCGCGTCAGCGCTGCGGAAAAATGCGTGCTGCTACTTTGCGTTTATAGGAAATGTCATTTTAGTCCATCATCATAAGCCAAGTTTGCTCCCATTAGTAATGGAGTTAGAATGATCGAAACGGAGGGGGGGGAGTGAGTCACTTAAATGTATAGTTGGATTTATGTGGAGTCAGGTTTTCTCATTCCTCATGTGAAAAGGGAACAGGTTAGAGGGATTTATGACCCCCTGGAGCCTTTTATGGATGAATGTTGCCATTTTAATGTTTCATTTTTCAAATGAACATCAGGACTTCCTGTATCGATTTAATTAAACAAGAAACTGCTGCCTTGTGATAAAATTATAGTTTGTAACGGGACATTTCCCTTCTTCCTTTCAGTGTATGAGGACATGGTGTTGGCCATGAGCAGAGTGTGTGGTAAGTGAGGATTCCCAGGGTCTGTGGGGCCGCAGTCCCCGCTTCCTGGGGCGGGCACAGAGCCCTGCCAAGGGGCCCCCGGGGCAGCCCTCCCGCTGCTCCCTTTCACCATCTGGAGGGGTTTGAAGCACTATATTTAGGATCCGTATTTTAGTAAAAAAAACCCACGCAGTTTGGGCCTCCTGATTGGCAATTAGATGATTGCCTTGTGCGTAACTGCTCTAAGCGTCTGTATTACCGGTGTTGAACAGCTCTAATGGATTTGAAGCCTCTGGCTTCGCGTCCTGTATACGAAAGCCTTTCTTCAGCTTTGCGAATAAATCCTTCCTCTCCCCTTCCCCTTCCATGGAAACGGTGAGGACGAGGAGATGGGTGAGGAATTCTGTAACCACAGCTCCTACATGGGTCGGGCTTTCTGCTAGGAAGAATGACATGTTATTATGGGGCTTTTTAGAGATGCCATAACTTAGATCCTCAGAGCCAGTGACGGGGGCAGGAAAGGGGCCCAGTGCGGGCCCTCTGCCCCCAGAGTCCGGGCTCTAACGTTCTGGAAACCTTCCTGTGTTGATTTGTCATCGCTCCCTGAGGGTAGCCCTGCAAGGTAGATTGTACTCGGTTCTGCTTCGGCTTGGTCAGATAAACATGACTGTGTTTTAAATGTGTTTTGCCTTGACGCTGATTAAGGGACTGGGCTGTCCCCGGGGCTGCCGAGCCCCCAGCTGCAGGCCCGTGCAGCCGTCTGGAGGGCCGGCGTCCCGCGCTCCCCGGGGCTGCTGTTGCCGTATCGTGTAGCACCGCGGCGGGGCTGATGGCCGTCCTGGAGCAGGGAGCGTGTGTGCGTGTGTGCAAAGTGCTCCGGTGCAGGGAGCACGTGTGCTGAGAATGGACGCAGGGCCGCCCACCGCACACACGAAGCCTCGGTCCTCCAAAGAGGCCAGGTCCCCGCCGTGACAGTCCCCACGTGCAAGGGCAGCAGCGAGCGCCGTCCGACGCCGATGCGTGTGTGTTGGCAGCACGCCGGGCTTCCCGCATCCCCTGCCCCTGCTCCGGAGTCCGCAGGCCCCTGCCCTCCCCAGCCCAGCTCCTGCCCTGCCATCCTGGCAGCAACCCCCTGGCAGGCCGTAGGGACTTGGCTGGGCCACCCCACGGCGTCTTGGCCATCCTGGGTGCTGGTCTCGCTTTGGTCTTGGAGCGATAGACATGGTTCCCACCGTGTCTGTGCACTCGTCCCAGACCCCGTCCCCGTGTGCGGCCCTGGTGCTCTGTCAGGAAGTGCCAGCCTTTGTTCTGGGGCCTGGGGCGGCACCTGCTTCCCTCATCCTCGGGGCAACGGTGCCCCTGCCTCCCGCAGCTGCTTCTGAGAGTGTCCGTAGTGCCGTGTGCACACTCGTTCACATGCATGCAGACTCACACGCACAGACTCACCCACACGCGTGCAGACGCACACTCACACACACACAGACACGCTCACACTCACGCGCACAGACTCACACTCACATGCAGACTCCAAAAGTCAAACTCCTCAGCTGGGTTTTAGGGACATCCCTTACCTGTGCCACAGAATGCCCCCAGGGCACCCGCTGAGTCCTGCGGGGTCCCAGAAGTGCCCGGGGCTGCAGCTGAGAGCTCACGTCCCTGAGGAGCTGTGGTTTGTTCTAGGTTGTTCTAGGCGAGAAGCAAACCCGCCCGCGTTCCCAGACCAGGATCCCGCGCTCTGCTGACGTCTTCCCTAGGGGACATGCGTCTCTAAGGGGTCGTCCACACGTCTGGGACAGGGGCAATCATGCCATTCTACAAAAATAACTCACATGTATTGTTATCTAAAGGGGCCCAAAGTATATACCCTGATTTTCGAGATTGATGGGACTCCTGAATGTCTAATCAGAGAACACCAATTGGTGCGACGGAAATCTCCGTGGCAGACTTCACTTGCGGTGTGGCATGTCTCATAAACTAAATACCCTGCCGGCTCGGCTTTGTGTCGCGGAGTAAGAATGCTCCTTACAGCTTTGGAATCAAGGCTTCACCGCGATGCATCTGGCAAAACAGGAGCTAGAGCGTCGTCGTGACTGTGAGCCCCCGGCGGCATCATTCTTGGAGACGAGGCTCTCGTAACCCAGCTCTGGGAACGGCGTCCAGGTCCTTTCCCGCTGCGGCGGCAGGGGCAGCGCCCGCCGGACCGGCTGGCTGGAATCAAGCCCGTCTGGTTCTGCAGAGTGTCCCCCAGCCGTTCCCAGGGCTCGATTTTCCGTCCTCGGGGAGTCTGCCCGCGGCCGTCCGTGCTTCGGGTTGGGAGATTTTCTAGCTGGCTCTTCCTCTGTCAGTCTGTGTTTCACGGGTGGCACCTTTGTTTCCTCTCTGCTTGACCAGAAAAGCTTCTGGGTGTCTGATCATTTCGTGGTTCTGACTCTAAGAGTCTGGAACGTGACCCTGAACTTCAGGCAAGTTGGCCTTTCCTAAGACGACGCCGTTTCTGCTGATTTGTGTTCAAGGATGTGTGGTCGACGGTCTGGGAGGCAGGGCCTGAGCAGGAGGGAAGCTGAGGGGGTCAGCCCGCCCCCTCCCCTCCCGTCTTCAATGCGGGAGGAGCGCAGGGGAGGACACGTCGCTCCCTGTCCTTTCCCCGTGGCCTCACGTACGTCCCCAACTTCCAGCAAGTGCAGAGCGTGCCGGGCACCTTGTGTCCCCAGTGTGCATTTTCCTCTTCTCGCCTATTGCTTTCCATCACTGCCCTGCTCTCTGTGCAGGAGGAGCAAGAAACAAGAAAGGGACGGACGGGGAAGGAGAGGGCTTGAGTGTGGCTGCTCACTGCAGAAGTTCCCTCGCTGGGCTGCGGCCGGGGCCCAGGAGCGCCTGCCCCTGCCCCTCTCAGCCCTTCCTCCTTCCTCCTTCTGTCTTTCCACCGGGCTTCTGCCCCTCACACCTCTCCTCCGTGCACCCCTGAGACCCTTGGCCCTTCCAGGAGAATTGTCCTTCCTTGAGCTGAAGGCTGTCCTGCTGGAGGCCCGGGAGCTCTGACAGATCTGGGACATGAGGTTTCGGGGTCGGGGGAGGCCCCGGGGGAAGCTCCTGCTCCCAGCACGGCCCCCATGCCGCGTGCGCGCCTCGGTGAGAACGTGGGGGCTTTGTCGTAGCCTTGAATTAACGTGAGGGCCTTAAGCACGATGTGGGTTAACGAAGATGTTCTGGGATATTATTCAGCCCCGGAAGAAAGGAATCCGTCATTTGGGACAACGTGGGTGAGCCTGGAGGGCACTGTGCTGGGAGGGGCCCTGGCACAGAAAGGCAGAAGCTGCCCGACTCTCTGACATGTGGCTCGGGACCAGCCGGGCTCACTGGAGCAGGCGGACGGTGGGAGTTGGGCTGGGAGGGGGGTGGGGAGGGGTCGGAGGGCGCACGGTCTCTGGCTCGGAGCTCGGTGGTGCCCTGTTGTGCCCGCGGGCATGAGCGCCCTGTTGGTCGCTGCCGCTGAAGGGGTCGTGTGGGAGGGGAGCGGAGCAGGCGTCCCGGGGCGGGCAGGGCGGCAGACGCCCGCCCAGCTTCACCGGCTCCCCCAGGGCAGCTCCTGCCTCCCCGCCCCACCGAGCTACTGCAGCTCAGGCTCTTGGAAGGTACAGGGAGAGCAGGGGCGCACGGATGCGGGGGAGGCGGAGGGGCTGGGGTGTCTCTGTGCCCTGTGCGGGTGTCCGGTGACCTCCCTGTTGGTCACCCCAACCCTCCATTCACCCGGGCTCCAAGTCAGGGCCTCATGCTGCAGTCAGGCATCGGTTCAGCCCCTCTACGTGCCTCACGTCTCCGGGGAGCGGAGTTTCAGCAGGAGCCGAGGTCCCAGAGGCGACCCAGACCCTGCCTCGGGGAGTTCTTCCAGTCGCTCCGTCGGGACAGCGGCTCCCCCCCGAGTGTCTGTTGGCTGATCGTCCCTTACGGGGGCTCATGTGACAGGAAGTGGAAGTCAGGGACCACCACCGTCACGGACGTTTTTTTTTTTAAGATTTTATTTATTTATTGGACAGAGAGAGAGAGATCACAAGTAGGCAGAGAGAGAGAGAGAGGAGGAAGCAGGCTCCCCGCTGAGCAGAGAGCCCGATGCGGGACTCGATCCCAGGACCCTGAGATCATGACCCGAGCCGAAGGCAGCGGCTTAACCCACTGAGCCACCCAGGCGCCCCATCACAGACGTTTTTATTTTGGTTTCTATTTCTTTACACAAAGTCATAAATACAATTTGTTTCTTGTTTTTTTTTTTTTTTTTGCCAGAATTTATGATAATCATCCACGTTTTCTGTCGATAATCGCCCACAGTCACGTGCTGTTTCACGGAGCGGCCGCTCTGTGGTCCAAAGTCCTCCTTCCAGGGACGGTGGCCGCTGCTCACCGTTGTGAGCTGCCGTACGGTGCTCGTCCGTGCACGGAGAGGCTGTTCTCAGTATTCGGGATTTTCCCTTCGGGCGAGCTCCCAGGAGTAGGAGAGTCGTGTGGGGTATGTGGGTGTCTGGAGGGCTCGGAGCAGACGTCCTGGTGGCTTATCGCCTTGGCCTGTGCTGCGTTGCGGACGCCTCTTCTCCATCACACCCCCGACGGTTGTTTTAACCGTATCGTTTTCTTTTATTTTGCTGATTCCATAAATAGTATTTTCTGGATGCCCGAGTACCATGGGTGCGTGTAAATTCTCTGAGGTTACGTGTCTGGTGCAATCCCTGCTCCCAGCTCCCCACCCCCTGCCCCAGCACCGCTGGCTAAGCTCCCACTCCAGACACGCGAGCGGCGTCCTCACTCATTTCCTAGGCTTCCCCCCCCACCCGTGGCTTCTCCTGCCTCTTCTTCCCCCTTACCTGGTCTTTGCTCATCTCAGAGGACGGACCGTAGCCTTTCGACTCCTTGATACCTTCCTGGGTCATTTCTGCGGCGTCATCTCTCGGAACACTTAAGTTCCAGATCAGTTGATGCGGCATTTACCGTGTTACTGAGCTGTTTGCCAGAAATTTCCCTCCTCTTCTGAAGCTCAGCGGCCAAGGGGCAGATGTTGAGCCTTTCTCTAACGTGCTGTGTCCTTTATCGTATTCAGCAAAGAGGATTTCAGACCCATCTGGCCTCGGCAGGCGCTCGGGGAGTGAACGGATGTGGTGCGGGGAGGGTGAGAGGAACGTGTGGCCGGAACATGCAGACCAGAGGCTGCGTTTACACGGGACAGAGCAGCGTCCCCTGCCGTTGCACCTCTGTGTTCCGACGGCTGACGGGCCACTTCTCTTGGTCTGAGTCTGTTTGTTTTCTGCAGGGGCGTCTGCTTCTCCCCTGAAGGTGCTCTGCACCGAAGAAGGAATAAGACTTCAGTGTTTCATGAAATACTTTACCGAAGAAATGAAAGTGAACTGGTATCACAAGTAAGTAATGGGTGGGATTGACGGCGGCCACGGGTGGAGCAGTGCCCAACGCATACAGCTGGACACTGTGCTCCTGGCCGTCTGTCACGGCACTGCCCCTCCTTTCGACAACCCTAGCCTGGGGCAGGGGACACCACGGCCATAGAAGGGACCTCCAGGAGGGGAAAGACAGAGAAATCCCTAAAGGTACCAGAGACACATTTCTGCACCATCTGGGTTTTACCAAATGGGGTGGCACACGTGTTATCTGCAGTGGAGCAGGCAGCTCGTGGAAAACCAGTATGTGGACACCACAGTCCCCATGTCCAGGCTGTCAGCTCCTCACTGGCTTGATTAAGAAGAGAAGGGCCAGAGTTAGTCCAGAGTTGAAGGAAGAGAGGAAGGGACGAGGTCCCGTCTGAACGGCAGGTCCTCCGTGCTTCTCGTTGGCGGCCTGCAGCTTCTCCAGGTGCGTAGGGTTTGTCTGGAGTACCGGAGACTTTTGTCGTGGTCTCAATATGGGAGAGCCCTGGAGCCCGGCCCCGGGGTCTGGGTCTTTCAAACCTACACCCCAAGGGTGTCCCTAGAGCTGCTGCTCAGAACTGCAGGCCACAGAGCAGGCCAGACCGAGGTCGGTTCCCCCGGGAACTGAAGACAGAGAGGGGCAGGGCGCGCCCTCTGCTCCGTCTCTGCTCCGACCCAAGGACACAGGCAGCGTTCCTGGCCCGTGTTCTCAGTGAAGTCGGGGTACCGCGCTCCTGGCCCCTCGGTGAGCTGAGCCCCCGTGTTTTACGTTCATTGTATCTACTCTTTTCCTCAGCTTGAAGCTGTTTTATCGAATCTCACATTTAGAATCATTGCAATCTCAGGGATCCGCCTTCATTTATGAAACCCATCCGAATGGGCCACACTTTCTTCCTTTTCCCTTTTATCTGACGCTCCGTCAGCCACAGCCCACCCTACCTCTAGATGGGCGATTCTCGCACACTTCTGAGCCAGAGGCTGTGCTCCTGGCGATCTCCCCTCTGAAAGCGTCGTCTGTCCAGGTGCCCCTGTTTGCGAGTCCGGTGTGAAGGGCGTAAGGAGTGGATATTCTTGGTTTTCTCGCTTGTTTGACCCCCGGCGGGCTGTGTTTCTGCCAGCGTGGCGTCCGGCGGAGGCAGGGTCATCGCGGATCCCGAGGGAAGGTCTTTGCCTCCGAGGCAGGGTCCTGTGGCAAAGGCCCCGATAACGGGAGCCTCGGCGTAGTTTTGCGCTGTGACTTTGCCTGGAGGAGCGTTTTCTTAGACGCATGGGTCCGTCTATCTCCAGCTGAGCCCAGCGCGGCCCGGACGGGCGCATTCCTGACTTCCTTCCTGTGCCGCTGCGTCCCGGACGGCGTGTGCTGTCCTGTAGCGGGTCCTCCGTGCTGGGCACGTGTGTCCTGTGTTCCCTCCTGACCCTGGGCTGTCCACGACGGGCTGCTCCGTCCTCCACGCTTTCCCAGAGCGGCACACGCCGCAGCAGGCACCGGGGTGCGCAGATTGGATGGGCCTGCGCACCTGCGTGGACACACGCCGCTCACGCCCGTGTGAGCACACTCGCGCTCACACTCACGCCCACAGGAACGCTCGCCCCGGCGTGGACGCACACACACACACGCGCGCGGGTCGGAAGGCGTGTCGGCACCGGCACTGGCAGAGGTCTGTGTTGCCGTCACAACCGCTGTGCGTTAGGCACGTCGCACACGTGGCGTCACACATCCCGGGTTGGTGCGACTCCCCACTGTCGTCGAGGTGGACGCGGAGGTTCCGGCCGAGGAATGTGATGGGTTTGCTCCAAGCCCCCAGCCAGCGGAAGAGCGGGCGCCCGGGTAGTAGCCGGTCTGACCCTCACCAGCGCCCTGCGCGGGGTTGTCAGGCTTGTGGGGGCTCAAACAGATGGGCAGACGGATGGACAGACGGAGAGTCAGGGCTCGGGTCAGGTGTGTGGCTCCTGGATGAGGAGACGTCAGGGGAAAGGTCGCGAGAGCCCGCAGAGAAGGGGGCGGCGTCGGGGATCTCCGTGGACCCCAGGGGCCTCGTCTGGGTTTTCTCTCCTCCACAGACCCCGGGTCTTCCTTGCGCGCCTCGAGGGCTAAGACAGACCTTGGCCTAGATCCTCCTCGACGGCCAAGCGATGGTGAACCCGGTGCTGTGGTCTGTGGCGCCGAGATACCACGCTGGTCGCATTTCACTCTCCATTAAGTAAGGGATTCGGAAGCAGGAAAATGGAGGAGACTAGGAACGCCCACTCCCTCGGGGACGCACTGCCCTGGACAGCCGCAGGGCAGCCCGGGGCCGGGGCCGTCACAGGTGCAGCTTGGCCGGGGACGCTGGGTTCTTCGTGTCAGGGGCGGCCCGGGACCGAGCGGGGCCGCGGAGGACCTGCAGAAGCGCGGGTGGGAGCAGGGACGGCCGTTCCTCGGTAAGAACGCGGAGGAAGGTGCCCGGGGCTGAAGGTGCCCTCCGAGGAGAGACCCGCGGACCTCTGCGGACCGACAGTGACGCTGAGCCACACCACGCTTCCGGACGGGACTGCGCCCTCCTGCTCAGAGGAGAAATTCATGCGGCCTCCGTAGTGCGGGTCTCCCGGGTGCGGACCCCTGGAGGCCTAGCGACATCCCCACACCCAGGAAACCTCAGCCCCGGACCCCAGCTGTCATGAGTCTCACAAGGTCTTACAACGTGGATTCTAACTGCGCTGGGGAAATTCCGTGCATGGAGGAGCCCTTGAGATCTATGACGCAGCGAGGGGAAGGGACACCCGGCTGTGCATCAGGCTCCAGACAGGCTCCCGTGCACCCCCGATGTGTGTGGTCCCTCGGCCTGTCTCGAGGTGTGCAGGACGGGCTCCAACGGGAAGACCGGAGGGGACGTCTCTGGGGAAGGCACCTTGGTCCCCGGGGAGCGGCTCTCCCGCTATGGTGTCGCGTCCTTGGCGGGGCTCCCTGCCCGAGACAGATGCTTCCCGGCCCGTCCACTCCTGCACCTGCCTGGAAGCCCGGGGCGGCCCGTGTTCGTGCCTGTGGCTCTCACGGGGGTGGGAGTAAAACTTGCTGGATGGTTCCAGCCCTTCGCAGGCAGCATTGTCTTGTGAGGCTCCTGTCTCTCAGGGCTGCGTCCCCTGGCCAGAGGCTAATAGCTCCTGACTCTTGGGGGGGATTGCCGATATCTGCGTTTGCCTGCCCACAGGAGGCGGAATCCGGATGGAGGTCCCGTGCCATCTGACCAGCGGGAGAGGAGCCAACTGTCACTTTCCTCCTGGGACAGCCCGCCCGTGCTGACCGCTCCGGTCTCTGGGAGAGCAGCCTTGGCGGGCCTGTCTTCGACTTCGTTCTTAGACTTTACTGCTTGTGTTCCTTCCAACGACTTGTGTTGGCACATCATGATTTAAATACTTTCACTGTAAGATACAAACCACTCTGAGGCTTCTAGGACAGTCGCACACGGAGTACAGAGTTCCTGAGCCGCTGTTGCCCAGCTTCGCGGGAGGAAAACCGGGAGGTGGACGGCGACCCGGTCCTCCGCCCTGAGCAGCAGGCCTGGCCCGTGTTGTGCCAGTTTCCCAGGACGCCACTGGCACTAACCGTCTTGGCTCTCAGGGTCCCGGAACCTGGGGCAGCTCCTCAGTCTGTCCTTCCTTGGCATTTGGGACCTGGGTGCCCCCGTAGCGTTCTGGTCCGGTGCTGTGCAGAGCAGCCGTCCCCTTGGGTCTGCCTCGTGGTTTCCCATGATGAGATCGAAGCGTTCCTTTGTACTTGGCGTGCAGGGGAAGCGAAGCTGACACAGGTGCCCACCTGGTTGACAGGTGCCTTCCCAGGTCTGTCCCCTGCAATGTCACCAGCTTTCACTTTGTAATTAGTAAGTGTCTGGGGGCAACACTGAAACTCCGCGCGTGTCTCCTGGGCGTCGTTCTCTGACTGACTGATTTCGCTCAGCATAACACCCTCTAGTTCCATCCACATTGCTGCAAATGGCAAGATGTCCTGTTTTTGATGACTGAGTGGTTTCCGTTGCGCATATGGACCACCTCTTCCTTATCCATTCATCGGTGGACCGACATCTGGGCTCTTTCCATAGTTTGGCTATTGTGGACATTGCTTCTATGAACATTGGGGTACACGTGCCCCTTTTTTCACTGCAGCTGTGTCTTTGGGGTAAATACCTACTTGTGCATTTGCTGGGACATAGGGAAGCTCTATTTTTAATAGAGGAAGCTCTTGTGGACTCTCCATGCTGTTTTCCAGAGAGGTTGCACCAGCTTGCATTCCCACCAACAGTGCAGGAGGCTCCCCTTTCTCCGCGTCCTCTCTAACATCCGTCCTTTCCTGACTTGTTAATTTTAGCCGTTCTGACTGGTGCGAGGTGGATCTCACTGTGGTTTTGACTTGTATTTCCCTGATGCTGAGAGATGTGGAGCACTGTTTCATGTGTCTGTTGGCCATCTGGATGTCATCTTCTGAGAAGTGTCTTCTTAAGCATTGTTGAATTCAGTGTGAAGCAAGCAGAGAGGGCGTGGGCTTGGGGGGCTATGTTGGCTCTGGGGAGGGGACCGGCGGTGGGGATTTGTCCCTGTGGAAGAGCTGAGCTGGGGAGGGCGGTAAGGCAGTGTGTGGCCATCTCCTGGCAGGGGCTCCACTGCTACCTGCGGAACAGAATTAGCACACAGCCCAGAGTGTGGGGCTCTGGGAGAGCTGGCTCTGAGCGCAGTCCTGGCAGCTCAGCCGGGATTGGGGGTGAAGGTACATCCCCGTCCTAAGACAGCAGCTTCTTTCTGAGCTGGAGCTCCGGGGGGTGGGGGAGCAGGGTCACTGCTGCAGAACCATGGTACCCCTGCCTCAGGGAACGGTGGGCATTCCTCGGGGTAACGCACTTGCCGTCCCCCCCAAGTGCAGGGGCTTTACGCTTTCTCAGTGCTGAGTGACGTCGCGTGGACGCAGATGGTCTTCACCCAAGGGCACTCTCACGGCTGCGGAGTGTTGCTTTCTGTAAATCAGACTTGAATGGCAAAGGGCCCCCTGGCTGGGGAGCGGGCGCCACCGTGGAGGGCAGAGTGTCTGTCCGTCTCTGCTGCTGACCTGGCCGGTGGTGTTCAGCGCATGGAAGCCGGGAGGCCGTCTGTACCTGCTCGAACTGCTCTGGGACGCTTGTTCTTCCCTGAGCACCGAAGACAGAGACACGAGGACACCGTGCTGTTGTCTCCTCCAAGCGAGCTGCTGATTTTGCAAACATATCACCATCCGAATGGGACGTATTTCAGCAGAACCTTAACTCTTCTGGGGCTGAAAGTGTCACTGTTTCCCAGAGCATGTGTCCAGTGACCCTGGGGCTGCGTGAGTTCCATGCGTTGAAGAAGGCTGGGTCCAATGTGGCTGATAACATGCAAATTCCAGTCACGTTTCGTCATGGCCCAGGCAGCTCGTGGGCTTCTGGCCATGCCCCACGGAAGCCGCTCCGGACTCTCCGCCCCATCCATCTGTCCCCGTCCGTCCGTCTCTCGCACACACTCGTGGACGCAGATGCCCGACCATCCTGACCTGTGTGCCCAGAGCACAGCAGTCTTCTCTTTGAGGACGATGTATTTGAACTTGTGGAAGTAGAGACAAGCACCTCTGCAGCCCCCAGACCCTTGGAGAACGTGGCACAGGGGAGCTCCCAGGGCCGGCCACATGCGGGGCTGCAGGCGTGCAGAGCAGCCCTTCCTCGCCCCCAGCTGTCCCGGGCACAGCCTTCGAGGCAGAGCGCAAATCCCCGGTGTCGCTGAGGTCACCCCTTCTCAGCTGAGCTGGGGACATGCTGCAAATCCCTAAGCAGTATCCCTTCCCGTCCTGCAGGGAAGGGGCGGTGCCGTTCCCAGCAGGGGACTAGTGCATTGGGATGGGTGCAGAGAGGCCTCATTCATGTGCGGGGCTCCTGTTAAAATCCCCACCTCATCGGGGAGCTTCCGCGCGTGCTGAGTGCAGACGGCCGTGTTGGAGCCTCGTGGCCGTGCGTGGACCCAGCAGAGCTTGGAGGCCTCCAGGCTGAGCCTTAGCACCCATGGCAGCCGAGGGAGGGGGCACAGCAGCACGGCCTGGGGCATCATGTTGGAGAGAAGGTGTCTCCTTCCTCTGCTTGGAAGAGGCTCTCCATGCACGTTAGCTGTCCTTTACTCAGCCATGGTGGGTCGGTCTGCTTCCCACCGGTCTGCGACGTATGGTCTGCCATGTGCTCTGTCCAAGTGCTGATCGTCGGGGCGTACGAGGCGTGAGGAGGCCTCCTCTTTGTCCCGCTGCGACGTTCGTGTTGCATGTTACCGACCAAAGTCTCTGTTGGGGGGTTTGCTCACTGTCCCAGCGTTTCAGGTCTGGGACTGATTGGCCAGCCCACAGCATGGTGTGTTTTCTTTGGAAGAGTATTTTTGTGTGCAGAACTGAGAATCACTGTGTACAGGTAAATTTTCTGTTTGTGCACGGGAATGAGGCGCTCTGAGGGCTGGCATCCCCGGGTGGACGGACGTCCCGTTCCTCTCTCCCCAGCCCCTGGCCAGCACCATCCAGTCTCCGTCTCCATGAACTTGAGTACTCCAGGGGCCTCCCTGTAGAATCATTGCAGTCTGTGTGTTTTGCGGGTGACTTCCCTCAGCCCACAGAGTATAATGTCCTCCGAGGCCATGCACACTGTGGCAGGTGTCAGAATTCCCTCTGTTTTTGGGGGCTGAACACTGTTGCGTTGTCTCTGTACTGGACACTGACATCTTTATTCTCCCGGTGACGGACCTTGGGGTGCTGTCATCTTTAGGGTCTTGTGAACAGTACTACGGTGAACGTGGTGCAGGTACTTGTGTCCCCGCTCTGAGCTCTTTGGGGTTTCCATCCAGAAGTGCAGTTGCTGACATGGTCATTAGAAAACTTTTGAGGAAAAAAAAGCACGTTGGTCTATAAAGAGCATTTTTGAGTCTATTATGTTGTGGCCAACAAGAATATATTAAATAAGAACGTTTCTTTAAAAGCTAGGTATCAGGTTGAATTTTAGAGCTACTGATGGAGTCAATAATTTTATAATATTCAGAAAAACCTCTTGTGACACACGCACAAGAGGGCCAGCCCAGCAGGGCTCCCCAACAAACGAGGGTCCCTTGCCCCATCGCCATCTTGCATAGGAGTTTCGAAGTTGAGATGAGTTTCTGTTGACTCTTTATTTTATTTTTAAAGAGATGCCAAGATTGCGTCCAGCGAGCATATGAGGATTGGCGGCAACGAGGAGATGGCCTGGCTGCAGATCTGTGAGCCTACGGAGAAGGACAAAGGGAAATACACCTTCGAGATTTTTGATGGCAAAGATAACCATCAGCGCTCCCTCGACCTGTCTGGGCAGGGTAAGATCCATCCTGCGGCCTCTCCCGATTTTGTGTTCAGGGATCCACTACAATGCCAGAAGAGGAAATGCTCTGATTTTATGCTTTTCACTCAGAGAAATTTTTTCTGAATAATCAGTTTATCCCTTTGGCTGTTTGTCCTCATTAAGTCAATTCGCTGGTAAAGCACCTGAGTGAGAGAAAAGCCAAACACAGGGAAACCATTAAACTGTTTGCAACGTTTCCTTATAGCGTTCGATGAGGCCTTTGCAGAATTCCAGCAGCTCAAGTAAGATTTGCATGTCCACACGATTTGCACGTCTGCATGGTGGTCTGTCCCCCGGGGGCCACTTGGCCAAACACAGAAACATGGGGGGCCTTGGCACCCACAGAAAAATGACAGAGGGCAGGTGTCCTTCTAACCTGTGCATGTTTTTATAAATTAACTTTCTAGAGTCGTCATTATCCAGGGTTGCTTTTGATGATGAACATGACAGATTTCTGAAAGAGTTAGAATTATGACAACACGTCTTACAGAGCAATTTTAAAAAATTTTTTAAAGATTTTATTTATTTATTTGACAGAGAGATCGCAAGTAGGCAGAGAGGCAGGCAGAGAGAGAGGAGGAAGCAGGCTGCCCGCTGAGCAGAGAGCCCGATGTGGGGCTCGATCCCAGGACCCCGGGATCATGACCTGAGCTGAAGGCAGAGGCTTTAACCTGCTGAGCCATCCCAGAGCAATTTCTTAAAAGTTATATGTTTATGTTCTTTCTAAAGACTTTATTTTTTTGAGTGATTTTATCACAGCCAGATTGAGAAGGAGGTGCAGAGAGTTCCTGCCCGCCCCCCACTAGCCCCCGCAGCACCCCCCGACGGTGCACTTGCCACCAGCGATGGACCCGCAGGGACACGTCCTCACCCACAGCCTGCAGGGGACGTCGGGGCTCCTCTGGGTGGGATCCATTCTGGGGGGTGGGACAAGTGCGTGACAGCGTGTGTCCGCAGCGGCAGGATCACACAGAGCATACTCAGTGCCCGTCCACACGGGCAGTATCTGCCCTGCGGCTGCCTGTCCACACCTCCCGACCCCTGTCTTCTGTCAACCACTGCTCCTGGGCCCTGTCCTGTCTCCGTGGTTTGGCTTTTCTGAGCACGTCCTGGACGTGGAGTCCTGCAGCGCGGACACCTTCACACTGGTGTCTTTCATGCACCGACCTGCATTTAGGGTTCCTCCCTGCCTTTGTGTGGCTTGAAGTCTCGTATATTTTTAGCGCTAGATAATATCCCACTGTTCTGAGAGAATTTTTAAGTAATCCCTTGGGATTTTTAAACACGTATCTGAATTTTGGAGCATCCAGAAAGGAGAGCCGTACTGGGTCATTCAGTAAATGAGTGTTGAAGGGACCAACAGGCAGCTACGGAAACCAGGAGCCAGAGTTTTCAGAAATCTCTAAAAATCTCCAGTGCAATCTGATGAATGTGGTGAAAAAAGAAAATCTCTCCAAACTACATGCCCGAGCCCTGAGCTATTCCATGGGCGTCACCTGCCAAAAGACGGGCCCCCCCGCCACCGCCCGCAGCGGCGACAAGGGGAGGCATCAGGAAAAGTGCTCGGACACGGCGCCTCGTTGCTCAGCGCTTGCCGCGAACGTGTTCCTGAAAGAGGACGCTCACACGTGTCCTCCTCGCTTTCGCTTTCCTGCCCAGCGAAGGTCTGAATCATGCGAGGCTTGTCGAGGTCGCGTTTTCTCACGACTTTCTTTTTCTTCTCTCCCTTTGATTTTTAGGGCGGCGGCTTTCGCAGAGAAGAGTAAGTACCTGCCACATTGTACCAAGCGCCGCCTGTTATTTAGGGGTGGGACAAAGGGACCACACTGTAGCGTTTGGATGTTGTGTGTTAAATGTGAAGTAGCAAACCTGCCGGCTGGGATGGAGAACCTCCCAGACTCCCAACACCCACATCCCGACTCTGCCAACAACCCCCTTCTGCCCAGCCCAGCCCGGCCCCCCGCTGTGGCTCCTTGTTCCGTCCGGGGCTCCTCTCTCCCCTCCCCCCGCCCCCTTCTGGCTCCGTGTTCTCTGAGATACGCGGCAGGTGCGGCCATAGGTAGAGCACGGAGGGCGGAGGCTCAGGAAATCCGTTCATCACACTCACAGGTCCTCCAGACGGAGGCCGCCACCCGGAGCCACGCAGGGAAGGGCCCGGTCGGGAGGCGGGAGTGACGGGCGTGCCCAGACCCCAGCGTTTGTTGGGGCTTCCCCGGGACAGGCAGGCGGGGCAAACAGAGTAGGCCTGGCTCGTTTGAGTTATTTCACTGGGCTTTGGTTAGAGGGGTGGTCCCTCGTTGCCTGTCCCCGGGTCCTGGGGTGATCACAGTAGAGGCTGCTGCTCCCAGGTGCGGGCCAGGTCGGGGAGGCGGGGCCCAGGAGCGTTGCCGTGGCCGGACGATCGTTGGAGGCCGCTTGGCTCCTGGCCCGATGCCGGCTGGGCCCTTGGCGCTCTCTGAGGACGGGGCACCCTGGGAGGGGCCATCTCCTCAGCCTAGGATGTCAGAGCGTCATAATACACAGGAAACGGAAAGCCCGGCTCTCCGGACGCACAGGACCCTTCCCCTCCAGGGTGCGTTTGGCTGGAGTGGGTTCCCCACAGGGAGCCCTTGGCGAGCTCCCGCACGTCCCTTGTTCCCTGGAGGGCCTTCACCGCTGTCCCCCTGCACACCCAAGACTTTACGTCCACAGTGCAGGAGCCCCCCGGGTCGGTTTGTACCTAGTGCGGCTCAGCACGGGGCTGTTCAGGAGAGACGGCCCTTGGGCAGTTGTCTGAACTGAGTCGCCTTCATGTTTCAGATCGTGGCAAGGTGATTGGAGGCTTACCTGATGTGGTGACCATAATGGAGGGCAAGGTAAGGACACGCAGCGGGACCCGGACTTAGGGCGGCGTGGGGTGTCAGCAGCTCAGGGCTGTCCCCCTTGTCGCAGCGAGCCTGGGGAGCCTGGGGGAGGGACTGCACGTTGCTCAGCCCCCAGAGGACGGGGAGCTCCCCACCCACCATGATGCTGGTCTTCGGCTGCTTCTGTGACCCTGTGTTACCAAAGGATGGAGGGCTTTACCGTTCTGAACCCACAAGCAGCAGCTGTAGGAGCACGGGGACAGGGTGCAGGACTCGGGGTCCCAGAGCAGGTGTGGCCACGGTGGCTTCCAGGCCCCGCATCCTCCCGATCCTGGATGTTTCCCCCAGTCCCGGGCCCTTCGTGGCATCACTACACAGGGACCGGGCCGACCACCGCCCGTAGGAGGACAGAAGCACATCACGGGAGACAGGAAACCGCCCACGTTCAGCAGTCCAGGCCATTTTGGAATTTGCGATGGAGGCACTAAGTGGAGGTTTAGTTTGTGGCCGGTCCGTGGAGCTCGTGACATCGAGTTGGCACGTCTCCGGTCTCCAGTCGTTCTGGGTCCATGTCCGGGGGACGCAGACACCTGAGAGGGTGTTATCAGGACAAAATACTGAAATGTCTGGGCCTTCTCTCTAGCAGCTAAGGCAAGCTAGCGGGGCCCTGAGCCAGGGTCATCGTGGTCTGCCAACAAGGATGTGTCCGAGGCCGAGCCGCGGCGCCGCTGTCCCCGGGGCTGAGCGTGGGGTCACGTAGCGTCACAGTGCCTTGGCTGCACCCGACGCCTCCTCATAAGACACTGTCTTCTCTGGATTTGCCGGAGGACCCGGCACACGGGGCCCCCGAGCTGGAAGGGAGGGGACCTTGGGAACAGGCTAAGCATGTCTGCGGTAGAACGTAGACTGTGATTTCCTCTCCTTCCTTTAAAGACATAGACCATGATTAAAACACGAAAAAGTAGGAGAAATGATCATTGCTCTTTCTCAGGAGCTGCCCGCGAGGCTGCGAGCTTGTTGGCTTCCCGCTGCCTTTGGGTCCCGCGGGTCCAGCTTGGCGCTGGCGTGCAGGAAGTGTGCGGACTGACCGAGCCGCGTGGGGTGTGGGTGGACCGCGCGGCCCCGTTCCCGTGGGAGAGGCAGCCTGACGTCCGTTTCCTAAGCCTCCCTTCTCTTCCCTCCCCCGCCCCCCAAAGACCTTGAACCTGACCTGCACGGTGTTCGGAAACCCTGACCCCGAAGTGGTGTGGTTCAAGAACGACAAGGACATCGAGGTCAGCGAGCACTTCTCGGTCAAGGTGGAGCAGGCCAAGTACGTCAGCATGACCATCACGGGCGTGACCTCGGAGGACTCGGGCAAGTACAGCATCCACGTCAAGAACAAGCACGGCGGCGAGAAGATCGACGTCACCGTCAGCGTGTACAAGCACGGGGAGAAGATCCCCGACGTCGCCCCGCCGCAGCAGGCGAAGCCGAAGCTCATCCCGGCCTCCGCCTCCGGGCTGGCCCCGTGACGCAGCGGCTGCCCAGGGCGGGGCGGGGCGAAGGCCACGCGACTGCCGTGTGCTTGCTCAGACGGGTGACCGTGAGTGAGGTCGCGCGTGCGGACGGGCCAGCATGCACCGACGCTTTTGAATTTGGCATTTGGTTGTCATTCTTTCATGTCCCTCCAGGGGCGAAAGCCCGGGTTGTTTGCCGTAGGCTACCACGTACATCTGCAGATGCCAACAGAGTGGGTTGCAAGGAGCCCACTCAGGTTTCCGCGGATGCTGGGATGCCAAGCCCCCAGCATGCTGCTGCTTCCCATCTGCGGGGCAGACGACCTAGCAGCTCCGAAATCCTGGTGCAGAGCCTTGCATGCATGCGTTACCTGGTTGCGCTGTTTTCTCTTGCCGTAGATGAATAAAGCTTTAAAAGGCAACTTGTGTGGTCTCCTGTATCAAGCCGTCCCTGACTCCATCCGCTCCCTCTCTGGGCTCAATTACAGATTACCATTTGGTGGCACAGCCAGGGGCCCGCAAACGTGCCATCTGGAGACAGGGAGGGGGACGCAGGGCATCTACCTGCCCAGACTTCGTGGTGGCCCTACGGCTGGCGGGGACAGTGGCCCCACACGACTATTGTTCCTGAGAAGGCGCGTCTCTCGTGTGGATTTAGAGATGTTCAGAGCACAGATCTGAAACTCTCTGTAGAGGAAAACAGGATGCCTGGATGGCCGTGGTCCTTCTTAGGGAGCTAGTTGACTAGTTAGGGGTTTTGGAACAAAGAGAGGCATCACTCGAAACTATCAGAGCAGTGGCCGTGGAGGCACATTGGAAATTTGGCTGACGCTGGGTCTCTCAGTGAAGTTAACCGAAACGTTTGGCTGAACACAGCCTTTCTTTGAGCCCTTTCTTCCTTGTTTGGGAAGAGGCTGAAATTCCTTGCGCACCAAATTCTTACTTTAACATTTTAGCTTTATATTAAACATATTGCTCGTGTCAGAAAAAACTTTTGGGCATTTCAGAACATTTTTATGTCTCTGTCATTAAGGCTCAATGAGATTGTGTTATATTTTCCTAAGGTCGTAAACAAAACCCTGAAATTTCAATATGTCCCTAATGATGCCAGCCCGCTGAGCAGGTTTTTATAGGAGGTAAAGTGAGTATCAGCAAGAATTTTTTTAAAAGTATCGTTCCCTTCTCCGTTGTGCAGGTGAACTTCAGGTGACTTGGTCGTCACTGTAGAGCGGGGCAGTGTTTCTGGAACATCTTGGCAAAGGGCGACACATACAAATTTTCCTAAAATTAGTCTTTATTTAATTAAACAGGACTTGCTTATTTTATAGTTTAAGGAATCATTTTTTGTTTAGAGATTATAGTTCATGGGAGACAATGAATTTCTTAAAGCCGTATCATTTCGGGGGGTGGGTGTCGAATTTATACTTTTAGAGCAGTTTTCGGTTCACAGCAAAGCCGAGAAGAAGGTGTACAGGTTTCCCGCGTTCCGCCCTCACCCTCCGTCGGCAGCCGCCCCGGACGGTGCACTTGTCACCGTCGATGGACCCGTGGACACGTCCTCATCGCCCCAGTCCACAGTGTACACCACGGTCGCTCTAGACCATGCGTGCCCGGTGGGCACACACGTGTGGTGACACGTGCCCACTGTGGCAGGGGCACACACGGCCGTCTCGC